>NC_135727.1:6655533-6980547 GCF_964656455.1 Halichoerus grypus | reverse complement strand
ACTCCGAGGGCCCCTTTGCTTCTGCAGCTCCCTTAAAATGTAAGGCTTAAACATTTGTGGATACCAGGTTTTCATCCTAGGCTGCCTCCTCTTCTCATTGTATGCATTCTCTTTGGATGATCACATTCACTTATACTGCTTCAAGTAGACGCTCCGCTGTTGTTGACTGTCAAACCTCTACCTCCAGTCCACTCTCAAGAGCCAGACTTATATAATGAAGGGAAACAATGGATATTTAAAATACAGATATTTAAAATAAAAACTACCTGCGGCCGTTTCTCTTCTAGGGGGTATCATTCCTATCAGTGGTGAAATAACTCAGACCCCTCCTTCTCTATACAAAGATGCGGTGGTTGGAAGAAGAGGGGAGGGAGGATGGGGAGAACCCAGAAGATACATACCATTGTTAGCAGAGCACCTTATGAAACTTTGGATATGCAAAGGCGGCTTGAAGAAAAGAACTACAAAGAAATTTAGCATTATAAAATGGGAGGTTTGGTTTTGTTTTGCTTTTGTTTGTTTCCATCGCTACCAAGCAGAGAGAAAGGAGAGGGCAAAGCAATTCAGGAGGAGGTGGCAGCTGAGGTTGGCAGGTTGGCCCAAGGCTTCTCAAGAACAAGGATGATGGTTATTCATTTTAAAATTGTTCTGCATTGTTGCTACCCAAACCCCTCATATCTTCACAAATCACTGAGTCAGACCTGCCACATATACAATGGCCTTGTGTGATTGAGTTTTTGGTTTGGGTTTTGTGAAAATTAAGGGGAAGTAGCTTAGTTCAACAGCTGAGGTAATGTGGCACGAAACCAGGCAGAAACATGATCCATCAACTGAACCAATTCAGCAGAGCCCAGAATTGAGGTCTAGAGGCAATGAGGAAAAACATTAATCACCCCCTCAAGAATCTCCAGAGACTTTGGGAAGGATGTAGAGCTCCCACTGCATGTGGGATGTGGTTTGAATCATTCCCATTTGAATTTCAAAGGCCAGTGTATCTCAGCAGACTTTGGTTATGGACAAATACAACTGACTGCAGGACATCCCCACTTGGAGACTGCCCATGGGACATCAGCTGCAGAATGGCCACAAGTGACCTCATGCTCTCATCACCCCCCTCCAAACCTGCTCCACCTGCACCTTTAATGAATGGAAGGTACCACCATTCACCCAGTTGCCCATGTTGCCCCTCCTTATCCCTCTCCAACTACATCCTGTCAAACACTAAGGTTTATTATTTTTGCCTCCTAACTATCAATCAAATTCTGACTTCCTCCCCTCACTCCCTTGGTTCAGGCCCCCAGTGTCTCCAGCCAAGGCCTCACTGATTTCAATGCTTCCATTCTCACCCTCCCACAGCTCCTTCACCTTGAAGTAGCTAAAGTGTTCAATCCAAAATGCAACCAGGTCATGAGACTCCCCTGCATAAAACTCATTGTCCTTGGGATAAAATAAAGTCCAACTTCCCCTTTATCAGATACGTCATTTGCAAATATCTTCTCCCATTCCATAGGTCACAGTTTTGTTGATTGTTTCCTTTGCTGTACAGAAGCTGTTTATCTTGATGTAGTCCAAATAGTTTATTTTTGCTTTTGTTTCCCTTACCTCAGGAGACATATCATGAAAGAAGTTGTTACAGCCAATGACAAAGAAGTTACTGCCTGTATTCCCTTCTAGGATTTTGATGGTTTACTGTCTCACATTTAGGTCCTTCATCCATTTGGAATTTATTTTTGTGTATGGTATAAGGAAGTGGTCCAGTTTCATTCTTTGGCATGTTTCTGTCCAGTTTTCCCAACTCCATTTGTTGAAGAGATAGTCTTTTTCCTGCTGGATAGTCTCTCCTGCTTTGTCAAAGATTAATTGACCATATATTCATGGGTTTATTTCTGGGATTTCTATTCTGTTCTATAGATCTATGTGTTTATTTTTGTGCCAGTACCATACTGTTTTGATCACCACAGCTTTGTAATATAACTAGAAGTCCGGAAAAGCAATGCCTCCAAGCTTTGCTTTTTCTTTTCAAGATTGCTTTGGCTATTTGGGTTTTTTTTTGGTGGTTCCATACAAATTTTAGTATTTTAGATCTCTTTGAGTGCCCGAGAGGCACACTTCTTGAAACCCAGTCCATGGATGCACTTGTGAACGATGATGATGTATTCTCTGGTCACTACCTCATTGATGGCAGAATGGCCCCTCTTCTCACCACACTTCTTTTTCGGGACCATTCTGCCAGGCTCTGATTGGAAAGGAAAAGCGCAAATATTGTGGAAGAGGCTGTTCAGAGTTTTTTGATTACTGACTCAATTTCTTTGCTGGTTATCATCAGTCTGTTCAAATTTTCTATTTCTACATCTTTCAGTTCTGGTAGTTTATATGTCTCTAGGAATTTATCTATTTGTTCCAGGTTGTGAAATTTGCTGGCATATAGCTTTTCATAATATTCTCTTATATTTCTTCAGAGTTGGTTATTATCTCTCCTCTCTCATTTGTAATTTTATTTGACTCTTTTCTTTTTTTTTTCTTGATAAGTCTAGCTAGAGGTTTATCAATTTTATTGATTTTTTTCAAACAACTAGCTCCTGGTTTCATTGGTCTGTTCTATTGTTCTTTTAGTTTCTATATCATTTATTTCTGCTCTAAACTTTATTATTTCCTTCCTTCTGCTGGTTTTAGGTTTTGTTTATGGTTCTTTTATTAGCCTGTTTAGGTGCAAGATTAGGTTGTTTATTTGAGATTTTCCTTGCTTCTTGCAGTAGGCCTGTATTACTATAAACTTCCCTTTTAGAACTACTTTTGCTACATCGCAGAGGTTTTGAACCATTGTGTTTTCATTTTCATCCAAAATATATAAAGAAGTTATAAAACTCAATAAGCCAAAAAACAAACAAACAAACAAAAAACAATTAAAAAATAGGCAGAAGACATGAATAGACATTTCTCCAAAGAAGACATCCAGGTGGCCAAAAGACACATGAAAAGATGCTCAGCATCACTCAGGATCAGGGAAATACAAGTTAAAACCACAATGAGATACCACCTCACACCAGTCAGAATGACTAAACTTAACAAGTTGGTAAATGACAAATGTTGGCAAGGATGTGGAAAAAGGGGAATCCTCTTACACTGTTGGTGGGAATGCAAGCTGGTGCAGCCACTCTGGAAAACAGTATGGAGATTCCTCAAAAAGTTGAAAATAGAGCTACACTATGACCCAGCAAATGCACTACTGGGTATTTACCCCAAAGATACAAATGTAGTGATCCAAAGGGGCACATGCACCCCAATGTTTATAGCAGCAATGTCCACAATAGCCAAACTACGGAAAGAGCCCAGATGTCCATCGACAGATTAACGGATAAAGAAGATGTGGTGTGTGTATGTATGTGTGTGTGTACGTGTGTGTGCGTGTGCGTGTGTGTGTGTATAAAATGGAATATTACTCAGCCATCAAAAAGAATGAAATCTTGCCATTTGCAATGATGTGGATGGAACTAGAGGGTATTATGCTAAGCAAAATATGTCAGTTCGAGACGACGAGTGCCATATGATTTCACTCATATGTGGAAATTTAAGAAACAAAACAGGTGAACATAGGGGAAGGAAAGAAAAAATAAAATAAGATAAAAACAGAGAGGGAGGCGACCCATAAGAGACTCTTAACTCTAGGAAACAAACTGAAGGTTGCTGGAGGAGAAGTGGATGGGGGAATGGGGTTAACTGGGTGATGGGCATTAAGGAGGACACTTGATATAATGAGCACTGGGTGTTATATGCAACTACTGAATCACTAAATTCTACCCCTGAAACTAATAATACAGTATATGTTACCTAAATTGAATTTAAATTTTAAAAAAATTTTAAAAACTACAATGAGGTATTACCTCACACCTGTTAGTATGGCTAAAATCAACAACACAAGAAACAACAGGTGTTGGCAAGGATGTGGAGAAAAATAAACCCTTGTGCACTGTTTATGGGAATGCAAACTGGTGCAGGCACTCTGGAAAACAGTATGGAGTTTCCTCGAACAGTTAAAAATAGAACTACCCTATGATCCAGTCATCACACTACTGGGTATTTACCCAAAGGACAGAAGAACACTAATTCAAAAGGATATATGTGCAGCTATGTTTATAGCAGCATTATCTACAATAGCCAGATTATGGAAAGAGCCCAAATGTCCATGGACTAATGAATGGATGAAGAAGAGGTGATATATATCAATAGATAGATAGATAGATAGATAGATAGATACTGGAATATTACTCAGCCATAAAAAAGAATGAAATTTTGCCATTTGCAATGACATGGATGGAACTGGAGATTCTAATGCTAAGCAAAATTAGTCAGAGAAAGGCAAACACCACATGATTTCACTCACGTGGAATTTAAGAAACAAAACAAATGAGCAAAGGGGAAATAAAGGGGGGGGCAAACCAAGAAACAGACTCTTAACTATAGAGAACAAACTGATGGTGATCAGAGGGGAGGGGGGTGGAGGGATGGGTGAAGTAGGTGATGGGGATTAAAGAGCGTACTTGTGATGAGCACCGGGTGTTGTATGGAAGTGTTGAATCACTATATTGCACATCTGAAACTAATATTATTATTAGCTAACTGGAATTTATATAAAACTTAAAAAAATAAACCAATAAATAAACCAACCAACAAATAAATAAAGTCCAACTTCTTTAGGTCCTTTGTGATCCAGTTCCTACTGGCCTTCCCAACCCTCGTCATGGTTCTCTCCTTCATGTGGACTCCCTGCTGCAGTCGTGCAGAACTACTTTCAGTTCCAGGACTGCTTCATGCTCGTCTTTTTACCTCTTACATTTTGTGCATGCTATTTCCTCTTTCTGAAGCATTCAGTGTACTCCTTCACCTAGCTAACTCCAAGTCAACTTGCAGGTTTCAGCCTAGATGCTATTTCTTCCAGGTAGGCTTTCCTGATGATCCTCTCCAACTAGTCTGAGTTATATGGCTCTCCTATATGTTTTCTTAGCAACTGGTGCTTTCCCTATCATACTGCTTACCACCCTCCACTTTCATTGCCTACTTATTTGCCTGTCTCTCCCCACCAGCTTATAAGCTCCCTGAGGGCTGGGATCATGTCTGTCCATCTGGTTCACAGCTATATCCCTACTATCTACCACAAAATTTGGCTTATAAAAGCCAGGAAAGAAATACTGGATGAATGAATAACATGCACGAGACATTTTGCAAGTTATGAAGTGCCTTATCTCATTTTAACTTCACCACCCTACAAGATAGTATCACCTTGAAACAAAGCACCATGTTATTGTTACATTTAAGTTGACATAGACTACATTTGTGAAGCTTTATTTAAGTGATAATTATCTGAAATATTAACAAATCAGGTCTTTAGACAACTTTAAAGTAAATTTGACTTATATAAATCTTTCAAAAATTGTGTAACCATAACTAACTGCTAACAAAGTGTCCCAAAGGAAAGGTTCCTCTTAGATGTCCTTTAATGAATATAGGACACTCTGCTACACATACAGAATATTTTTGCATTCATAAATGTGCTAAAGTCCCACAAAATGCTTAATACTCTTAAGTGGATTAAGCATGCCTCCTGTGATCTGATTTATATGGTGAATGTGCCAAGTAAAACCTTTCTCCACAGAGCAATCAGACTGTAAACTTCAGCTGAACTCTGATAAAATTATCATAATTCCAAACTAGTGGAGCCCGAATTAATGACATTTTGCTTTAAGCTCTTCCTATGAAAGGGCCAACCAATCTTTGTTGAACATTTTAGATGTATCAAAAATGTTCCAAAATCATACTGGTTAATATAGTACACACTTAGACACATGTGGCAGAACGCTTGAAATGTGGCTAGTGTGAATGAGGAATTGCATCTTTAATTTTACATCATTTTAAGTAATTTATATTTAAAAACTGAAGCAGTATAATTTTTATATTGATTATATGTTAAAACGAAGATATTTTGGATATATTGAGTTAAGTAAAATATTAAAATTATTGACATTATTTTTGCATATTTATTTTTTACTTTTTTAACATGGCCATTAGAAAATCTTAAATTCCATATGTAGTTAACATCATATTCCTATTGGCCTTCACTGTTTTAAAACATGTTCTACTGTTCAACTCAGAGAGGAAAAAGAAATGTACAGTTTAGGTAAAATGGTACTTGAATTTTTAAATGTTGTGTTATTTATCCTCAAGAGTGAGTTAAAACTTTTGGACTAGATGGCTTCCTAATACCTAAAAATGTTAAATGCCTTTCCTACCCATGATAACATCATATAAAACATGTTCCAGGAGAGGGTAACTGAGCATTTATTTACCTGATTATACTACCATATTAGTTATCCCAATTCGTCTTTTTTTTTTTTAAGAACGGAAATTGTCTTATTTTTGTAGTTGTTGCTTTTGTTTTGTTTTTTGTCATTTGCATGTCTGTTGATGAAATCTTACCTTCAATGTACAAGATATGTAAACGGATATTGCTACGGTTAGAATGGAGGTAGAGCATGATCACTGGCCTCCCTCTTGAACGGGCCATAACCTTAACACTGCAACTGTCCCCCTCCACATACACACACACCTCTCCCACCTCTGGCATCTCAGCAGAATCCTAGGGCCCTGCCATAATAGAGAGTGTAAACAACACTTCCCTACAACACAGCCTAGAATTGGGAAGGAAACAAAAAGAACCCCTGAGCATTCAAATGAGATGTGTCAAATTTCAGATGCTTCTGTTCCCATGCTTCCCTCCTATTAGTGCCCTCTGTGAGCTTACAGAATCTGTTCACTCCCTCTTCTTGCATACACAGTTTGAACATGCTTGGTTATTGTTTCCCAGTGCACAGAATATCAGCTGTAGGCAACTGAAAGATGGGCATTGTGCAGTTGGGAGGGGGAGGGGGAGATGCAGGAAAGAAGGAAGAGATTCTTGCAACTGGTAGCTCAGAGGAGTTAAAGCAACATAGAGAACTTTCCAAAGCAGGAACCAGAATTTACATATTCTGGTGTGACAGGCTAGGGCCACTGAGTCTAGGGATGAGTTGTTCCACACCCCTTAACAGTTCCTGTGGAGAGCACTGTGTCAGGACACAATAAAGTCACTGATGCTCATATTCACACTTAAGGTTTTACGACAGGGCCAGTATGCTTTCTTCTGATATTCAGTGTATAGAGCAGAGGAGTATACAATTCATTTAAGCAACCTGTCCATAAAAGAGGCTAAAATAAACCAAGCTTTATACCTAAAGGCTAACATCCAGCTACCTGAATATCACATATGTGAAATAGCTCATTTCCCACCAAAGAATGACAAATGAGATGTTACAAGGAAGGAAGGATGCTTCCATGAATTACAACATATAACTAACATATATCTCCAGTCAATACATGCTTGAAAGTATTCTGTGCCTACGGACTGTGAACTTGGCAAATGAACAGAAGACTTACTTACTCTTGCAATTCATTCATCCCATACGGGTATAAGCTGAGTCTGTGTTCTGACAAGTATTTCCTGAATCAAAGCATCTGTCTGGGAGCTGGGTCCAGATTGCTGTAACACTGTCGACTTGTGTAATACAACAGACACCTTTTAAGGCTGGGGGGTGCGCGGGGAATGGGGGTAATCATGGGAGGTCCACAAGGGAGACCATTTGGGAATGGAAAAGAACACACAGGGAAACTAATAGCAACTACTTTGCCAAGAAGAAATCATTGTGGGTCCTTGCCTTTAGCCCTGGAGCCCACCAGACCACCACAGCTATTGGCATAAAAGGAATGTGTTCAAGAAACAAAATATGCATCAGACAGGACTTATTATTCTTTCCCACTGGGAGTATGCTGAACATGTAGGCAATATTATGCAACCTTTGATATGACCCAGATTAGAAGCAACAGGCAATAGAACTTGGCATTTTTCTTTCGCTAGACTTATATTTCAAAATTTCTCAGGTGGTGTGACATAAACAGGAAAGAATGTGTTTGGTAGGAGGGTGTTGGCACATAATGAGCCACGACAATTGACCACCACAACAGCCTACAAAAAGTGCTATTATATGGCCGTGGTGGTTGCAATGATTTTCCTTCCTTGGTAGTTGCGATGATTTTCCTTCCGTATTGATTTTCCTTGTATATATTGAACATACAGTTCAAATGCCTTATGTGGTATGTTTAAGGAATACATGCAAGAGTCGAAGTGAGTTATTTCTTGTAGTAGGAAGATCATCAGATTAAGAAACAGGATATTTGTTGTGCATCTTTGGTTAAGTCAGCGTGCCAGTATCCCCTTCCATAAATGAGGAGACTTGATAAAATGACCTGTGTCCCTTGTTATGGTTCTAATAACACCTAGGATATAATGCACAAAACCCCTCATGACTAATATTAGATAGAACTTGAGCCATGATCCCACTGACACACTCCCAGTCACTAACACTACCATTACTACATGGTGTTGGCTTAGGATGTCTAGGACAGAATGTCCTTTGTGACTGATGGCAGCAGGCTCTCTGGATGTCTAGATGTGGCTGGTAACATGCCAACTTTTAATGGACATGTCCAATCGTTCTGATGGATTTTATGAAAAGATTAAGGATATCTTATTTCACAATGCCTTCCACATTCCCCTTCCCTGGGAGTCCCCTCAGTTACCTCTTTTGGGGACAGTCTTACTTTCTTTGTGACTCACATCTCAATCATTAATTCATACATGGCAAGGACAAACTGCTGCAAGTATCTTCTGCCCCCACCCTCACTTCATTCTCAAATGGTCACCAAGCACCACTCACATATGAAGAGACCTTATTTCGCCATTCATACATTTTAATTCTTTATCCCCTCCCTGAATTGAGCAATTTCATTGTAAGATACAAAACTACAACTAACAGTTAATGAAATGTTATTCCCTAGGCTTGTACACGATACCAATTTACATGAACACTTACTTCCAATTGAAAGTTTATTTTAATGAAAATAAATTGGAGAAATCCTTCCTTAGTCTCCCCCTAACCAGCAATTCCCTAAACCCTAGACAGTGCTCAAGAGAAATTCAATCCATGGCAGCCAAAATTCATCTGAGAGCTTTGAGTTTCCTATGAATTGATGCACCCTGTTCTTATGACTGTTTTCAATATAAACCTGTATATATGCCTGTTTATATCCAAATATCCTACACATAGTAGGTATAATATAGTTGGTATTAGTCAAATAATTAGTGAGACTCTCACACTGAATAAATGAGCTCCCAGGAGGGGATTAATTATTTGAAAAACTGCCTTAACTCTTTCATTCCACTAAGTTTCCATGTCATATTTATTAATGTTTAATAAACTATTATTATACATATCTTTAAAGGCTTTACAATTTACAAAATCTATTCCCATTTTAGAGATGAGGAAATCAAGGTACAGAGAATTGGTGAAGTAATTTCTCCCATTTGTTAATGTTTTTAATATCTTTTGTACCGGAGCAGTGCTCACTGCTATTACCAGTAACTCAATAACTCACAGCATGGAATGGCATCAGCTCATTTCAGATTCTTTTTTAAATTCCAAACAATCTTCTGATAGAAGGACAAGGGAAGAGGTTTTCAGTTCCTCACCCCACCTCAGTCAATTAATAAGCCCTCCTGGAATAAAGCTCTCCTTATAATATTATCAATATTAATACAATAACAAAGAAAAAAAAACAGTTCATATATTGGTATGAACGGTGCAACTCAATGACAATGTTCTTACTATGTTGCATTGCGATGTGTCTTTATACAATGAAGCCATGTCCTCCACAGCTTCCATCCATTCTCAAACAATAGAAAGCATACACAGTCAGTCCTCAGTGGAAGTGTGAGGACACTGGCAAGTCTCTCCATTGCATCTCAGTGACACCCCTCCTCCTCTTTAGGTACCCTGTGCTTCCTGTTCCAAACCCTCCTTCCACCAAAACAGAAGAGGACCTGATATTAAACATTTTAGGGGAGAATAGAGATGTTCTGGAAAGGCTCTTTCAGCCTTGGCTTATGAGGAACTACTCTCCAAATATATAAGTCAGAATCCAAGGCCTACTGACCAGCTCCTGTTCCCGAAGAATGTCACCAATATTAACATTTCTTTATAAAGGGCTAAGGAAAAGGAAAGTAAAAATTAGCATATCAACTATTTTTCTCTCTCTGGTCTGTGCACACTTGAATGCTTCAGTGGCCCAAATTTTGCTTATCAGTCAGTGCTATGCTCCTCTCAGTGAGAAATATAGCCACAAGAATTTTCATAGTAAGAGGTTTAGAATAGAAATAGAAATTTAGAGCTAGAAATGATTGTAAAGATGTTCTAGTCCAGCCTCTTCATTTTAGAGATGAGAAAATGTGAGACTCCCAAGATAGACAGTAGCTTGCCCACACATAGCCTAGTAAATGACAGGGAATAGACAGTATTCAGGTGACCCAGGCTTGCTCTTCTACCCTACCTACTCTGACTTATAGCTCAAGTCAGAGTTTCTCTAGCGCTTGGTCACTGGCCAGCTGAGGCTCTGGGGACTGCTGCAGATCCATCTTAAGGACAAATTAGGAGGCTGAGCCCCAGTCTAAACAGCCAGTAATAAATAATAGAGCCCTTGGGGCACCTGGGTGGCTCAGTCGGTTAGGTGTCCGACCCTTGATCTCAGCTCAGGTCTTGATCTCAGGGTCTCAGCTCACCTATATGAATCCAATGACCAAGAAAATGAGAGTGACTAGTGCCTGAGCACATAAATCCAGAAGGACACTATCACTCTCTTTCTTATGAAAGGCTGAGATTTCACTCCAGTTTAGGTGACAGAATATGGCCAATTACTCATTTTAATTCCCCCTTTCCTGACAGGTTGCCCATGCTCTCCTGAAACCTTCATATTTATGTTTTCCAGTAAATTACATTTTAGTTTGCAATAAATTTTGTTTTATTGTCATTCCAAAATCTATCTTTTTTTTTTTTTTTCATTACAGAGAGAGAGGAAGGGAGGGGCAGAGAGAGAGAGAGAGAAAATCTTAAGTAGGCTCCATGCCCAGCATGGAGCCCAACGCAGGGCTCAATCTCACAACCCTGAGATCATGACCTGAGCTGAAATCAAGAGTCGGACACAACCGGCTGAGCCACCCAAGCGCTGCCCAAAATCTACCTTTACTCATGTCCTCAAGTGCAATTCTATGCCTTCCATGGGATATGTTTGTCTTGTTCAGCAAAAAGAATTATGTTTATTATTAAGCAAGAAAACAAAAAATATAGAGAAGCAAAAATAAAAATAATTCCTAATCCCACCACCTCTGGAATTGCCACTGCTAACACTTGCAGAGTTTTCTGAGGATGATTTGAATCATTATAAGGCTTTCCTCTAGTTAACAGTGGCAGAGCCATTAGATCGTTGTACCCTATTCTATTGAAAAATGATACTTAACTGATCATCTTTCCAACACCTGATAACACCAAGTTTATTTCTGCCTCAGGACCTTTGCACTAGCCATTCCTCCTGCCTGGAGTACTTCTCTTACACCTTCTCAAGCTGGTTCCTTCTTGGTATTTCATGTTTCTGCTCCTTCAGAAGAACCTTCCCTTACCCAACTTCCTCATATTAGAACCAATCATTTCCAATCAGATTACTCAACCCTATTTTCAACATAACACTTATCACCACCTGATATTTTCTTATTTAATTCTTTATTGTCTGTTTCCTTAACTAAGCTGCATGAAGACAGAGACTGTATGTGTCTTGTTCATCATGAGACTGCCCAGCACCTACCATTGTACCTCACACACATTAGGTAGTCAGTAATGGAATGAAAGATAGGAGTAATGGTTTGAAGTAAAGGGTTTGAACTAAATGAGCCATGAGAAAACATGTACTTTGGATTGTACTGAATGATCCATGCTCTCTTATGCTCTCATAGACAACAGGACAAGGGTGCCTGTAAAGTCTATGGCATTGAAAAGCACTAACTAGCCTACACAGGGTTTAAGCCTGAGACTGATTAGCATTATCAATGTGAATGCAGTCAGTTCCCTCTTTTACTTTAAATTAGTCAGAGCATTGGAAACACCTTGAATTCATTGAATACCACATTATATAGGCAACTTGAATAAACATAAATGGTGAAGTTTGCCTTTTGTAGTACTTCTATATTCAGCTGAGGCATTTTGAACAAGCATGTTTCTCGTAAGTAGTTATAATTTCTACACCTTTTAATCAAAACCTACTATTATGGTATGAGGCGAACATGAAACTCTACCCCTAAAAGTATACTGTAAGCCTAAATATTAGTGGTCAAATTAGTCCTGATCTCTAGCACACTAAGTATTCAAATATCTCTTCCTTCAGAAAGCAGGACTTTTTGATATATAAAGCCCACTTGTCTAAATTCAATCTAATATGGGGGAAAGACAGAATAATTTTACCTTTGAGGACTATATTCAATTGATTATAATCATGTAAGAAGTAACAAACATCAGAACTTTCTTTAAAGGCAACAGAATTCTCCCATTGTGGGTAGGTATTTGGGAGTCATGTCTAATCTAACTTTTAGGGTAGAAAGGACCAATACTGATAGGCAATAACTGGAGGCATGGGCTTTGTAGTCGGGAGTCCTGGCTTAAGTCTAAAATTCACCATTTACTAGGAGACCTTGGGCGAGTGGATATAACCTCTTTAAAACTCAGTTCACTCATCTGTAAAATCAGTAACAGTGTCTCCCAAATGGGTTGTAAAGATTAAATAACATATACATCACTCTGGAAGGTACCTACTACATAGCAAACACTCAACAAAAAGTAGCTAGTGTGATTCTACAGATAAAAAAATACATATTTATTTAACTTCTTTACCAAATGCAAATGCTTATTAAGACCCACTTAGTATGAAACAGGAATTATCTAAGACACAGGACAAGCCAGTTATGGTGCTGTTTCTCAAGAAGTTCACATCTGGGGATAAGAGAGATAAGATGAAAACACAAATAACTAGAATCCAGGGGAGATCATGGCTAGATGCTCTAAAAAGTAAAATTGTACAGATTGAGATTCCTTTGGTTGAAGGTGACAAAAACCCAACCCAAACCAGCCTAAGCATAAGGGTGACAGATTGGTTCTCAGAATCAAAGAATGAGCCTGAAGGGCTTGGACTGGAGACTTCATGCTACTGAGTTGCATAGGCTCTCTCCCTATCCCATTTCTGCCAGTGATCACAGATTTTTGCTTGACTCCATCCATTCTGTTCGATAGCAGTAAGAATTCCTCCTTGTTACAGAAATTATGGCTACAATTAGCCTTCAATTCTAATCCTTCCAGCTTAGCCCTAGACCAATAGATATGGCCAGGAGGATGGAGTATTATGATTGCCTTGGCTTTGATTATCTACCCACCTGTAAACTGCAATCAGGGCAGGAAAAAAACTCCCCAAAGAAAGGTGGGACAGGTTGCTGAAAAGAGATAAATAATAAATGTGCAAACAAAAGACAAGTATTGGAAAAATGTGAAGAAATCAGATGCGAAATGGTGTGGCTGCTATGGAAAATAAGGTGGAGGTTCCTTTATAAATTAAAAATAGAACCACCATATGATCCAGAAAGCCCACTTCTGGGTTTTTATCCAAAAGAATTGAAGTTAGAATATCAAAAGGTAATAGCACTCCCATGTTCACTATAGCATTATTCACAACAGCCAAGATGTGGAAACCATCTAAAGGCCCATCATCAGATGAATGGATAAAGAAAATTTGGTATATACATAAAATGAAAAATTATTTAGCCTTAAAAAAAAAGGACGAAACTTCAGGACATTATACGAAGTGAAATAACCCAGTCACAGAAAGACAATTACAGAGGTTCCAATTACATGAGGTATCTAAAATAGTCAAATTCACTGAATCAAAGAGTGGAATGGTGGTTGCCAGGGGCTGGGGAGGGGAGGAGGAGTTATTAATCAACAGGCATAAAGTTTCAGTCAAGCAAGATGAAGAAGCTCTAGTGATATGCTGTACAACATTATACTTACAGTCAACAATATGTTATACTGTACACTTAACATGGGATCTGTTCACTTAAATTTTTAAGTATTCTTACCACAATAAAGTCCACTAAAACAATGATCTGATAATATCAGTCATATTATATCAAGCCAAACAATCCCACATTTTAGCATGAATATACTTTTTATTATTATACCATTGGAGAAATGCTTAATAACAAAACAAATGATATTTCTCTAACTTGTCTGTTGCTTATCTGAGAGGAGCTGGAGAGAAAGCCAAAATATTTAAAAATATTCTGGCTACAGGAGAAGGAAAGATGGTGGAGGATTAGGGGACCCTATTTCAACTGGTCCCCGGAATTGAGCTGGATATCTACCAGACCACCCTGAGCACCCACGAAACCAGCCTGAGATGTAAGAAGATCTGGATCTCTACAAACAGAATATCGCAGGCGGTTGGTTTTGAGGTACGAAGCGGGGAGCCGTGATTCCACGGGCAGATATCGGAGGATAAACGGCAGCGGGAAGGTGCCTGGCCGTGGGGATCCTACACCGCCGGTGAGTGACAGCCTCGCGCGCTGCGGACGGGGCACAGACTCGCAGACTGGTAGCAGCGGGGAAAGGACTTTAGGGCAGCCCCCGGGATGGAAAACCAGACGGGCGGGGTCATGCGGGCGAACTGGGAGTGGTTGGCGGTTTTAGAAGCACAAAGGGCAGAGATGTGCCCCGACCTGGAGGCAGGACTGGGAGCACTGCGGAGGGGCGGACAACCCAGGCCACTGCAGTTTATAGCAGCACGGACAGAAACGGAGACAGTGTGGCCTGGAGAGCTCACTGAAGAGCAGACTGAGGCCTCTCTGCTCTGAGGCAGAGGGTTGGAAACGGTCTCTTCTGCTCTGACTCGCGGAAGAGATGCAGAAAGCCACCAGAGAAAGCCACCAGAGAACAAAAGCCCCCAAAACTGATTCCCGCTGAGCCCATCCCCTGCCACAGGGGGGCAGGGCAACTCCGCCCAAACAGGGTTGCCTGAGTAACAGCGTGGCAGGCCCCTCCCCCAGAAGACAGGCTGGGAAAACAAGAGGCCAGCAACCCTAAGGTCCCAAGAAAACAGGTGCATCTTGCTTGGGTTCTGGTCAATAATTTGGACTCTATACATTCCCTCAAACACCCATCAACAGAATGACTAGGAGGAGGAACCCCCAAAATAGAAAAGATTCAGAGATTATGACTTATGCTACAGATTTACAAATGGATGCAGATATAACCAAGATGTCGAAGATGGAATTCAGGCTAGCAATTGTGAAGACAATGGCTAGAATGGAGAAATCAATTAATGGCAACATAGAATCTCTAAGGGCAGAAATGAAAGGTGGATTGGCAGAACTTAAAAATGCTATCAATGAGATCCAATCCAATCTAGATAATCTAACAGCTAGGGTAAGTGAGGCAGAAGAACGAATAAGCGACCTGGAACACAATATAATAGATAAAAAGGGAAAAGAGGAGGCCAGGGAAAAACAACTCAGAATCCATGAAAATAGAATCAGAGAAATAAGTGACACCATGAAGCGTTCCAATGTCAGAATTATTAGAATCCTGGAGGGGGTGGAGAGAGAGAGAGGACTAGAAGATGTATTTGAGCAAATCGTAGCTGAGAACTTCCTAATCTGGGGAATGAAACAAACATTCGTGTCCTAGAGGCAGAGAGGACCCCTCCCAAGATCAAGGAAAACAGGCCAACACCCTGGCATGTAATAGTAAAACTTGCAAATCTTAGAACCAAGGAAACCATCTTAAGGGCAGTTAGGGGGAAGAGATTCCTTACGTACAGAGGGAGGAACATCAGAATAACGTCAGACCTATCCACAGAGACCTGGCAAGCCAGAAAGGCCTGGCAAGACATTCAGGGTACTAAATGAGAAGAACATGCAGCCAAGAATACTTTATCTGGCAAGGCTGTCATTTAGAATGGATGGAGAGATGCAGAGCTTCCACAACCTGCAGAAACTGAAAGAATATGTGACCACTAAGCCGGCCCTGCAAGAAATATTAAGGGGGGTTCTATAAAAGGAGAAAGACCCCAAGAGTGATATACAACAGAAATTTACAGGGACAATCTATAAAAACAACGTCTTCACAGGCAACATGATGACAATTAATTCATATCTTTCAATAATCACTCTCAACGTGAATGGCCTAAATGCTCCCATAAAATGGCACAGGGTTGCAGATTGGATAAAAAGACAGGACCCATCCATATGTTGCCTACAAGAGACTCATTTTGAACCTAAAGATACATCCAGACTGAAAGTGAAGGGATGGAGATCCATCTTCCGTGCCAGCGGACCTCAAAAGAAAGCTGGGGTAGCAATTCTTATATCAGACAAATTAGATTTTAAAGTCTGTAATTAGAGACAGAGAAGGACACTATATCATTCTTAAAGGGTCTATCCAACAAGAAGATCTAACAATTGTAAATATCTATGCCCCCAACATGGGAGCAGCCATCTACATAAGCCAACTGTTAACCAAAATAAAGAGTCATACTGATAACAATATGTTAATTGTAGGAGACTTCAATACTCCACTCTCAGGAATGGACAGATCATCTAAGCAGAAAATCAACAAGGAAACAAGAGCTTTGAATGATACATTGGACCAGATGGACCTCATAGATATTTACAGAACATTCCACCCTAAAACAACAGCATACTCTTTCTTCTCGAGCGCACATGGAACTTTCTCCAGAATAGACTACATACTGGGTCACAAATCAGGTCTCAACCGATACCAAAAGATTGAGATTATTCCCTGCATATTCTCAGACCACAGTGCTTTAAAACTGGAACTCAATCACAAGAAAAAATTTGGCAGAAATTCAAACACTTGGAAGCTAAAGACCACTCTGCTCAAGAATGTTTGGTCAACCAGGAAATCAAAGAAGAACTTAAACAATTCATGGAAATCAATGAGAACGAAAACACATTGGTCCAAAACCTATGGGATACTGCAAATGTGGTCCTAAGGGGGAAATACATAACCATCCAAGCCTCACTCAAAAAAATAGAAAAATCCCAAATTCACCAACTAACTCTATACCTTAAAGAACTAGAGAAAAAGCAACAAACAATGCCTAAGCCATCATTAGAAGAGAAATAATTAAAATTAGAGCAGAAATCAATGAATTAGAAACCAGAAACACAGTAGATCAGATCAACGAAACTAGAAGTTGGTTCTTTGAAAGAATTAATAAGATCGATAAACCACTGGCCAGACTTATCCAAAAGAAAAGAGAAAGGACCCAAATTAATAAAATTATGAATGAAAGGAGAGAGATCATGACTAATACCACGGAAATAGAAACAATTATTAGAAATTATTATCAACAACTATACGCCAATAAATTGAGCAATCTGGATGAAATGGAGGCCTTCTGGAAACCTATAAGCTGCCAAGACTGAAACAGGAAGAAATTGACAACCTGAATAGGCCAATAACCAGTAATGAGATTGAAGCAGTGATCCAAAACCTCCCAAAAAACAAGAGTCCAGGGCCTGATGGATTCCCTGGGGAATTCTACCAAACATTCAAAGAAGAAATAATACTTATTCTACTGAAGCTGTTTCAAAAAATAGAAACAGAAGGAAAACTTCCAAACTCATTCTATGACGCCAGCATTACCTTAATCCCCAAACCAGGCAAAGACCCCATCAAAAAGGAGAATTTCAGACCGATATCCTTGATGAATATGGATTCCAAAATCCTCAACAAAATCTCAGCTAATAGGATCCAACGATACATTAAAAGGATCATCCGCCATGACCAAGTGGGATTTATCCCCTGGATGCAAGGTGGTTCAACATTCGCAAATCAATCAATGTGATAGAACACATTAATAAGAGGAGGGAGAAGAATCATATGGCCCTCTCAACTGATGCAGAAAAAGCATTTGACAAAATACAACATCCTTTCCTGATTAAACCTTTTCAGAGTATAGGGATAGAGGGAACATTCCTCAAGTTCATAAAATCCATCTATGAAAAACCCACAGCGAATATCATCCTCAATGGGGAAAAGCTGAGAGCCTTTCCCTTAAGATCAGGAACACGTCAAGGATGTCCACTCTCGCTACTATTGTTCAACATAGTACTAGAAGTCCTAGCGACAGCAATCAGACAACAAAAAGAAATAAAATGTACTCAAATTGGCAAAGAAGAAGTCAAACTCTCTCTTTTCGCAGATGACATGATACTTTATGTGGAAAACCCAAAACACTCCACCCCCAAATTACTAGAACTCATACAGCAATTCAGTAATGTGGCAGGATACAAAATCAATGCACAGAAATCATTGCTTTCTTATACACTAACAACGCAACTGTAGAAAGAGAAATTAGAGAAACGATTCCATTTACAATAGCACCAAAAACCATAAGATAACTTGGAATAAACCTAACCAAAGAGGTAAAGGATCTATACTCTAGGAACTACAGAACACTCATGAAAGAAATTGAAGAAGACACAAAAAGATGGAAAAATATTCCATGCTCATGGATCGGAAGAATAAACATTGTTAAAATGTCTATGCTACCCAGAGTAATCTATACCTTCAATGCCATCCCGATCAAAATTCCAATGACATTTTTCAAAGTGCTGGAACAAACAATCCTAAAATTTATATGGAATCAGAAAAGACCCCAAATCACCAAGGAAATGTTGAAAAAGAAAAACAAAGCTGGGGGCATCACGTTGCCCAATTTCAAGCTATATTACAAAGCTGTGATCACCAAGACAGCATGGTACTGGCACAAAAACAGACATACAGACCAATGGAACAGAATAGAGAGCCCAGATATGGACCCTCAGCTCTGTGGTCAAATCATCTTCAACAAAGCAGGAAAAAACATGCAATGGAAAAAAGACAGTCTCTTCAATAAATGGTGCTGGGAAAATTGGACAGCCACATGCAGAAGAATGAAATTCGACCATTCTCTAACACCATCCACAAAGATAAACTCAAAGTGGATGAAAGACCTCAATATGAGACAGGAATCCATCAAAATCCTAGAGGAGAACATAGGCAGTAACCTCTTTGACATCGCCCACAGCAACTTCTTTCAAGATACATCTCCAAAAGCTAGTGAAACAAAAGCAAAAATGAACTTTTGGGACTTCATCAAGATAAAAAGCTTCTGCACAGCAAAGGAAACAGTCAACAAAACAAAGAGGCAACCCACAGAATGGGAGAAGATATTTGCAAATGACACTACAGATAAAGGGCTGGTATCCAAGATCTATAAAGAACTTCTCAAACTCAACACCCAAAAAACGAATAATCAAGTCAAAAAGTGGGCAGAAGATATGAAAAGACACTTCTCTGAAGAAGATATACAAATGGCTAACAGACACATGAAAAAATGTTCATCATCATTAGCCATCAGGGAAATTCAAATCAAAACCACATTGAGATACCACCTTACTCCAGTTAGAATGGCAAAAATGGACAGGGAAAGAAACAACAATTGTTGGAGAGGTTGTGGAGAAAGGGGAACCCTCTTACACTGTTGGTGGGAATGCAAGTTGGTACAGCCACTTTGGAAAACAGTGTGGAGGTGCCTCAAAAATTTAAAAATAGAGCTACCCTATGATCCAGCAATTGCACTACTGGGTATTTAACCTAAAGACACAGATGTAGTGAAAAGAAGGGCTCTATGCACCCCAATGTTCATAGCAGCAATGTCCGCAATAGCCAAACTGTGGAAAGAGCTAAGATGCCCTTCAACAGATGAATGGATAAAGAAGATGTGGTCCATATATACAATGGAATATTACTCAGCCATCAGAAAGGATGAATACCCAACTTCTGCATCAACATGGATGGGACTGGAGGATATTATGCTAAGTGAAATAAGCAGAGAAAGTCAATTATCATATGGTTTCACTTATTTGTGGAACATAAGGAATAGCATGGAGGACATTAGGAGAAGGAAGGGAAAAATGGGGGGGGGGAATTGGAGGGAGAGATGAACCATGAGAGACTATGGACTCTGAGAAACAATAGCAGGGGGGAGTATTGGTTAGCCTGGTGATGGGTATTAGGAGGGCACATACTGCATGGAGCACTGGATGTTATATGAAAACAATGGATCGTGGATCACCGCATCAAAAACTAATGATATATTGTATGGTGACTAACGTAACATAATAAAATTTTTTAAAAAAAGGAAAAAACAAAAAAAATATTCTGGCTATAACAGACTCAATCTCTATCAATTCTTGGTGATTTGGAAGTCCTGTGTAGTCAGTGGGTCAATTAAAAAGTAGAAATAGATTAAATTTCTCTTAAGAGACTTATTTATTTATTTATTTATTTATTTATTTATTTATTTATTTTTATTTAAATTCGATTAATTAACATATAGTGTATTATTAGTTTCAGAGGTAGAGCTCAGTGATTCTTCAGTTATATATAACACCCAGTGCTAATTACATCACATGCCCTCCTTAATGCCCATCACCCTGTTACCCCATCCTCCCTCCCCCTCCCCTCTTAAGAGACTTTTAACCAAAATCAGAATAACCAGTTAATTCTCTCCAAAATCAATCATAAGCCAGCCAGCTGATCATGAAGAATACTGCTGAGAAATATTTATGCCCAGGATGTGAAACAAACTTCACAAGTTCGTGAAACAGGAAAAAAGTCCCATCACCCCAGAGGCATTGTTGGAATTCAATAGAATTCATTGCAGCACTGACAAAGATTAATAAAATCATCACGTAAAGACAACAGGAGGCAAGCGTTTTTCCCCAGCAGTCCACTTGGATAAGGGAAAGACACATTTGCCTTCCCAATATCCATTCTCCCCTTCTTTCTTAAAAAAAGAACCCCAATTTTTAAGCTGGATACATTGCCACTTCACTAAGAAAACTACATTTCCAAGACCTCTTTGCAGTTTGGAATAGCCATGTGACTGAGTTCAAGACAACTGGAAGTCTGGCATGGTACTTCCAAGAAAAATGGAGGTGGATACTATTAAGGGTGTAAGGATAAATAGTAAAATGGAACCCTTCTTGTTCCCTCTTCCCCTTTTCTGATATAGGGAATGTGGATGCAATGGCTGGAGTCATCTTGGTCTCTGGGCGACACTGGGAATCTAAGTCTAAGCATGGCTGAGCAACAAAATAAGAGAAGCTTGCATCCCTAACACCACAGAGCTGCCATCCCAGCCCTGAACTGCCTCTCTCCAGACTGAAATAAATCTACATCTTGTTTAAGGCACTATTTTCACATATTTGTTACTCACAGTCAAACCTAATCCTAATTGATGCAAAAGATGTTCTTAATCAGTACACCTTATTTCATTTGAATTAAAAATCCTAATAGCCTCTTCTCAGTGAATACACAGCCTAATACCATCCTGAAACTAGAAGACGAGTGCCTAATAGTCTTTGAGCCGTTACAAATCTTTTTGTAAGTTTAATGCTGCTGTTACATGAATGATAAACCTAAATTAATACAAATGTTTCTTATGAAGAATGTTTTCATTTTTTACTTTAATAATGTTAAAATGCAAAGGTAAATATAAAAACGAAGCTAATATTTTATGTCAGCTCTTTATAAATTCATTGTATAACTTAATCATTTAACACCATTTTAGATGAGTCAGCTCCCAACAAGCTAGCCCTAAGAGTTGAATTAATCTAATTGTTCTGTCAATGCTTACACATTTTATGTTAATATTAAAAGGTTCTTCCATGGAAGTATTATATTCTTATTTTTAATATGCTGGCAACCCTCTCGAGGAGGCAATATAGTTTGCACCAATGACAATGAATGAATGGAAAAGCCAGAGTTAGGGAGTTTTTGAATTATTTAAAAAGAGTGACAATGCTGAGACTATAACCAAGTTAACCTCAGAAAAGTTATATTCTCTTTCTTCATAGATGAAAACGTACAGGCCAAAATCAGTGAAGGATACAGCATGAGTCCTTCAACAGTGTAGATGGGTTTAACTTATGTCTACACTACATGGTCAAGTGAAGTTGACAAAGCAATGATTTGACTGAATTTAATGAACATTTCCAGTACATTAGTGACTCATTATTCATTCACCCACCCATCCAAAGTACTGTGAGTACTTACTATGTGACAGGCAAAATGTTAGGTGTTAAGGGTGTAAGGATAAATAGTACATGAAAAAAGGCAAATAATCCAGTGTGAATGGAAGAGAAGGTACATGGGAACATAAATCAGGAGATTTTTCTATTCATTCATTCAGTCAACTCCCTCAATTGACCAACAATTACTGAATACCTACTATGCACCTGACTAGGAACTATGAATACAGAATCAAATTCAAGCATAAATTTGTCCTACAAAGTATTAAATTGACTAGAAGGCTCAATATTACCTGTGTAGTAGCTAAAATATTATCTATATATGAAGAAGACTTTATCTGTGTCTTAATAAAAAATATTAAGTCCTTATCACCAATCCCCAAAGGAAAAATCCCCCATCTAACCGGGAGCAGACAACCCTTGCTCAGCAAGATTCTTGGCACATATCAAATGTTCAATAATGATTACAAATAATAGCTATTAATACTATTACTCTTGTGTAAGGCCTAATTCTTCCTGCATAAATGCGCCACAGACCTCATTCTCAGGAATACAGGCCATTCTTTCATTCATTCAGTAAGTACGGATTGAACACCAACTATGCGAGGGGCACCATTTTAGACACATAGGGTACCATGGTGGACAAAATAGACAATGATCCCTGCACTCAAGGAGCTTACATTCTAGTGGGAGAAGCAGGCAATGTGTAAACAATAAATGAATGATATAGTATATTAAAAAGGGATAAATACTATGAAAAAATAGAGAATATAAAGGGGGTGAGGAATGCCAGATTGGGGGTCAATTGCATTATAAAAAAGGATGGTCTGAGAAGCCCCCACTGACAAGGTGACATTGGAACAAAGATTTGAAGGAGGTAAGTAAGTTAGTTACACAGAGAAATGGTAGGAGAGTGGAACCACCAATGCAAAGGCAAAACCATCTGAAGAACAGCACAAGGTATGGCTGGAGGAGAGTGACTGGGGGAGTGGGAAGGAATAAGATCCAAAAGGTGATGGGAGATCAGATTACTTAAGGCCTTCTAAGCCATTTTAAGGACTTCAGGTTTTACTCTGAGTGCACAGTGAACTACTGGAGGGTTCTGAGTTAGAAGAATGATATGATCAGACTTAAGTTTTTAAATGACCATTCTGGTGTTAACATTTAAGATAAATTGAATAGGGGGAAAGCAGGGAGACCATTAAGGCTATTATAGTAATCTAGGAAGATGATGTTGGTTTGAACAAGTATAGCAGAAGTGGAGGTTGTGAAAGATGGTGAGATTCTGTATATATTTTAAAGTCAATAGAATTTCCAAAACAAAACAAAACAAACCCAAAAAAACTGGATGTAGGATATGAGAGAGGAAATTCAAGAAGTGATCCTGAAATTTTTGGCTTGAGTGATTGCAAAGATGGAATTGCTCTCAATGGAGAAAAGGAAGGCTGTTGGAAGAACAGGTTTAGTGATGGAAACAATCAATTCAGGTTTGAACATTTTGAATTTCAGATGTTTATTAGCAACCATTTGAATATATTAATTAGAAAATTGAGTCTGGAGTTTAAGAGATGTACAGGCTGTGGGGCACCTAGATGGCTCAGTCGGTTAAGCATCCTACTCTTAATTTTGGCTCAGGTTATGATCTCAGGATTGTGAGATGGAGCGCCATAACAGGCTCCGCACTCAGCTTGGAATCGCCTGAGATTCTCTCTCTCCCTCTCACTCTACCCCCCGCCCTGCTCACGTGCTTGCACTTGCACTCTCTCTCTCTCTCAAATAAAATCTTAAAAAAAAAAAAAGATGTACAGTCTGCAAGAATTCCTTCAATCTTTGGTATTTCGTTATGACAGCCCTCACAAACTAACACAGGGGACTTACCCGTCTATCCCCCAGTGGAAGTACTGGCCCACCTGGTGTTGTCTAGGTTACTTCCTTTGGCTGCTGGATTGTGGGGGGGGGGGTCAGTAACTGCCGGGTCTGTGTTGACTTCTGCTGTTGGGTCAGGGAAAAGGTGGGATGTTGGGGTCCAAACACCAATTTGTGTTCTTCTTACCAATTTTGCCCTACTTTTCCAAGTTCCTGTTGGTTGCCTCTTACATTATTTCCAGGGATTACAGTTGTACTTAGCAAAGAGGAGCAGGAAGAAACCTTCTGGTTCAGACTGAAGTCCAAATACAATTATTTACTCAGTAATGTATTTACAAAAAAATAAAGACAAGCGGGATGTCTCATATTGCCCACAGTACCTAACCTAGTGTTGGACATCTAGTGGAGGCTCAATAAATACCCCTTGGTTAAAAATTGAAGTGAATGTCAGTAAATGTCTCTTGTAACCTTCTGCAGCCCAACCCCCTAACACCCTATTATCTCTTTCATCTATGAAGCCGTAGTTACTTAATCCTAAGTATAAGCTCAGTCCCAACCAAGGCTTTGGGACCATATACTTGACAATCTATTCTGATCAGGAAATGTAAAGAGCTGTATGCCAATAACTGGAAATGAATAACGTCATCTCTGATCTTGCTTTAACTTTGTACCCTGGTTGTAGTAGCTGAGACCTTATCATATATTCCCATTCTAAAAATTGAGCTCTGTCCAATTATTGCCTAACTCCTGTGGGCACCTTAATCCAATGATGTATATATATCTCAATTTCTTTCCCACTGGGTTCTTGTTTAGGTCTTGGGTCTTCAGACCTTGAGGCAGTATCCTTATGGCTGGATCACTATGATCATGCCTGTCTACCTGCCTGAACACCTATCTAATACTTACTGTCATACTTTCCACCTGCCATATTCTACCTAATGTCAAAATGTCTGCCTGCTGCCAGACCAGCCTGATGCCAACAGCCTGCTAACTCCTTCTTAAGATTTATACTAGCCACCACCCCAAGAGACCAACAAAGCTGGGAGTAGTTTTGCCAGATAAATATGGGATGTCTAGCTAAATTTGAATTGTAGAAAAATAATCTTTAGTATATGTATGTTGCAAATACTACATGGAATATACTTATACTAAAAAGTTATTTATTTGAAATTCAAATTTAACTGGGAAGCCTGTGTTTTTATTTGCTAAATCTGGCACCCCTTGCTGGAACCATGAAAACCAGAACTCCCAGGTTCTTAATAATATTTTTATTCAAATGCATTGTTCTCTTCAGACTTAAAGATGAGGTTTTTATATATTCCAATTGGTAATAAGAAACTAAATCACCATGCAAGTAGACTGAAATTAATGTATTCATTTTTCATTTTAAAAAAAACTGAAAAACAGACAACTGCTCGTGTCCTAGGCACTACTCAATGAATTCATTGTGGGTAACAGGGTAAGTAGAATTGCATTTGATTCCAGACTGAAAATTGAAAATTAATGAAAGAGGATGATGGGTGAAGCTTGACATCACCTTGGAGAGGGATGTTCTATTTAACTAGTCAGGTTCATTTCATTTTATATAACAATCTGATTGATTAGAGGATCAGTCAGGTTACATTAATGTTACCTCATTGCTGCAGTCCTAAAAAGCTAGATGTGCACGTATTTGGAAAATACAAACTATACTTATTCCTCAGATTCCAACCCTGGAAAGAGATCAAGAGCTCTAGACTTTGTCCAAAGACAATGGCCCATCAAGTTGTGACATAAGGACCTTCATCAAAAATGCCTGAAACTATGATTCTTCTCTTCTATAAATGTCAGAAAGCATCTGGTAGAGAAAATATTTTACTCTTTTTTTAAGGATAATTAACATATACTGTTAAATAGTTTCAGATGTACGATATAATGATTCAACAATTCTATACATTTCTCAGTGCTCATCAAAATAAGTGTACTCTTAATCTCTTTAACTATGTTACCCATCCTCCTACCCACCACCCCTCTAGCAACCACCAGTTTTTTTTCTGTATTTAAGAGTCTAGTTGTTTGCCTCTTTTTTGTTTGTTTTCCTTCTTAAATTCCACACATGAGTAAAATCTGTGGAATTTATCTTTCTCTGACTGGCTTGTTTCACTTAGCATTACACCCTCTAGATCCATCCACGTTATTGCAAATGGCAAGGTTTCATTCTTTTTATGGCTGAGTAATATTTCATTGTGTATATATCATATCTTCTTTATTCACTCATCTATAAATGGACATTTGGGGTACTGCCAAATCTTGGCTATTGTAAATAATGCCAAAATGAATGTAGGGGTGCCTATATCTTTTGGAAATATTGTTTTTGTTTTCTTTGGGTAAATACCCAGTAGTGGAATTACACAATCATATGGTAATGCTATTTTTAATTTTTTGAGGAAACTCCATACTGTTTTCCAGAGTAGCTGCACCAGTTTGCATTCCCACCAACAGTGCACAAGAGTTCCTTTTTCTCCACATCCTCGCTAACACTTGTTATTTCTTGTCTTTTTGATTTTAGCCATTCTCACAGATGTAAAGTGATATCTCATTGTGCTTTTGATTTGCATTTCCCTGATGATGAGTGATGTTGAATATCATTTCATGTGTCTGTTAGCCATCTGTATGTCTTCTTCATAAGAATGTCTATTCAGGTCCTCTGCCCCTGTTTTAATCAGATAATTTGGGGTTTTTTTGGTGTTGAGCTGTGTAATATCTTAATATATTTTGAATATTAACCTATTACCAGAAATATCATTTGCAAATATCTTTTCCCATTCACTAGGTTGCCTTTTTGTTTTGTTGAAGATTTCCTTTGCTGTGCAAAAGCTTTTTACTGTGGGGTAGTCCCAATAGTTTAATTTTGATTTTGTTTCCCTTGCCTGAGAAAACATATCAAGAAATATGTATCTACAACTCATGTCAAAGAAATTACTGCCTATGTATTCTTCTAGGAGTCTTATGGTTTCAGGTCTCACATTTAGGCCTTGAATCCATTTTGAGTTTATTTTTGTGTATGGTGTAAGAAAGTGGTCCAGTTTCATTATTTTACACGTAGCTGTCCAGTACCCTTTAATATTTCTTGCGGGCTGCTTTAGTGGTCATGAACTCCTTTAGTTTTTGTTTGTCTGGGAAACTCTATCTCTCCTTCTATATTGAATGATAACCTCGCTGGACACAGTATTCTTGGCTGTAGATGTTTCCCATTCAGTACTTTGAATATCATGCCACTCCCTTCTGGCTTGCCAAGTTTCTGTTGAGAAATCTCCAGCTAGCCTTATGGGTTTTCCCTTGTAAGTTAAGAACTTTTGTCTTGCTGCTTTTAAGATTTTTTCTTTATCACTACCTTCTGCAAGTTTAATTACAATATGTCTTGGTGTTGGACTGCCTTCATTGATTTTGATGGGAGTTCTCTGTGCTTCCTGGATCTGGTTGTCTGCTTCCTTCCCAGATTAAGGAAGTTTTCAGCTATTATTACTTCAAATAAATTTTCTGTCCCCTTTATGCCCCATCTTCAATTTCTTTCATCAGTGTTTTATAGTTTTCAGAGCATGGGTCTTTTACCCCCTTGGTTAAGTTTATTCCTAGGTATTTTATTATTTTTGGTGCAATTGTAAATGGGATTATTTTCTTAATTTAACTTTCTGCTTCTTCATTATTAGTGTATAGAAATTCAATAGATTTTGTATATTAATTTTGTACCCTGCAACTCTATTTATTAGTTCTAGTAGTTTTTTGTTAGACTCTTCAGGGTTTTATGTATATAGTATCATGCCTTGTGCAAAAACTGGAAGTTTTACTTCTTCCTTATAAATATGGATGCCTTTTATTCCTTCCCTTTGTCTGATTGCTGTGGCTAGGACTTCCAGTACTATGTTAAATAAAAGTGGTAAGAGTAGATATCGTTGCCTTATTCCTGATCTTAGTGGCAAAGCTCTCAGTTTTTCACCACTAGTATGATGTTAGCTGTGGATTTTTCACATATGGCCTTTATTATGTTGAGGTGTTTTCTCTACACCTGCTGTGTTGAGGGTTTTTATCATGAATGGATGTACTTTGTCAAAAATAAACAAACAAATAAATATATAAATGCATACATACATACAGGCATATCTTATGCTTATACTACTTTAGGTAGTATAAGCAATCTACAGGTTTAATGCAATCCCTATCAAAATACCAACAGCATTTTTAACAGAACTAGAACAATCCTAAAATTTGTATAGAACCACAAAAGACCCCAAATAGCCAAAGCAATCTTGAAAAAAAAAAAAAGCTGGAGGCATCACAATTCTAGACTTCAAGTTATATTACAAAGCTGTAGTAAACAAAACAGTATGGTACTGGCACAAAAATAGACACACAGGTCATTGGAACAGAATAGAAACCCGAGAAATAAACTGACAATTATATGATCAATTAACCTTTGACAAAGCAGGAAAGAATATCCAGTGCGGGGAAAAAAAAAAAAACAAAAAACAGTCTCTTCAACAAATGGTGTTGGGAAAACTGGACAGCAACAGGCCAAAGAATGAAACTGAACCACTTTCTTACACCATACACAAAAATAAATTCGAAATGGATGAAAGACCTAAAAGTGAGACCTGAAACTATAAAAATCCTAGAAAAGAACACAGGCAGTAACCTCTTCGACCTTGACCATAGCAACTTCTTTCTAGATATGTCTCCTGAGGCAATGGAAACAAAAGCAAAAATGAACTATTGGGACTTCATCAAGATAAAAAGCTTCTGCAAAGCAAAGGAAACAATCAACAAAACTAAAAGGCATCCTACAGAATGAGAGAAGGTACTTGCAAATGACATTTCTGATTAAGGGTTAGTATCCAAAATATATAAAGAACTTATAAAACTCAACACCAAAAAACAAATAATCCAATTAAAAAATGGGCAGAAGGGGTGCCTGGGTGTCACAGTTAATCATCTGACCCTTGGTTTCAGCTCCAGTCGTGATCTCAGGGTCATGAGATCAAGCCCCGTGTCGAGCTCTATGCTGAGTATGGAGTCTGCTTGGGTTTCTCTCTCGTTCTCCTTCTGCCTCGCCTCCTGCTCTCTCTCTCTCAAGTAAATAAGTAAATCTTTTTTAAAAAGGGCAGAAAACATGAATAGACATTTTTCCAAAGAAGACATACAGATGACCAACAGACACATGAAAACATGCTCATCGTCACTCATCATCAGGAAAATGCAAATCAAAACCACAATGAAAGATCACCTCACATCTGTCAGAATGACTAAATCAACAACACAAGAAGCAACAGGTCTTGGTGAGGATGTGGAGAAAGGGGAATTCTCTTGCACTGTTGGTGGGAATGCAAACTGGTGCAGCCACTGTGGAAAACAGTATGGAGGTTCCTCAAAAAGTTAAAAATAGAACTACCCTACAACCCAGCAATCGCACTACTGGGTACTTATTTACCCAAAGAATACAAAAGAATTAATTCAAAGTGATACATGCATTCTGATATTTATAGCAGCATTACCTACAATAACCAAATTATGGAAACAGCCTATGTGTCAATCAACTGATAAATGGATAAGGAAGATGTGGAATATATATTCAATGGACTACTACTCAGCCATAAAAAGAATGAAATCTTGCCATTTGCAACAATATGAATGGAGCTACAGAGTATTATGGTCAGCAAAATAAGTCAGTCAGAGAAAGACAAATACCATATGATTTCACTTATATGTGGAACTTAAGAAACAAAACAAATGAGCAAAGGAACAAAAAAGAGAGAGAGAGGCAAACCAAGAAACAGACTCTTAACCGTAGAGAACAAACTAATGGTTACCGGGGCGGGGGGGGGGGGGGGGGGATGGGTGAAACAGGTGATGGGGATTAAGAAGTACACTTGTGATAAGTACCAGGTTGTTATATTGAAGAATGGAATCACTATATTGTACACCTGAAACTAATATTACACTGTATGTTAACTAACTGAAATTTAAATAAACACTAAAAAAATTCCTAGCAGTTATTTTTCTTTCTTTTTCGAGAGTTAGAGAGCAATTCACCTTTAAAACAGATTTTCTTAGGTGCCTGGGTGGTTCAGTCTGTTAAGTATCTGCCTTCGGCACAGGTCATGATGCTGAGGTCCTGGGATCGAGCCTTGTGTTGGGCTCCCTGCTCAGTGGGCAGTCTGCTTCTCCCTTTCCCTCCATCCCTCCCTCCCCCTCATGCTATCTCTCATTCTGTCTGTCTGTCTCTCTCAAATAAATAAATAAAAATATTTTAAAAAAACAGATTTTCTTTATTCTGGAAAAAAAATCTTGCAATATCCCCTTTAAATTATGTAAATGTAAATCAGTATTCTACCACTTTTCTTAGATAACGATGTAATTGGATACTGTCATAAAGTGCAGGAGGAAAAATTGGCAATGGTTGTTTTTCAATACTCATATTGAGTGATTGTAGATAGTGTTTTTCTTCTCATACCCATGCATATTGGTTTGTACCCTTAAGTTTATGTAGGAACCAAGGATCATTATGGCAGAATGAGTAGAATTTCTACCTCCCACCACACTGCAGTTCAAAAATACAGTAGTAAAACCAATTTTATGGGTGGGATAGCCCCTAACGAGGCCAGAGGGTGAAAGACAAAAAGGATTCCTGGGGGAGAGAGAAAAGTCTGGACTAGTGACTCAAATGCAACACTAGAAGTCAAGCTAGTTCTAGTTGAGGTGGTGGTTCAAGTATCTATCAGCTTTTGGTGGCCTAACATTATTAGTGTTATGGTTGTACACTGAAGAAAACAACCGGGGTGTGTGTGTGTGTGTGTCTGGGTGTCTGAGAGAGATTATCACAAGTTATAAGTCTTGAGGCCCATACCAATTAAGATACAGAACATCCTGAGATGGTCATAAGGCCAGGAGGTAGAGTATGCTATCTTTTACTCCAAGTTCCAATGGGGCAGCAGAGGCAACAGTAGCACCAGCAGTGGGAATCAGGGCTTAGTTTCTGTAGAGATCCCAGACCTTAGGTGCAGAACAGCAGCAGCAATTAGAACATCTCTTTTAAGAAAATCCTGAAAGCAGCTCGGGACAAGAGGTCTGTAACCTACAATGGTAGAAACATTAGATTGGCAACAGACCTATCCACAGAGACCTGGCAGGCCGGAGAGGACTGGCATGATATATTCAAGGTGCTAAATGAGAAAAATATGCAGCCAAGAATACTATATCCAGCTAGGCTGTCATTGAAAATAGAAGGAGAGATCAAAAGTTTCCAGGACAAACAAAAACTAAAAAAATTTGCAAACACCAAACCAGCCCTACAAGAAATATTGAAAGGGGTCCGCTAAGCAGAGAGAAAGCCTCAAAGTAACAAAGACCAGAAAGGAACACAGACAATATACAGTAACAGTCACCTTACAGGCAATACAATGGCACTAAATTCATATCTTTCAATAGTTACCCTGAATGTAAATGGGCTAAATGCCCCAATCAAAAGACACAGACTATCAGATTGGATAAAAAAGCAAGACCCATCGATATGCTTTCTGCAAAACACTCATTTTAGACCCAAAGACACCTCCAGATTTAAAGTGAGGGGGGAAGACCATTTATGATGCTAATGGACATCAAAAGAAAGCTGGGGTGGCAATCTTTATATCAGACAAATTAGATTTTAAACCATAGACTATAATTAGAGATGAGGAAGGACACTACATCATACTTAAAGGGTCTATCCAACAAGAAGATCTAACAATTTTAAATACCTATGCCCCTAACATGGGAGCAGCCAATTATATAAGCCAATTAATAACAAAATCAAAGAAACACATCGACAATAATACAATAATAGTAGGGGACTTTAACACCCCCCCTCACTGAAATGGACAGATCATCTAAGCAAAAGATCAATAAGGAAATAAAGGCTTTAAATGACACACTGGACAAGATGGACTTCACAGATACATTCAGAACATTCCATCCTAGAGCAACAGAACACATATTCTTCTCTGGTGCACATGGAACATTCTCCAGAATAGATCACATTATAGGTCACAAATCAGATCTTAACCAGTACCAAAAGACTGGGATCATTCCCTGCATATTTTCAGACCATGATACTTTGAAACTAGAACTCAATCACAAGAGGAAATTCAGAAAGAACTCAAATACATGGAGGCTAAAGTGCATCCTACTAAAGAATGAATAAGTCAACCAGGAAATTAAAGAAGAATTAAAAAAATTCATGGAAACCAATGAAAATGAAAACACAACTGTTCAGAATCTTTGGGATGCAGCAAAGGCAGTCCTAAGAGGAAAGCATATAGCAATACAACCCTTTCTCAAGAAACAAGAAAGGTCTCAAATACACAACCTAACCCTACACCTAAAGGAGCTGGAGAAAGAACAGCAAATAAAGCCTAAACCCAGCAGGAGAAGAGAAATAATAAAGATCAGAGCAGAAATCAATGAAATAGAAACCAAAAGAACAGTAGAACAGATCAATGAAACTAGGAGCTGGTTCTTTGAAAGAATTAACAAGATTGATAAACACCTGGCCAAACTTACCAAAAAGAAAAGAGAAAGGACCCAAATAAGTAAAATCATGAATGAAAGAGGAGAGATCACAACCAACACCAAAGAAATACAAACAATTATAAGAACATATTATGAGCAACTATATGCCAGCAAATTAGATAATCTGGAAGAAATGGATACATTCCTAGAGATGTATAAACTACCAAAACTGAACCAGGAAGAAATAGAAAACCTGAACAGACCCATAACCACCAAGGAAATTGAAGCAGTAATCAAAAATCTCCCAACAAACAAGAGCCCAGGGCCAGATGGCTTCCCAGGGGAATCCTACCAAACATTTCAAGAAGAATTAATACCTATTCTTCTGAAACTGTTCCAAAAAATAAAAATGGAAGGAAAACTTCCAAATTCATTTTATGAGGCATTACCTTGATCCCAAAACCAGACAAAGACCCCATCAAAAAGGAGAATTACAGACCAATATCCCAGATGAACATGGATGCAAAAATTCTCACAAAATACTAGCCAATAGGATCCAACAGTACATTAAAAGGATTATTGACAATGACCAAGTGGAATTTATTCCTGGACTGCAAGGTTGGTTCAACATTTGCAAATCAATCAATGTGATACAATACATTAATAAAAGAAAGAACAAGAACCAGATGATCCTCTCAATAGATGCAGAAAAAAACATTTGACAAAGTACAGCATCCTTTCTTGATTAAAACTCTTCATAGTGTAGGGATAGTGGGTACATACCTCAATATCATAAAAGCCATCTATGAAAAACCCACAGCAAATATCATTCTCAATGGGGAAAAACTAAGAGCTTTTCTCCTAAGGTCAGGATCATGGCAGGGATGTCCACTATCACCACTGCTATTCAACATAGTACTAGAAGTCCTAGCCTCAGCAATCCAACAACAAAAAGAAATCAAAGGCATCCAAATTGGCAAAGAAGAAGTCAAATTCTCACTCTTTGCAGATGATATGATACTTTATGTGGAAAACCCCAAAGACTCCACCCCAAAACTGCTAGAACTCATACAGGAATTCAGTAAAGTGGCAGGATATAAAATCAATGCACAGAAATCAGTGGCATTTCTATACACCAACAACAAGGCAGAAAAAAGAGAAATTAAGGAGTCGATCCCATTTATAATTGCACCCAAAACCATAAGATACCTAGGAATAAATCTAACCAAAGAGGCAAAGAATCTGTACTCAGAAAACTATAGAATACTCATGAAAGAAATTGAGGAAGACACAAAGAAATGGAAAAACGTTCCATGCTTATGGATTGGAAGAACAAATACTGTGAAAATGTCTATGCTACCTAGAGCAATCTACACATTTATTGCAATCCCTATCAAAATACCATCCACTTTTTTCAAAGAAATGGAACAAATCATCCTAAAATTTGTATGGAACCAGAAAAGACCCTGAATAGCCAGAGGAATGTTGAAAAAGAACAGCAAAGCTGGTGGCATCCCAATTCCGGACTTCCAGCTCTGTTACAAAGCTGTCATCATCAAGACAGTATGGTACTGGCACAAAAACAGACACATCGATCAATGGAACAGAATAGAGAGCCCAGAAATGGACCCTCAACTCTGTGGTCAATTCATCTTTGACAAAGCAGGAAAGAATGTCCAATGGAAAAAAGACAGTCTCTTCAACAAATGGTGTTGGGAAAATTGGACAGCCACATGCAGAAGAATGAAACTGGACCATTTCCTTACACCACACGCAAAAATAGACTCAAAATGGATGAAAGACCTCAATGTGAGACAGGAATCCATCAAAATCCTTGAGGAGAACAAAGGCAGCAACCTCTTCAATCTCAGCTGCAGCAACTTCTTCCTAGAAACACCACCAAAGGCAAGAGAAGGAAGGGCAAAAATGAAGTATTGGGACTTCATCGAGATTAAAATCTTTTGCACAGGAAAGGAAACAGTCAACAAAACCAAAAGACAACCGACAGAATGGGAGAAGATATTTGCAAATGACATATCAGATAAAGGGCTAGTATCCAAAATCTATAAAGAACTTATCAAACTCAACACCCGAAGAACAAATGATCCAATCAAGACATGGGCAGAAGACATGAACAGACATTTTTCCAAAGAAGACCTCCAAATGGCCAACAGACACATGAAAAAGTGCTCAACATCGCTCGGCATCAGGGAAATCCAAATCAAAACCTCAATGAGATACCACCTCACACCAGTCAGAATGGCTAAAATTAACAAGTCGGGAAATGACAGATGTTGGCAAAGATGCAGAGAAAGGGGAACCCTCCTACACTATTGGTGGGAATGCAAGCTGGTGTAGCCACCCTGGAAAACAGTATGGTGGCTCCTCAAAAAGTTGAAAATAGAGCTACCATACAATCCAGCAATTGCACTACTGGGTATTTACCCCAAAGATACAAATGTAGTGATCCGAAGGGGTACGTGCACCCCAATGTTTATAGCAGCAATTTCCACAATAGCCAAACTATGGAAAGAGCCTAGATGTCCATCAACAGATGAATGGATAAAGAAGATGCGGTGTATATATACAATGGAATATTATGCAGCCATCAAAAAACGACACGGTTGGAACTGGAGGGTATTATGCTAAGCAAAATAAGTCAGTCAGAGAAAGCCAAGTATCATATGACCTCACTGATATGAGGAATTTGAGAAACAAGACAGAGGATCATAGGGGAAGGGAGGAAAAAATGAAACAAGACAAAACCAGAGAGCGAGACAAACCATAAGATCCAGTACAGGGTCTACCAAACAGGGCTCACTCTAGGTTTATGATCTTTAATCAGCAAGTTTTGTGTGTGTGTGCATGTGAGTGTGTGTGTGTGTGTGTGTGTGTGTGGTTATGCCCAGTTTTGGTTAAAGTCAGAATTCAGTTTTTATTATGCCTTAGCAAGTACTGCCATAAAGAGTTTTCTTGTTCCTTTCCCAAATGTCCATTTGGTCAAAAGAACCTATCTCTTTTCCATCAAATACAAACAGGCTCATTATGACAAGATTCTTTCCACCACAAAGTGCTTTCTAATTCAAAGCAAACACCAAGGCTCCTTTGATACACTTTCAATTTGAGTCAAAATACCTTTGAGTGCAAAGCATCTGGGTGAAGTAGTCTCTGTGAGGCTGACCTGCGTCCAGCATAAGTAGAGTCAGTGCCTGGGTCACCTGAGCTATCTACAGCCATGCGGATCTGCCCAGCCAAGTTTGTCCCTCCCAAAAGTAAAAGATAAATTTTTTTTACCGTTATTCCTCAATAAGTCCCCATACCCTTGAAACAATTTTCATTCCTCTCTGCATGACAATAGGAATAGAGTATATCCTATCTAAGGAAAGAAACTGTAAACCACCAGGACAAGATCCCTTGTGGACAGGATAGGAACTCTGGGAACCACACTTTGAGAAAGAGTGGTTAAAGTAAGTCTAATGGAACAGAGACAGGAAGTAAGGTAGGAAGTCTTGGTTCAGGAAGACAGAGGATAAGGTATGGTAGATTAGATAACAGGTTCCCAAGGATTTTCCCTTCTATCCCCTTTAAAAAGGATTATACACCCACACGCATAGTGCTATGTGACTTGCAATGTCTCATATGCAAGGGGTAAGGGGTTACCTTCTCAGTCCATTGATGTTGTACATGGCCAATGGGATGTGAGTAGGCATGACATCTGTCACATCTGAGCAGAAGTCTTAAGCTAAATTGCATTGTGTAACTGTGATTCTTACTTTTTTTCCCTAGGCCATGAATGTAACACAGCCCAAACAGGGACTGCTCCTTCGGCCTAGGTTCTAGAATGAGAAAATGCATGAAGCCATCTCACAGCCAAGAGCAAACCCAGACCCACCAGCACGTACCACAAGCAAGAAAGAAATCACTGCTATAAGTCACCAAGAGCTTGTGGTTGTTTGTTACTGCAACAGAACTGACTAATACAGAAGGGATGCCAAGGCTGTGTCCAGAGACAAGGTGGGAGGGTAGATGAGGTGACATGGGAGTCAAGTATGTTGCAATAATTTTTTTCTCAATTCCCAGGATCCACTCAGGAAAATTCTATGTCCTTGTATCACAGAGAGGCATAAGATCTTTCACTGTTGTCCCCAGGACTAGAGCTTTACCATGTCTCTGGGTGATCTAGTATTCATTCCTTGGAGTCATCCTCTGTTCCTTGGGTCCCCTAGATGAGGGAGTTCATGTCAATAGAGCTTTGCATGAATGGACTTTTTTTCTTCCTACTACTACTATCCTCACTGCAAAAACAGGAAATCAGAGCTGACTTGTTTCAGCAATAGTGGGAAAAGGATGCAGTTACCCAGCATAATATCTCTAAGTGATTTATTAAAGTTCATTTAAATATTTATTGCCTCACAACACTTTCTTGCATCATTTATGACTGGAACATGCTTTTTTTTTTTAATACTCAGCAGTAGAAGCAGGTGAGCAGATGTTTTGAAGCTGTTACCAACCAGCGGCCAATCAATGTAATACAAGTCAGCTAAACTTGACCATATTCAAAAGTATTTTCACATATGAACAGAGATCCTTTTTCTTTCTATTAACATCTCTTCTCCCCTATTTCTCATTCTCATTCTTCCATAGATGAAGCTATCATTTATTAGCTATTATATGCCAGGCAATTTACATATGTAATTTCTAATCTTTACAACAACCCTTCAAGGTAGACAGTGTTATTCCCAATTTACAGTCAGTAACTTACTGTATAAGCTTTCTACTGCTGCTATAACAAATTACCACAGACTTAACAGCTTAGAACAACATCCATTTATTATCTCAGTGGATCAGAATCCAGGGATGGCATGGCTGAACTGGTTGAAGTCAAGGTGTGGGCAGGGCTGTGCTCTTTATGGGGGCCTCTAGGGGACAATTGGCTTCCAAGTTCCTTCAGCTTGTTGGCAGGATTCCAGCCCCTCTCACACTTTGAATCTCTCAGACTTCCCCTTCTGCCTAGTCTCTTCTGCCTCCCACTTCCCTGCATCTCTCTGTCTTCAGCTGGAAAAAGTTTTCAGGTTTTTTTTTTTAATTCAATTAGCCAACTTATAGTACATCATTAGTTTCAGATATAATGTTCAATAATTCATCAGTTGCATATAACACCCAGTGCTCATCACATCACATGCCCTCCTTAAGGTCCATCACCCAATTATGCCATCCCCCCCCACCTCCCCTCCAGCAACTCTTAGTTTGTTTCCTAGAGTTAAGAGTCTCTCATGGTTTTTCTTCCTCTCTGATGACTTCCCATTCTGTTTTCCCTCCTTTTTCCAACAGTCCTCTGCCCTGTTTATTATGTTCCACATATGAGTGAAACCATATGATAATTGTCTTTCTCTGATTGACTTATTTCACTCAGCATAATACCCTCAAGTTCCATCCATGTCGATGTAAATGTGAAGTATTCAACCTTTCCGATGGCTAAGTAATATTCCATTGTGTGTGTATGTGTGTGTGTGTGTATATATATATATATACACACACACACACATATATATACATACATACATACCACATCTTCTTTATCCATTCATCTGTTGATGGATATCTCAGCCAATTCATATCTTTCAATAGTTACTCAGAACGTAAATGGGCTACACATTCCAATCAAAAGACACGGGGTACCAGATTGGATAAAAAAGCAAGACCCATCCACATGCTGTCTATAAGAGACTCATTTTAGATCTAAAGGCACCTCCAAATTGAAAGTGAGGGGGTGGAAAACCATTTGTCATGCTAATGGACCTCAAAAGAAAGCTGGGGTAGCAGTCCTCATATCAGACAAATTAGATTTTAAACCAAAGACTGTAGTAAGGGATGAAAGGGACACTATATCATACTTAAAGGGTCTATCCAACAAGAAGATCTAATAATTATAAATATTCATGCTCCTAACTTGGGAGCAGCCAATTATATCAACCAGTTAATAACCAAATTAAAGAAACACATTGATAATAATACAATAATAGTAGAGGACTTCAACACCCCACTCACAGCAATGGACAGATCATCTAAACATAAGATCAACAAGAAAACAAGGGCTTTCAATGACACACTGGACCACATGGACTTCATAGATATATACAGAGCATTCCATCCCAAAACAAGTTTTCAGCTTTTAAGGGCTCATGTGATTAGACGGTGCCCACCTGCATAAGCCAGGACACTCCCCATCTCAAGGTCCATAACCTTAATCACATCTGCGAGGTCAAATCTGCCATGCAAGATAACATATGCATTGCTTCTGGAGGTTAGAACGTGGGTACCTTTGGGGGGCTTTATTCTTATCTACCACATTCCCCCAGATCACATATTAAGCAAGTGACCGAAGTCGATGTGAACCAGGTCTATTTGGCATTAAGGCTCAAGCTCTTCCCATGTGTCTACCCTGCCTTTCTAATATGTTTAATTTGTTTGAGCATATAATAAATAGAAAAACAGACAAGGAAAAATATCTTAAGCAAAGCAGAAATCTATTTAGTAAATAAAGTCTGTTTCCAATTTTCAACATGACTTATACCTTTGGAATAAAGTACTCAAAATAGTCAAAGTTGCAAATAAATCAATGCTGTTTCACTCCATATTCTGAAGGAACAGTTAAGAGTGTATATTAAATATACATATACTCTTCACAATAAATGTAGATGAAAATTGCCAGAATTGCTCTAATTCATCCAAGACTGAGTATGCTTATTCCTGGCAAAACTGAAAGCACTTTAAACACAAAACACTCTCTTAGATCCACTAACACCAAAAGACAGCAGAAGGGTTTCAATACACCAGGCACACACTGCCCCCAGTTGTCAGGAGTTACCCAAGCCTCATGGTATTTCCCAGAAGGGGGCACACTGACTTCCTGGCAGGAGCAGGGTTGGTTTTTCCTCTTCCCATGAGCTTGAATATTGTACCCACACCTAACCTGGATCCAGGTATTGGCAGAACATTGTCAGAGCTCAAATTGTCACATAGAGCTGAATGGTGACTTGGGGCCATGACAAATCCCTTTTAGAGTTAATTTGCCTGTCACTAAAACCCAATCACAGACAACAGGCACACACAAAGAGGGTGATTAAGAAATGCTTGCTTACAAGGGTGGAAATGTCAGAGCAGTAGCTGTGAGTGACTCTAATGTCTTATATTTTGATTACTTCTTTCAGTTAAGCTAAGTCTGATCAAAAGCAGGGGAATTGTTAAAAAGAAAACCACAGGCCTGGGATGCCTGGGTGGCTCAGATGGTTAAGCGTCTGCCTTCGGCTCAGGTCATGATCTCAGGGTCCTGGAATTGAGTCCCGCGTCGGGCTCCCTGCTCAGTGGGGAGCCTGCTTCTCCCTCTCCCTCTGCCTGCTGCTCCCCCTGCTTGTGCTCTCTCTCTCTCTCTCTGACAAATAAATAAATAAAATCTTAAAAAAAATTATAAAAGAAAACCACAGGCCTAACATGGTGTCACTTAGACCAAGTTCCCAAACCAGGGCTTAACACATAATCTTATTGTAGTTTCAATCTCCACCCCCCCAAATGTACTCTTAACAGGTCAGTCAGGAATTTTCTGATGGGCGCCAATGAGTCTGCCAGTTGGGCTATCTCTATCCCCTAAAGAAAAACATGATAATCTGCATGATAAGACCCCTTGCCTTTCTCCCTAAGGAAAACCCAACTTGCCTGAAACAATCATTTTCTTTTGCTGATGACTTTCTTGCTTCACCCTCCTACTACAAAAACTTTCCATTTTGTACATCTCCTCAGAACCCCCTCTACTTGCTAGTTAAAGGAAGTCGCGGCTTAGAACTAGTCCCGTATCACCTAACTAATCATCAGTGGAACTCAGATTCAAACCCAGTTAGCCTGGCACCACAGTCCTCTCTCTCTTATTCTCTTTGCTGGACTGAATAAACTTTCTAATCAGAGGTGACTTGGTAACAAAATCTGGGGACTGGGCCCAGACACAAATGGAGAGCTCTATGGGAAGGTACTTGAGAAATAATGGAAAGGGTCATGGAATCTGGAGTCACACATCTGTGCTTGGCTTCTGTTCCCACCTCCACCCAACACCATGTAACTTATAGGTGTCAAAGACTTGTAACCTCTCTGACTTTAGTCTCTGACTCCATGAAGGGAATATAAATAGTCAGAACTGCCTCTCTTAGAGTTGTTAATAGCAGCCAAAAAGATAATAACTGTGGCCATTCTTGGAACCCAGAGAACAGTGTGCATATGTTAGGGATTATGACATTCACTCCTTCGAATACTTTTATACAAAGTCTGGAACCATGTGCACAAAAATGTATGTATAAGGACAGTCACCAAAACATTGTTAGTAATAGCAAAATCTGGGGATATGATCTAAGTGTTTATCAACAGGTGAATGTTTAAATAAATTATGATATAGCCATACTATGGAATGTTGTGTTCACTGAGTTGGTAGTTCTGTATATACTGACAAATAAGTGATAAAATAAAATTACAAAGCTACATGTATGCTACTATCCTATTTTAGCTTCTTTTTTTTTTAACTATACCAATGATTTCTATCTTGATCTAGGTAGTGGTTACATAGGTGTATACAGATGTAAAAAAGGGCAATATACTTAATATTTGTGCACTTTTCTTTATATATCTCAATAAAAATAATATATATACTATATATGTATATTTATACTTAGTCTGTGCACTGATAAGATTTTAAGTATACACATCAAATTGTCCACAGAGGTTATTCTTGGGGAGTTAGATTAGAGAGGAGGGTAGAATGAAAAGGGGCTTTCTTATAATTTTCTATGCCTTTCCATCATTTTGAATTTTTCAAAATAAACACATATATCTTGCACTACTTTTTTTAAAAAAGATCTTTAAAAGTAGCCAGGGATCTAAATCTTGAATTCTACTTGGGTTTAATTCAGAGAGCACCTGCCCTCAGAAACTTTTCCCAAAGGGCAAAATCCTTAGCTAGGTGAAGGAGATGCATGTGCTTATAAGGCAGCAGGAGAAGCCTCCCACCCTGATGGCTACCAGGCTTGAGGCACACTTAATGGTAGTCTCTGACCCCAAAATGCCCTTTTTTAAAGGACTTCTGTTCATAGTCATCAGACTGTAGTGGTACCTTCAATTACCTGCCACTCTTAAGTATTCAAATGAGTATTTATATATGCCTAGAGGAAACCACAGCTTGGATTCAGATCCCCAGTGGGTTTGCAAAACTCCAAAGAGGCTAGACATCTTCCAAGTTGGTGGCCAGCTGAGGTATGGCCAAAGGCTATAGAACAAACAAGGCATTAGAGTCACTTCTGTCCATTGGAAACCACTAATGAAGTATCTTTTCCAAAGGCCATCTTGTGATCTCCTTCTAGAACTGCAAGAGTACTGGCTTCATTTGAGTGCTTGGCAAATAATCACTAGTTGGGCTCTGACAGAATTTGCATTTTACCAAATATTGACATCTGCTCAAATAATGAGGATAAGTGATTCCTGAAAAGCTCTCTTTTCTTCTCCCTTAACATAAATTGCTTATGTGGTAAAATCAGCCCTGGGCTAATGTCAACCTTAAGGGTGATTCTGGGCTCAACCACATTCCAGCTGTATACTTTGGGCAAGTTCTTTATCTATCTGAGCTTCAGCTTCTGCTGCTATTTAATGGAGATGAAGCTGTATGGGATTGCTGAGAAGCACAAATGATAGATATATATGTGAATGTGTTTTATACTAGAAGGACGTTCACTATAATATTAACAGAGGTTATTTCTGCGTGATAGGACTATAAATTTTTCTTTTTACCTTCTTCACTATGCTCATCTGTACTTCTCAGATTTCTACAGAAAGCTAGAGAGAAAAATAACATGTTCTTATAAATTACAATGCAAATAGTAGACATTTTTTCTATTTAACAAACTGGATTATGGAATCCAATGAAATAGTTTTGGGGTGGGGAAAGCAGCATGTGTGGAGCAGATGCACTAGTCATATAACCTTGAATGAATCACTTAACCTCGGTGATCCTCAGTCTTATCATCTGTAAAATAGTGATAAGTCTTAACTAAAAATATTTTGTGATGATTAAATGCATGTGAAAGCATCTAGCACAAGGCCTGATTCATATAGTAGATGCTCAATATGTCTGTTCTCTATACTTGGAAGGAAAGAGGGAGGGAAGGAGGGAAGCAGTTTAGCTCCATAAATCCACCCTACCCAACTTAGTGTAAGTACTTTTTAATTAATAGAGAGGGCTCTAATTGAGAAAGTGTAAAGCATTCTAAATCTCTCAGATAAAAACACATGTCATCTATTTCACATCTCTAGGAAAAGGAAAATCAATATTTGAATTAATGAAAGAAATTAAATGGCTGCAGAAATAGTTTTTGAATTTAACAAGTTTCAACAAGAAAGTAGTTGTTAAATGATGATACGGAGAGCAACAGAACACTTGCCTTTAAAAACATTCTTCACAAAAGTTCAGAAAGAAAAATCAATCAATCTATTACCTGGTGGGTGCTCTGGCAGATTAGCAAAGCTAATAGACCTGGGGTAAACCCAAGCACCATTACGCATTTAAAAGTCAAGCCACCTAAGGAAATGTGATAAAAAGAAAAAACAGATTAGCAGTTTAAGTACTGAGCTGACTGGATTTAGTCTCTGTGGCTGGGTAGCACATAAAATCCTAGACTATCATTGCTGAACAAGCCCACAGAGACAGAGTCCACAACCACTTTGCCTCATTTTAGAGATGGAGGAATGAGACCCAGAGAAAGGAAAATAGCATAGGCAAGGTCCTTAAGGTAGTTACAAGGGTTGGGACTCAAGCCCAGAACTCCAGATACACAGTGTGCTCTTTTTAAAAAAAAAAAAATTATTTATTTCTTTGAGAAAGAGAGAGAGAGCACGAGCTGGGGGAGGGGCAGAGGGAGAGGGAGAAGCAGATTCCCCACTGAGTGGGGAGCCCCACATGGGGCTTGATCCCAAGACCCTGAGATCAGGACCTGAACCGAAATGAGACACTTAACCGACTGAGCCACCCAAGTGTCCCAACAGTGTGCTCTTTTTAACTCCTATTCAGAGCTTAATGTCCAGCCAACATAAAACAATGAAGCAAATACATGCCTGCAATTATTCTCAAGGTCATATGAAGGAAAATTACTTACTACTGCTCCCCCTCCCCTTTTATTTACTTCTTGGAAGCCCATCTCTGTGAGTCTCACCTGGAATATGGTGCCCCAGGGCTGAGCCCTGCCGCCCAACAATGTTCCCTGACACTCAGACCTTCAACGTATTTCCTAATCACCCCTATTCCCCTTGAATGCCTGCTTCACAGGGCATTTCAACCCACAAGTCCTAGAGCAAAACAAAGGCGGAAATGGGAAGGCAAACTGTAATGTCAACAGCCCAAGAAGATAGAAGCAGGATAAAATCCAGTGGGTTGAGAAGTGGTTCAGAAGTAAGCCTAGGAGGGTGAGTGTGGTCTGAAACTATCCTCATACACAATAGTTTGCATCCTAGAGCAGATGGTGGAGCTTAAAAGAGGCAAGTAGGTAAGACATAATGCCTCCCTCATGAGATGCTGTGGGTTTGTGCATTGCACAGGGGTGTGGATCCAAGGGTAACCTTGGAAAATGAGAAATTTACAGTAGCTCGTTTATTGTCTTGTTCTGGTTTCAGTAACGGTCCATGAGACACTTCTTAAAATTATATTTGTGTTTACTTTACCCTAATAATGGGGAAAACAAGTCATACCAACCATGTATCTCAGTTTAAAATGTCCTGGTCAGTGAGGTCTGGCCACCAAAGCTTGGCTTCTTCATATTAGTTAACTTGGTCTCCCTGTGCAAGATAAGGACCGGAGCTAACAAAAATTAGATGCCCACTTCTCCAAGCAGGTCTTTGGCATAAATAGGCCAATAAGAAATAGGTCCCTGTCTCTTGCTTAACTAGCTCAGGTGACATGGAGCAGTGAAAACTAGGAGTGTGGGCCTTGTCAGAGTTCTGAATCATAATCACCAAGTGAGAAGTAGTTTCCCCTAAGAAGGAGGTGCTAAACCAACTGAATAATAAGATATCCTCCACATCTGGCTACTCCTGGTCTGGTCTTCAGGCCAGCAGACTTAGTATCAACCTGGGAGCTTGTTAGAAATGCAAAATACTCCCCAGACCTGCATTTTAACAAGATCCCCTGGTGATCTGCATGCACATTAAAGTCTGAGAAGCCCTGATCTAATAATAATAATAATAATAATAATAATAGCAACCAACATTTATTCTGTGCTTATTGTTGCTGGGCTCTCTGCTAAGTGGTTTCCACACATTTTCCTGTAGTGAAATGGGCTTCCCTGAATGCCAAGAGAGCCAGAGGCAGGGAAACTGCTCAGGAACATAGGAGAACTGATTCTGTGTTTTAAGCCAGGTTTGAAAAGGTGTTACTTGGTTTTGGCCTGAGGACCAGGAAAGGCCAGATGTCTCCAAACCTTCTTTGAGATGGACAAATTTAGTGTGTAGACTGAGTCAGTTCTTTAGGAATGCTGGCATAACTCCCAAATACAAAAGGACTCTGATTCAACATAATGCTGAAAGTTCTAGCTAGTGCAATAAGGAAAGAAAATTATAGTCATGCAGATATTAAAGGATGAAATAAACTTAAAACCATCCCTATTAGCAAATGACATGATAGTCTATATAAAAAAAAATCCAAAGGGATCTAGGAAAAAAAAAACCTCTGAAACAAGTTCAGCAAGATCACACCATACAAAAATAAAAGGATTGTGCAGTTGCACAAAAATGAAGCTTCGGAAATCTGACTGAACTTCATCTTGAATGAGACAGTTCCCCCAGCAGCTGGGCTGGGACTCTGGGGGTCTTGGAAAGCCACATTTGCTCCTCTCCTTCCCTGTGTGTGCACTATACCTCCTGTGAGATTTTGGATCCTTTGGGAAATGACCTCGCTGTGAATAAAGGTAGTTGTATGGTCTTTGCCAACACTCCACAGCCCTCCTACAAATGTTGCTGTCTTGTCTGAGTCTTCCAACAACACTCTGAGATATAGCCAGTATTATCATCCCGATTTTTCAGACAAGTAAACAGAGGCTCATGAACAGGATGCAGGTTGCCCAAGGTTACACAGCTATTAGGAATCAGAGTCAGTATTCTAACCCAGTTCTACTCCCGAGTCTGTGCTCTTAACCATCTGACACAGTTTTAAGTCAAACTTTGTTTTTCACAGATGTAAAATAAGTTTTACTTAAAGTACAGTATCTCAGATCCTTGGGGTTTTTTGAAACTTTAATGGGAAAAGATAGGGTTACAAGATCTGCCTCATGAAGGCTCCCCTTAAAAAGAAAAATTATTGAAATATCAGATTCCTCCCCTAGCCAAAAAGAAAAAAAATAATAATAAAGGCACTATACCTCTGTGTCTTACCAAGAACATTGAATTTAGGAATAATAGAGCTAGAAGGCCCTCTGGGGTCATTAGTCCATCTTCAATTCACAAACAGGGAAAGAGGCCTAAAGAAGGGTGGATCATCCTGCATGGTTAATAAACCCTCACTCCTGGGGCAGTGCTCTTTTGGTGCATGCTCTCCACGTGCACACCAAAAGGTAAGTCGCCACTAGACTTGCAGTTGTAGGCTTAAACAACAATTCCTGGAATCATGTGTCCTAGGCGTCTAAAAGCTCTTCCATATGTCGAGCTGAAATTCTGCTTCCCTCAAACTCCCTCCCCATCAGTCCTGATTTGACTCTCTGGAGACATATTCAGACATTCTTCAGACATTCCAATTTTAAAGCCAGGAAAATATCTGAGTTTTGGATATAAATTTAGCTGTCTTATGCTTCCCATGTGCTCATTTCCTCATAACTTCTGCAACTTTAATTTATGCTGCATAATGACAGTTTGTGCTGTCTGCTTTTCTATGGCCCAACTGATACTTTCCTCGTCTCAAGTGGCCAGTGTAATGCAATCTGACCCAGTTGGCCTTTGAGCAAGGCAGATGAGAAAATCAATTCTTTCCAGTAGGTACAATACACACGTGGAGCCCCCAAACAATACTTTCCAATTGCAAAGTGAGCAAGGCTCTAGATTCCCAAAATGCAGGAGTCACTTGGGAAAGAGAGGGAAGCTTGTAGGGACTGACGCTCTTTTGCACAAGCTCATTTTCCAGTGCCTTCTGCACTTGATCTGTGTAGAAAAAGCCTCATAAGGTATGTTAGGAAGTTGAAGTTTCTGCCTCAATATGGGTACATGTATGGAGCTTTAGAGGTCTGCAATCATGCTCTAAATGTGCCTTGTTGGCTTTCAAAGCAACCTCCCTACTTGAGCGTGGCCACAGAATCCAGAATCTCTGAGTGCAAGGGAATGAGGAAGGCATCATCCACTTGAAACCTCCTACTCAGGACAGGATTTTTACCTACAATATCTCCAATGAGCGTCCATTAGGCCCCACCCCCTTTCCACTCTCCTCCCGCCAGCCTCACCTCTTCTCTCAGCATACAAGGGCTTGGAGAGGGTAACGGGATCAAGGGAAGTCTGTAGGGAGGTGACCTATTTTACCCTCTCAAACAGTTTCCAATTTTTCCCCTTCCTTTTTAGCCACATTTCCCAAAAGAACAGTCCATCTTTCTACAGAACTCCACTTATTTCTTATCCTCTGGAAGCCTGGCTTCTGCTCCTTTTTCCTCAAAACTGCTCTCAAAGTCTACCAATGAACTCCCGAATGCAAAACCCCGTTGTTTTCCTATTCCTCAACTTCCCAGATGCTTCTGCCACTCTGACACTGCCGATGATGCCCTCTTTCTTGAATCTCTTCTTTTACATTCTGAAACACTTCCTATTTTCACTTTTCATTTCCTGGGCCACTTCCCCATACTTACACTGTTTCCTCTTTTTCTCTAACTGCCAATGTGGCCATTCTGTAACATTCTCTTTTCAGCACACCCAGTTTCTCCTTGGCTTCACAAATTCCTTCCACGCAGATAATGGAATTCCTAATCTCCAGCCCAGATCTCTTTTTTGAGCTCTAAACTCATACGTATGGGACATTTCTCCCTGGATGTCACACTGAGATATCAAACTCAGCATGTCCAAAACCATACTTACCTTTGCTTTGCCTGTGAAATCTGATGGTCCCACCATGTTACCTATCTCATTTCCTAATACCAACATCATCTAGTGACTCAGGAAGAAAACTCCAATTATCTGATTCTACTTCTGTCATCTCTTACATTGCATCTGTTGTCAAGTAGAGTTGATTCTCCCTATTCACTGTTTCTCACATGTCTCTTCCATTCTATTCCTGCCACCACCTTAGCTTTTAAGATCTAGATTATACTCCAAAAGCCTCAGAATTAATCTTTCAGTCTCAAATCTCCTACCTATAACTTTTAGAATTGTAATGGGTTATCACTTTGATCTTGTCATTCTTCTGCTCCAACGGTTTCCATTCCCCCTTGCCTAGCCTAAGTGTCAGCAATTTTTTTTTCTGTAAAGAGCCAGACAGCAAATATTTTTGGTCTTGTGGGCCATATGGCCTCTGTTGCAACTACTCAGCTATGCTGTTGTAGCATGAAAGCAACCATAGACAATTCATAAACGAATGAGCCTCACACGATTCTAATACAATTTTATTTACAAAGACAGGCAGTCAACTAGATCTGGCCCAAGGGCCACAGTTTGCCTACCCCCAGTCTGAACTGAATAAATTCACTTTCCAGAAGTTTGGCATTAAAAATCCACCATAGGAGCAAGATGGCGGAGGAGTAGGAGACCTGGATTTCGTCTGGTTTCAGGAATTCAGCTGGATAGGGATCAAACCATTCTGAACACCTACAAACTCAACAGGAGATCGAAGAAAAGAATAGCAACAACTCTCTGAACAGAAAAGCGAACACTTTCTGGAAGGTCTTTTCTGATTTGTTTAGAGTAATTTTCTGGGGACGTTGTTACCCTGTTAGCATTTTGTTCTCTCATTCATCTATTCTCCTCTGGACAAAATGACAAGATGGAAGAAATCACCTCAACAAAAAGAACAAGAGGTAGTACCGACTGCCAGGGACCTACTCAATACGGACATTAGTACGATGTCGGATCTAGAGTTCAGAATCATCACTTTAAAGATACTAGCTGGGCTTGAAAAAAGCATGGAAGTTATTAGAGAAACCCTTTCTGGAGAAGTAAAAGAACTAAAATCTAACCAAGTCGAAATCAAAAAGGCTATTAATGAGGTGCAATCAAATATGGGGGTGCTAACTGCTAGGATAAATGAGGCAGAAGAGAGAATCAGTGATATAGAAGACCAAATGATGGAAAATAAAGAAGCTGAGAAAAAGAGACATAAACAACTACTGGATCATGAGGGCAGAATTCGAGAGATAAGCGATACCATAAGACAAAACAACATTAGAATAATTGGGATCCCAGAAGAAGAAGAAAGAGAGACAGGGGCAGAAGGTATATTGGAGCAAATTATAGCAGAGAACTTCCCTAATTTGGGGAAGGAAACAGGCATCAAAATCCAGGAAGCACAAAGAACCCCTCTCAAAATCAATAAAAATAGGTCAACACCCCGACATCTAATAGTAAAACTTACGAGTCTCAGAGAAAAAGACAAAATCCTGAAAGCAGCTCGGGAGAAGAGATATGTAACCTACAATGGTAGAAACATCAGATTGGCAACAGACCTATCCACAGAGACCTGGCAGGCCAGAAAGGACTGGCAGGATATATTCAGAGCACTAAATGAGAAAAATATGCAACCAAGAATACTATATCCAGCTAGGCTGTCATTGAAAATAGAAGGAGAGATAAAAAGCTTCCAGGACAAACAAAAACTAAAGGAATTTGCAAACACGAAACCAGCCCTACAAGAAATATTGAAAGGGGTCCTCTAAGCAAAGAGAGAGCCTAAAAGCAACATAGACCAGAAAGGAACACAGACAATATACAGTAACAGTCACCTTACAGGCAATACAGTGGCACTAAATTCCTATCTTTCAATAGTTACCCTGAATGTCAATGGGCTAAATGCCCCAATCAAAAGACACAGGCTATCAGATTGGATTAAAAAACAAGACCCATCGATATGCTGTCTGCAAGAGACTCATTTTAGACCCAAAGACACCCCCAGATTGAAAGTGAGGGGGTGGAAAACCATTTACCATGCTAATGGACACCAAAAGAAAGCTGGGGTGGCAATCCTTATATCAGACAAAGTAGATTTTAAACCAAAGACTGTAATAAGAGATGAGGAAGGACACTATATCCTACTTAAAGGGTCTATCCAACAAGAAGACCTAACAATTGTAAATATCTATGCCCCTAACATGGGAGCAGCCAATTATATAAGGCAATTGATAACAAAAGCAAAGAAACACATCGACAACAACACAATAATAGTGGGGGACTTTAACACCCCCCTCACTGAAATGGACAGATCATCTAAGCAAAAGATCAACAAGGAAAAAAAGACTTTAAATGACACACTGGACCAAATGGACTTCACAGATATATTCAGAACATTCCATCCCAAAGCAACGGAATACACATTCTTCTCTACTGCTCATGGAACATTCTCCAGAATAGATCACATCCTAGGTCATAAATCAGGTCTCAACTGGTACCAAAAGATTGGGATCATTCCCTGCATATTTTCAGACCACAATGCTTTGAAACTAGAATGCAATCACAAGAGGAAAGTCGGAAAGAACTCAAATACACGGAGGCTAAAGAGCATCCTACTAAAGAATGAATGGGTCAACCAGGAAATTAAAGAAGAATTAAAAAAATTCATGGAAACCAATGAAAATGAAAACACAACTGTTCAAAATCTTTGGGATACAGCAAAGGCAGTCCTAAGAGGAAAGTATATAGCAATACAAGCCTTTCTCAAGAAACAAGAAAGGTCTCAAGTACACAACCTAACCCTACACCTAAAGGAGCTGGAGAAAGAACAGCAAATAAAGCCTAAACCCAGCAGGAGAAGAGAAATAATAAAGATCAGAGCAGAAATCAATGAAATACAAACTAAAAGAACAGTAGAACAGATCAACAAAACTAGGAGCTGGTTCTTTGAAAGAATTAACAAGACTGATAAACCCCTGGCCAGACTTATCAAAAAGAAAAGAGAAATGACCCAAATCAACAAAATCATGAATGAAAGAGGAGAGATCACAACCAACACCAAAGAAATACAAACAATTATAAGAACATAGTATGAGCAACTATATGCCAGCAAATCAGATAATCTGGAAGAAATGCATGCATTCCGAGAGATGTATCAACTACCAAAACTGAACCAGGAAGAAATAGAAAACCTAAACAGACCTATAACCACTAAGGAAATTGAAGCAGTAATCAAAAATCTCCCAACAAACAAAAGCCCAGGACCAGATGGCTTCCCAGGGGAATTCTACCAAACATTTAAAGTAGAATTAATAGCTATTCTTCTGAAACTGTTCCAAAAAATAGAAATGGAAGGAAAACTTCCAAACTCATTTTATGAGGCCAGCATTACCTTGATCCCAAAATCAGACAAAGACCCCGTCAAAAAGGAGAATTACACACCAATATCCCTGATAAACATGGATGCAAAAATTCTCACCAAAATACTAGCCAAGAGGATCCAACAGTACATTAAAAGGATTATTCACCACGACCAAGTGGGATTTGTCTCTGGGCTGCAAGGTTGGTTCAACATCTGCAAATCAATCAATGTGATACAATACATTAACAAAAGAAAGAACAAGAATCATATGATCCTCTCAATAGATGCAGAAAAAGCATTTGACAAAGTACAGCATCCTTTCTTGATCAAAATTCTTCAGAGTATAGGGATAGAGGGAACATACCTCAATATCATAAAAGCCATCTATGAAAGACCCACAGCGAATACCATTCTCAATGGGGAAAAACTAAGAGCTTTCCCCCTAAGGTCAGGAATGCGGCAGGGATGTCCACTATCACCACTGCTATTCAACATAGTATTAGACGTCCTAGCCATAGCAATCAGACAACAAAAAGAAATAAAAGGCATCCAAATCGGCAAGGAAGAAGTCAAACTCTCACTCTTTGCAGATGATAGGATACTTTATGTGGAAAACCCCAAAGACTCCACCCCAAAACTGCTAGAACTCATACAGGAATTCAGTCAAGTGGCAGGATATAAAATCAATGCACAGAAGTCAGTGGCATTCCTATACACCAACAATAAGACAGAAGAAAGAGAAATTAAGGAGTCGATCCCATTTACAATTGCACCCAAAACCATAAGATACCTAGGAATAAATCTAACCAAAGAGGCAAAGGATCTGTACTTAGAAAACTATAAAATACTCATGAAAGAAATTGAGGAAGACACAAAGAAATGGAAAAACGTTCCATGCTCATGGATTGGAAGAACAAATATTGTGAAGATGTCAATGCTACCTAGAGCAATCTACACATTCAATGCAATCCTTATCAAAATACCATCCACTTTTTTCAAAGAAATGGAACAAATCATCCTAAAATTTGTATGGAACCAGAAAAGACCCTGAATAGCCAGAGGAATGTTGAAAAAGAAAAGCAAAGCTGGCGACATCCCAATTCCGGACTTCCAGCTCTATTACAAAGCTGTCATTATCAAGACAGTATGGTACTGGCACAAAAACAGACACATAGATCAATGGAACAGAATAGAGAGCCCAGAAATGGACCCTCAACTCTATGGTCAACTAATCTTTGACAAAGCAGGAAAGAATGTCCAATGGAAAAAAGACAGTCTCTTCAACAAATGGTGTTGGGAAAATTGGACAGCCACATGCAGAAGAATGAAACTGGACCATTTCCTTACACCACACACAAAAATAGACTCAAAATGGATGAAAGACCTCAATGTGAGACAGGAGTCCATCAAAATCGTAAAGGAGAACACAGGCAGCAACCTCTTCGACCTCAGCCACAGCAACTTCTTCCTAGACACATCGCCAAAAGCAAGGGAAGCAAGGGCAAAAATGAACTATTGGAACTTCATCAAGATAAGAAGTTTTTGCACAGCAAAAGAGTCAACAAAACCAAAAGACAACCGACAGAATGGGAGAAGATATTTGCAAATGACATATCAGATAAAGGGCTAGTATCCAAAATCTATAAAGAACTTATCAAAATCAACACCCAAAGAACAAAGAATCCAATCAAGAAATGGGCAGAAGACATGAACAGACATTTTTCCAAAGAAGACCGCCAAATAGCCAACAGACACATGAAAAAGTGCTCAACATCGCTTGGCATCAGGGAAATCCAAATCAAAACCTCAATGAGATACCACCTCACACCAGTCAGAATGGCTAAAATTAACAAGTCAGGAAACGACAGATGTTGGCGGGGATGTGGAGAAAGGGGAACCCTCTTACACTGTTGGTGGGAATGCAAGCTGGTGCAGCCACTCTGGAAAACAGTATGGAGGTTCCTCAAAAAGTTGAAAATAGAGCTACCATACAATCCAGCAATTGCACTACTGGGTATTTACCCCAAAGATACAAATGTAGGGATCCGAAGGGGTATGTGCACCCCGATGTTTATAGCAGCAATATCCACAACAGCCAAACTGTGGAAAGAGCCAAGATTTCCATCGACAGATGAATGGATAAAGAAGAAGTGGTATATATATACAATGGAATATTATGCAGCCATCAAAAGGAATGACATCTTTTCATTTGCAACGACGTGGATGGAATTGGAGGGTATTATGCTGAGCAAAATAAGTCAAAAAGAGAAAGACATGTATCATATGACCTCACTGATATGAGGAATTCTTAATCTCAGGAAACAAACTGATGGTTGCTGGAGTGGGGGGTGGGGTGGGAGGGATGGGGTGACTGGGTGATAGACACTGGGGGGGGGGGTATGTGCTCTGATAAGCGCTGTGAATTGTGCAAGACTGTTGAATCTCAGATCTGTACCTCTGAAACAAATAATGCAATATATGTTAAGAAAAAAAAAAAGAAGATAGCAGGAGGGGAAGAATGAAGGGGGGGAAATCAGAGGGGGAGACGAACCATGAGAGACGATGGACTCTGAAAAACAAACTGAGGGTTCTAGAGGGGAGGGGGCTAGGAGGATGGGTTAGCCTGGTGATGGGTATTAAAGAGGGCACATTCTGCATGGAGCACTGGGTGTTATGCACAAACAATGAATCATGGAACACTACATCTAAAACTAATGATGTAATGTATGGTGATTAACATAACAATAAAAAATTAAAAAAAACAAAAAAGTCCACCATAATGGGAATGCAAGCTGGTGCAGCCACTCTGGAAAACAGTATGGAGGTTCCTCAAAACGTTAAAAATAGAGCTACTTTACAATGCAGCAATTGTACTACTGGCTATTTACCCCAAAGATACAGACATAGTGAAAATAAGGGGCACATGCACCCCAATGTTCATAGCAGCAATGTCCACAGTAGCCAAACTGTGGAAGGAGCCGAGATGCCCTTCAACAGATGAATGGATAAAGAAGATATGGTTCATACATACAATGGAATATTACTCAGCCATCAGAAAGGATGAATACCCACCATTTGCATCAACATGGATGGAACTAGAGGAGATTATGCTAAGTGAAAGTCAAGAAGAGAAAGACAATTATCATATGGTCTCACTAATATGTGGAACATAAGGAATAGTGTGGAGGACCAAAGGGGAAGGGAGGGAAAACTGAATGGGAAGAAATCAGAGAGGGAGACAAACCATGAAAGACTCTGGACTCTGGGAACCAAACTGAGGGTTACAGAAGGGAGGGGGGTAGGGGGATGGGGTAACTGGGTGATGGGCATTAAGGAGGGCACGTGTGGTGATGAGCACTGGGTGTTATACACACCTAATGAACCATTGAACACTACCTCAAAAACTAATGATGTATTATATGCTGGCTAATTGAACATAATAATAAAAAAAATAATTTAAAAAAAGTCCACCATAAATCTATAGCTCATTACTTACCAACATAAACCTTATTTTCTAAACAAGCTATAGGTATATTGTAGTTCTCTGAACATACTTTCTCAACCCCATGCCTTTTTCCATGCTGTTCCCTCTACCTGCAATGCTCTGCCCTACAGTCACTCTCTATCTCAACAGGCTTTGAAATGTGGGACATTAGATGCACTGTCTGTTTTCAAGGACCAGAAATCAAAGCACACTAAAAGACACATCATTTGTGAAGTTTATAAGCCAGAACTCTAGAGGGTGCTCACATTAAAACACAAATTCAGCATTGCTGATGAGTCCAAAATATTTCACCTGATGATTTAGCCCATACACCATGGAAATAAGTGCCATACCCAACAGAAGTTCCTCAATGTTGACATTAAGCCTATGGAAGGTAATGGGCAAAAGGGAGACATTTTACCTTCATGTGAAATGTGATGACTCTACAATCTTCTTTGTGTTGTGAATTCCTTTTTTCCTCCTGCTTATATTTCCAGTGTGCTTTCTTTTACACATATTATTACTTATTCTAAAAATATCACAAATGTAGAGAAAATATGCAAACATGACTGTGAATTATAAAAATGAAAAGCAACGAATTATTCTTTATATACTTTCATATATAATTTTACCTGATAAATTTTCATAATTATTACCTGTAAACAACAGCAGACTTACTTCCACAGAACTGCCAGAAGCGAAACAAATTTAGTGTGAAACTATATTACTCACTGAATAAAAGATCCATTCAAGATACGCTAATTCAAAAAGATTTCCAGCTCAGTATAATCTATTTATTTGGAGAGCAAACAATCATTGCATCCACATTTGGCACACACTAGAAGTCCTCAAGTGGTCAAGTTCACAAAGTGTACTCAGCACTGGATTCTCTGAATGTTTATCTCTTTATCAAATTAGGAATAACTGCCATTGCTCTTAATATCTAATTCTCGATGAAAGGTTAAATATCACTATCAAGTATTAGTTTGATTCTAATAATCACTTGTACCCCAAGGAAAGATATATCCCTTAGGACAGTTCCATAGAACACAAAATAGATTCTTATTTTAAGCATTTCAGTGACTGTTTTTAGGTCTGCATAACAAACACTAGAGTGGACCCAATTCTTTTAAATTGAATTAATTTAAAGATTTTACTTTTATTTATTTGAGAGAGAGAGAGAGAGAGCATGAGCAGTGGGGAGGGGCAGAGGGAGAGGGAGAAGCAGATTCCCCGCTGAGCAGGGAGCCTGACTTGGGGCTCGATCCCAGGACCCTGGGATCATGACCTGAGCCGAAGGCAGATGCTTAATGACTGAGCCACCCAGGCACTCCTTAAATGGAACTAATTTAAAGGGCACAACAAGGAAAAATATGGTGCCTGTTAAGTTGATTAAATTATATAAAACTCAGAACATCAGCAAGACTCTCTTTCTTGGGAAAAAAAAAGAAGAAGAAGGTGGAAAGAACTTAGATATGGGGCCTAAAGCCAAAACTATTAGGAGCAAACTTTGGGAGAGAATGCAGGACTGTCTGGCAGCAAAACAGCACTGCTACCTGGAGGTTCCTCTGATCCAATGTTTCCAATTAACACTCCAAGCATAACCTTCAGGGAGGAAGAATAGAATGGCCTGGGCTAGAAATTAGGGTAGAAAATCCATGAGAACTTTATCAAGCATCCACACATTAAAATAAGCACATTTCATAGGTTATTTGGCAAAAAGCACCCCCAAAGCCTGCTGCTGTATCTTAAAAACTCTAAAGGATAAGACCCACCAACACCACTCCTGGCCATGACATTCTGTTGACCTGCCTCCAGCTTAGTCCTCCGTCCAAGTCTTAACGTCACACCATGCTACAGTGATTAGGAAATTTTGTATATAGTGATGTGCTTTCATAGGCAAACATTACTGTGTATCTTGGGCAGGCCTTGGCCATCATGAGTGGAACTGATATATAGAGCCAATAGTATTAGTTTTGCTTCAATCTCTTGAAGGCAAGAGACTGTGCTAATACAGGCTTTTTTTTTTTTTTTTTTTTTTTTTTTGTTGCATTAAGGCAGTTTCTCAACTGGATGTTTCCATTTTTATCCCTGGAGTATTTATCTTTATTAAATGCTTTAAGTAGCACTCCCTATTTTCCAATGCTGAGCAGGATTATGGGAAAACTAATTAAAAAATGAGATTTTTCAAAGTACTTATTTCAGTCCCTTCAAGAAATGCATGAGAAGCTGCTCTGCATTTCCCAGAGATAGGGTAAGAATCAACTGTCACATTAAAATCCACAGATTTGGGGGGCGCCGGGGTGGCTCAATCACTTAAGCGTCTGACTCTTGATCTCAGCTCAGGTCTTGATCTCACAGTCATGAGTTCAAGCCCCACAATGGGCTCTACACTTGGCATGGAGCATAGTTAAAAAAAATCCACAAGCTTGGCAATCTTCTCTCTGTTTGGGAGTTCAAAAACTCTACACAGAGGATGGTAAAACAAGAATTACCAGGAATGGTTAGAAGAGCCCTTGGCACACAAAAACAGAGACATAGATCAATGCAACAGAATAGAAAACCCAGAGATGGACCCACAACTATATGCGCAATGAATCTTTGACAAAAGCAAGAAAGAATATCCAATGGGAAAAAGACAGTCTCTTCAAATGGTGTTGGGAAAACTGGACAGCAACATGCAGAAGAATTAAACTGAACCATTTTCTTACACCATATACAAAAATAAATTCAAAATGGATGAAAGACCTAAATATGAGACAGGAAACCATCAAAATTCTAGAGGAGAACACAGGCAGCAACCTCTTTGACCTTGGCCATAGCAATTTCTTACTAGACACGTCGCTGGGGGTAGGGCATCAAAAGCAAAAATGAACTATTGGGACCTCATCAAGATTAAAAGCTTCTGCTCAGTGAAGGAAACAACCAACAAAACTAAAAGGCAACCTACGGAATTGGAAAAGAAATTATCAAAATGACATATCAGATAAAGGGCTAGTATCCAAAATCTATAAAGAACTTATCAAATGCAACACTCAAGAAACTAATAATCCAGTTAAGAAATGGGAAGAAGACATGAATAGACACTTTTCCAAAGAAGATATCCAGATGGCTAACAGATACATGAGAAGGTGCTCAACATAAGTCATTGTCAGGGAAATATGAATCAAAACCATGATGAGATACCACCCCACACCAGTCAGAATGGCTAAAATTAACAGCACAGGAGACAACAGGTATTGGTGAGAATGGGGAGAAAGTGTAACCCTCTTGCACTGCTGGTGGGAATGCAAACTGGTGCAGCCACCCTGAAGAACAGTATGGAGGTTCCTCAAAAAGCTAAAAATAGAGCTACCCTATGATCCAGCAATTTCATTACTAGGTATTTACCCAAAGGATACAAAAATACACATTCAAAGGATTACATGCACCCCAATGCCTATAGCAGCATTATCAACAATAGCCAAACTATGGAAAGAGCCCAAATGCCCATCGACTGATGAGTGGATAAAGAAGAAGTGGTATATATATAATAGAATACTACTCAGCCATCAAAAAGAATGAAATCTTGCCATTTGCAATGACATGGATGGAGTTAGAGTGTATTTTGCTAAGTGAAGTAAGTCAAGCAGAGAAAGGTAAATACCATATGATTTCACTTATATGTGAATTTTAAGAAACAAAATGCTTGAACATTCAGGAGGGGGAGAAAAAAAGAGAGAAAGAAAGGGAAACAAATCATGAGAGACTTTTAACTACAGAGAACAAACTGAAGGTTGATGGAGGAAGCTGGTTGGGGGATGGAATAGATGGGTGATGGACATTAAGGAGAGCACTTGTTATGAAGCACATTGGGTGTTACAGTAAATGATGAGCCACTGAACTCTACTCCTGAAACCAATACTGAACTGTATGTCAACTAACTAGAATTTAAATTAAAAAAAAATAGAAGAGCCCCTGGAAAATCCCATATCCCATATCTTTTGGGAGTGGGCACAATGATAGCCATCAAGGACCTACAACTAGAGAATGATAAAGCTTGGAACAAAGTAGTGGGTAGCCCCACCCTAGGTAGAGTGAAGGGCTCTGTCATGTTCTCACCTCACCCTTATTGGAGGGTGTCACAGTGCTGTGATTAGATGGAAACATTCTAGAGAAGACTAAAGCAAAGAATTATTAAAAGCTAAAAGGAAGTTGTGAAGGGTCCTTTTTCCTTTTCTGTTTCTGAGCTTTGTTTGGAAGTCAACTTCTTAGAAGTATTTTCGGCCTTGGAGAGCTAAGAGAACAAGGCAGGGCCCAGATAGCAGAGGGTAGGGAGCTGGATTCCTAAAACTGCCTACAGGCTCTAAAGAAAATACTGAAGAGAAATACGAGTTTTCCCTCTAGGTTGCCCATCCCAAATCATCAAAGAAAAGAAAATGGGGTTTCAGGAAAAAAACATGGCTTAGGAATGAAAACATGCTTAGTGGGAATGTCTTGTGCATGTATTTGGTCTTTCAGGAGCCTTACATCTGTGAATGCCAGATTGGAAGCCCCATCAACCAAAAAAGGAACCCCCTCCCCAATAGTTCACATTCACACTCTGGAAACCTTCACCCTAAACTGTACCTTTGTAGCCTGAAGAGTTGGTTCATCAACCAGGGCTCTAACCAAGAAAGAAATCAATTCCTAAGAAGAACAGAGCAGATTTATTTTGCTGCAAAAATATAATCCCAACACTAATTCAGTAACCCCTATATACAGCAACTACAGGTTTTGAAGAAGACACAGGATGGGATTTTTTAAAATATCATTTTACTGACTTTCAAAATAGCTGTTACTGTTACTAAACTGTTGCTATGACCCACAGTCTCTAGAATTTTCACACAGATTGTTTTCTGTAGAAAGTTTACATTGTACCTGATATGTGTAAAGGTAAAGTGTTATTATGAGATTATAGAGAAAATTGTTCATGATTGTTCACCAGATCAATCTGAGGCCTTGTCCAAGTTGCTGAATTTGTCCTTCAACTTGACATTCTTAAGAAATGTGCAACTCAAACTGAAGAGATATTCTCACAAAATGTTGAGGTTGATACACTTTAGGGTTCAAATCCGTTATATAGCATTCTCCATATTTTCTCATCTATTTTTATTGCCTGGTACTTTTATCTGAATAGTCACAGACATGAGGCTATTGCAAACCAAGTTTTCAGTTGCCATAGTGCTTTCTATATTATTTTTTTAAAAGATTTTATTTATTTATATTACAGAGAGAGACACAGCAAGAGAGGGAACACAAGCAGGGGCAGAGGGAGAGGGAGAAGCAGACTCCCCACTGAGCAGGGAGCCTGATGCAGGGCTTGATCCCAGGACCCTGGGATCGTGACCTGAGCCAAAGGCAGACGCTTAATGACTGAGCCACCCAGGCACCCCAGTGCTTTCTATTTTAAAGGAATAAATGCAACTCCCTCTCCAGCAAAAACATTTCCCTCTAAGGATCTGGTAGATAAGTGGTACGTATACCACAAGGCCCACCAGGGTCTGCTCAATGGGGGATACTTTCAATGGAACAGAAAAAAGGGAAGTTTGAAATCTCATTGCCTTCCTTTCATTCCATCAGTTGCCACTGTCTTATCACTTCCTTAGGAAGCATGATTTACATTTCTATAACTTGTTGGTTACATGTAACTACCATGAAAGATGTTTGTTTCAATTTTTTTTTTTAAGATTTTATCCATTTGACAGAGAGAGACACAGCGAGAGAGGGAACACAAGCAGGAGGAGTGGGAGAGGGAGAAGCAGGCCTCCCCGCAGAACAAGGAGCCCCATGCAAGGCTCAACCCCAGGACCCCAGGACCACGACCTGAGCCAAAGGCAGACGCCCAACGACTGAGCCACCCAGGCGCCCGTTTGTTTTTAATTTTTAAAGAAAATGCATACGCACATACAGGGAGAAGTCAGAAACAGACTTGCGTGCTGGTTCTCGACATCGATTCTTCTTCTTAGTCACCTTGCGTAGACAAGGCACCATGAGTCTCCCCATCTAGCTTGGTGACAGGGCTTGCATGGTTCCTCTGCTTTGAACATACCACCGAGATCTACTAGGGAAAGGATATCAAGGTGACCAAAACTCCCAAGGGCCACACTTTAGTCGTGTGATCTGTCTGCTACCTACATTCTGACCTGTCCCTCCCAGACCCCCCAATTCAATTTCATGCTTCTGTGGGAGTAGATCTGGGAATTCCCATCTTCTGACTATGCCTGAATTGGTAACTGATATGATTAGCCATTCCCTCACCTTTTTTTTTTTCTTTCTGGCACCAAGAATGAAGGTCTATTTCCCACATTCAGACACAGGGCAGTCAGGGAAGGTTTCAATTAGTCTGTGGTCTGGTTATTGTTTATGAATGATCAGGGAGGAAGTTTTTCTCTGCAGCTGAGGACTAGAAACTCCTTGGACCACACAAGGATGCTAATGGTGTGCAGGAGACTCCCTGCATTTCAACTTCTTTAACCAGCTGACTTCCCCCATCCTGCTCACAAAGATAGTTCCTCAACAACAACGTAAAGGAACAGAGGGATTCAAGAGGAAATTAAAGCTTTCAATCATATCCAAAACCTCAATTTCACAAATGGTGATTCAAAGGACAAAAGATTAATGATGCCATGTGGCAGAATTAGACCAGTGCTGAAGATAAGTTTGCTCAGGATTCCCCTTGAAGGTTGTGACCATATCACAGGCTTGACTCCTAAGGGGAAGCACCTGCTGCCCTGGTCTTCACTGATGAATGGTTCTCCTATATCTGGAATAAATATCTTCACCTACCTATTGATGCAGTTTCCAGTGGGATCCAAATAAAGTAGAAAAGGATAAAAAGCCAATGCTAGGAGTGGATTGCTCTGCAGCAAAGTGAAGACCTAGTCACCTGGTTGCCAGTTGGCAAGGAACCTCACAAGAACAAATGGATGCTTCTAGAGAAAAGCAGTGAATGCTTTGACCTAAAAATGAGTGTAGCTAGCAGTGTGGGATGGTATGGAAAGCTTGGGCTTCAGAGTCAGGCTGACTGGGGTTCTAGTTCCCATTCTAGTAGGAACTAGCCCACCTATTTCCTGGGAACTAGAATGTAACTAATGTGAAGATGTAATTCACTCAACTGCATGCGTGGTAACTGGACTGTCTGAAGCAACCATGTGGCAACAGATGGGTGAGGCCTGCTTGGAGTCCAGCCAAAGAAACCAGAGCTGGACTGAGTCCCAGGTCTGCAGCTTTGTCCGAGCCCAGGGCTTCTGGTCATTGAAAAACTAATTCGCATCTCAGTCCTAGTATCATCAGGATGTGACAGCTAATGACACTGACCATGGAGGTCAGCAGGTTTCCTCTACTCTGAGTTCACACACACCAAGACATCTCCCGATAGGAGCTTTGCTTCCTCATGTATGTTTACTAAAGGGCAGAGAATGCTGTGGCTGACTTCTGTTTCAATTACGCTGTTGCACTGTGGTCTATACTGTGGTCTCTTCAGCAAGAATCAGATTTCTGCTCTGGGCCCCACACTTAACCCCATCTTGACTCAAAGCCAGCCTAGTTACTATTTCTTCTCTGTTGTCCTCCTGGACTCTTGCATTCCTTTGTCTAATCAACTGCCAGTGGGTGAATATTTGTGGCTTATTTGTCCTAAAATAGTTTCCCTTCTATTTGATATGCAGGAATTCTAAAATTCTGGGAATTTGACTAATTCATTGATGCTGGATAGAGGGGAAGGGCCCACATCGATCACCAGGGTGACCGAGGAAGCCCCATTCCTCTCAGTTCCCTACAGGCAGAGCATTACAAGATGCCAAAGCATCCGGAACAAACATCTTTGAATTATTAAATGTGAGTGGCACTCTGGAGTTAAGCGGGAAACATTAACACCCAACCTCCCATGGTACTTAAGGCCCCGCGACATCCATAGAGCTTCTGAAGAGACTGAGAAAGCAGGCAGGTATTTGTCTTCTTTTAAGCTTCCTCTAGAGCCTAAGAGTCGAGGTGACTGAAAAGACAGAACTCCATCAGTCTCCTGTGAACTGGGTTAATTGGGTCAGTCCCCACAGCTCCCTTCCCTCCACGTTCTTTGACCCCATCTAAGTCCTGAACTGGTAAGGACCAGCCCCGAGCTCTGGTGACCCCACCACCAAATGCCCCCAGTGAGGCTGACTCTCGAACTTCATTCTTACCTGCCAGAGGAGGAACTTAGAAGGAGCTCCTGGGCTCCACCAAAGGAAACACTGGGATTTCTATAACACTGAATGCAAATGCTAGAAGGAATATCACAGGACTAGTCATCCCGATTGCACAGATACAGAATTTGCTGCCCAGAAAAGTGATGTCACTTCCCCCAGAGTCACAGGGACTTAACTGCAGAGTTAATACTTAAACTCAGTTCTCCTGGGGTACCTGGCTGACTCACTTGGTGAAGTATATGACTCTTGATCTCAGTGTCATGAGTTCAAGCCCCGTGTCGAGTGTAGAGCTTACTTAACAACAACAACAACAACACCTCAGTTCTCCTGGCTTTCCATCTCATCACACTGCCACACTGTGTCCTGGTAGCTCTGAGTGACCCAACCCTGAACATAAGAAGGAGCAAAGGAAGAAGTAACAGTGAGGGCTTGCAAGCCAGGGGGCTTTTTTCAACCCCTGAAACAGCGCTGGTTTAAGCAGTCTGTTTTGGATGACAGTCTCTTTCAGGTAAATGCTTGTTCTCTCATATTGCTTCCTTGACCCTTTGATCCTCTTGTTGAGAAGAGGTGGCTTACTTCATCTCAACAGTGGAAGGAGAGAAGTGAGACCTCAGTTCTCCCTTGGCTCTTCTCATTCTTTTTTGGCCTCTGCAGGAGAATGGCTGTACTAGTCTGGTCCTTGAATTGGTGACCACTAAGATGTAACCAGTCCCATCTGGACTTTTGGGGTTATATACTCACCCCTGGAGCCCATTTGTCACAATCTTAAAGTCCCTACCTACAACCACTTCCTCGGCCTGACCCCAGGCTTCCATTGATCATGTCATGTGTGCAAAACCTAGAAATTTCTGGATCTGATGCATACCATGTGCAGGCCATGGAGAGCCAAATCCATCTATCTAGCCACCTTCCTCCATCACTTCTTGGGGCTCTAAACAGGGGGTGAGGAAGAAGTCTCTTTGCTTTTAGTTTTCTTTGTGTAATAGCCTCCCAGCTCCAGGACCTGAGCCTATAGAGGGGGGTCAGGACTCCTGTGTCTCACACTACTTTCCCCTACATCAGCCTTCTTTCTCTTCCCAAAGTCTATGTAAGCAGAGGGGTGGACTTTCTTTTCCCTTCTTTACTTTTGTGGTGAACTTCCCTTAGGTCATAGCCAACTCCTTTTTGGGGGGGCAGTAAGGCTAATGACTAAACCTTAATGGTAGAAGAAACAACCTACAAAAATTATGACAGAAACTCCATGACCTGTGTTGGCCAGGCATGGCTTCTGATTCAGAAACCTTGGGACAGCTAGGAACTAGAGCTTAGCAAGGAAGCAAGTACACTGGCTTAATATTCCCCAAATAGTATATCTATCACACAGATAAAAGCAGAGATGCTCTGGTCAAAACAGGAGACTGGACCCAGGGATAGCCAATCAGTACCCCTCTCTCACCGATGACCCCAAAAGTAACTCCAGGACTTACTAGGACCCCATGGAACACAGTTGGAAAAGGACTGCAACTGGGTAACCCTGGGGAAGGAAGTCCCTTTCCCCTCCTGGACTTCAGTTTCCTCTACTGCAAAATGAGGAACACGAACTAAATAATCTTTAATCTTGTCAAATGTTCTAGTCAAAATTTTAAAAAATATATACACAGAAAAAAAACTCTGCTTAGCAATAAAGCTCTGCTAGGCAAAACTGTTTCTTTTCTGATGATTCAGGAGATGCTAAGGATCTTCAATGCCTGTGGGTCATCAATAGGAACATCAATCCTCACGTCCTGGAGCTGCACCAAAATGTGGATTTGGAGGAATTTCCAACTGATTGAATATTACATGAATTGTTTGCAGCAGTCACTTTCACTTACTTTATCCTAGATCTTTATTTTAAAAAAAGAGAAACTGACAAGATTTGCATTTGTAAATTAATTTGCAAGGTATGCCCATATAATTCATTTTCATTTTCTTATCCTGGATATTTTTTAAGATTTATATATCTGATGTAGCTATAACAACAAAATTAATATACAATGAACTCTTTCTCTGAGGATGTTACATGTGAAACCCCCATTTGGAAGAAAAAAAAATGCTTGAAATTTTCTTTGATTTGAATGTTCAACAAGTAAAATCTTTCCACAATGAACATCTTATTTTTTTATTTTGAGATTTTATTTTGCTCAGGCAACATGGAGCTCTAAACTTGATTAAAACGTGTTTATGGGTTCTTGTAGGGAAGGAAATAAAGACACCTGCAGGAAAATAACAATCGAGAGAACCTTTTTCTCTGTAGCAAAGCCACGCTTCATTCCAACCTGTAAAGGTCAGTCCCTGTTGGAAACAACAGTATACTCTTATCTACAGTGAGATAGCAGCTCCCCCATGAGGCCTCATCCAGAACTGAGAGAAAAAAAACCAAAGATATAAGCAGAATTTCGGGTGTAAGATCTCAGGCACCATGAGTATGTCCCTTGAATCCTGGGATGGTATGAGTGTGGGCAGGGTGGGTGGGAGGGTGAGGGCTTTGAGCTAATGCTCCTTTGGAAATAACCTATTCTCTTTTTTGTTTTCCTGCATTAAATTCTCTGGTGGAAAGGAAAGTTAGATTCTGGTGAAATATTAATAAACTATAGTCTGCAACATCTGAAAATGTAAATGACCAACTGACTTTCCCAATGGTTTCCAAAGGGAGTTGGAAAGGGAAGAAGGGAGGGCAAGGGTGGGGGACTAGGAGCAGAGGAGAGAAGAAAGAGCCAGCAGGGAAAGAACCAGAGGGAGGAGAGAAGGGGTGAGAGAGACTGAGAGAAAGCGGAGAGAGGAAAGAGAGAGGGAGCGAGTAAAGGGGGAGGGAAAGAGAGACAAGGTGGGGGCAGGAAAGTAGGAAGACAGAGACAGAAGGCAAGAGAAAACAGAGGGAGAGAGAGGGAAAAGCCAGAGCCAGCAGCTTGGCTTTGCTCACTGGGGCACTTCATTTTCTCAAAGTCAGTCCTCCTCTTGAGGACCTGATTCAGGCCAACGAAATTAATTGATAAAGCAGAAATCCATGGGTTCATGTTGTGTGAAAGAAACCGCTCTGTGCTATGTGATTGGCGTGAGGCCTCACTGGTAACACGGTAGCCGGGAAACCCAAGTTTCTGAAAGTTACTTTTCCAGTCTGGAATGAGAGCAAAAGGGATTGGCCTAGTTGTGGGACCATCATCTTCAGGCTGGGATAAGGGCTGCAAAATCCATCACCCTCACTCCACTCATGAGCACACTTTGGAAGCAGCACAGCAATCTGCAAGACACCGTGCCTGAATCTCTTGGTGAGGGCTGGTTGGAGCCACCCTGCCAGATGCTTTCTCTTTAGCGCTCTCTCCTTTTTCCAGAGGCATCCAGGCCCCACCCTTGTTTGACGACAGCACAGCACAACCTGGGATACGTTCCAACGGGTCTCTCTGGCTGAGATCCGGGATGGTTCCTATCTCATAGAGGGAGACCTTAGGGACAACCTGGACTCTTCTACCCGCCCAGGTCCCAGCAGGGGCGAGGCCCAGCCCTCTGTCAGATGGCTTACTGCTAGCAGACCCTTTCTTCATCTGTTCTTGTTTGATTTCATTTGGTTTCCTCATCAGAAGGTGATTCAAATGTCCCTGGCCTCTGCCTAGTATGGGCATTGCATTCTACTTAACTGGAATGTCCTTGAGCTAAGTTCCCCCAGAGAGGGAAAGCCCTAGGAACAGCATTGCACCATAGTAGAGCTCTGGCCTGTTTGTCATAGTACCTCGTCCGTGACACTACCCTGGTTTACGCAACAAATTCTGCTCTGGCCTTCTGTTGTACAACCCTTCTCCAGGGGAGAAGAGTCCATAGAGTAGAAGGATGCACCTCCCTGGAGTCCATGCTGTGCCCTTTCAGATACTAGTTTGGGCACCCAGGACCCAAGAATTCCCTTCTCAAATGACTTCAGCCTGCTTCTGAGACCTGCTCACATGTCTTCTTGTGGTTTGTCCTCCTGGGGCCAACCACACCAAGGCATGTACACCCTAGATCTGAGGTTTGTCAATGGATGGCCATTTAGAAGGGACTTGAATACATGGCCTGGGCAGGAGATCCCTCCCGAGGTGGGGCTGAGCTGAGATGGGAAGAGAAGTGCACCATCACCCTCGGGCACAATGCTCTGAGCAGTCGAGAATTCTAAATTGGATCCTGCCCTCAAGATTATTATGAAGGTGTATTTGTCAAGGTGGAAGGACAGAACATATTGCCTTTAATAACCTATTAGTGTGATTTATAACTTTTAAATATTTAGATAAAATGATATGTGGACCTCTATTTGTACTCTTGTCCCAGGCTCTGCAAAAGTTAGGAGTGGGCCTGCCCTAACATGCTGAGGATAGGTGAATTGCCAAAAATGGTATCTATTTTTTTTAATGTTTCAAGTTTTTATTTAAACTCTAGTTAGTTCTACCCCTGAAACTAATAATAGACTATATGTTAACTAAATTGAATTAAATTTAAAAAATTAAAAATGAAAATAAAATATCAGTATCTGTAAAAAAATTTTTTTAAACTAAATTCTAACTAAATTAGTAAATGCCCTCACTTGATATGAGGAATTCTAAATCTCAGGAAATAAACTGAGGGTTGCTGGAGTGGTGGGGGGGGTGGGAGGGATGGGGTGGCTGGGTGATAGACATTGGGGAGGGTATGTGCTATGGTGAGCGCTGTGAATTGTGTAAGACTGTTGAATCACAGACCTGTACCTCTGAAACAAATAATACATTATCTGTTAAAAAAAAAAAAAAAAAAGACGATAGCAGGAGGGGAATAATGAAGGGGGGGAAATCAGAGGGGGAGACGGACCATGAGAGACTATGGACTCTTAGAAACAAACTGAGGGTCTAGAGGGGAGGGGTGTGGGGGGATGGGTTAGCCTGGTGATGGGTATTAAAGAGGGCACGTTCTGCATGGAACACTGGGTGTTATACGCAAACAATGAATCATAGAACACTACATCAAAAACTAATGATGTAATGTATGGTGATTAACATAACATAATAATAAAAAAAATGTAAAATCAAAAAAATATATAGTATAAAATTAGTTTCAAGTATAGAATTTAGTGATTCATCACTTACATGTAACACCCAGTGCTCATCACAACAAGTGCCCTCTTTAATACCCTTCACCCATTTAGCCCATCCCCCCACCTCCCCTCCAACAACCCTCAGTTTGTTCTCTATGGCTAAGAGTCTCTTCTTGGTTTGCCTCCGTCTTTTTTTTCCTTCCCCTATGTTCATCTGTTTTGTTACTTAAATTCCACATATGAGTGAAATCACATGGTGCTTGTCTTTTTCTAACTGATTTATTTCACTTAGCATAATACTCTCTAGCTCCATCCACTTCATTACAAATGGCAAGATTTCATTCTTTTATGGATGATTAATATTCCAATGTGTGTGTATGTATATATATATACATATACATATATATGTGTGTGTATTATATATATATACACACATACCACTTCTTTATCCATTCATCAGTTGATGGACATTTGGAATCTTTCCATAATTTGTCTATTGTTGATAATGCTGCTATAAACATCACAGTGCATGTGCCCTTTGAATCAGTGTTTTTGTATCCTTTGTGTAAATACCTAGTAGTGCAATTGCTGGATCGTAGGGTAGCTCTATTTTTAACTTCCTGAGGAACTTCCATACTGTTTTCCAGAGTGGCTGCACCAGCTTGCATTCCCACCAACAGTGTAAGAAGGTTCCCCTTTCTCCACATCCTCGCCAACATCTGTTGTTTCCTGTGTTGTTAACTTTAGTCATTCTGACCAGCGTGAGGTGGTATCTCATTGTGATTTTGATTTGCATTTCCCTGATGCCAACTGATGTTGAGCATCTTTTCATGTGCCTGTTAGCCATCTGGATGTCTTCTTTGGAAAAGTGTCTATTCATGTCTTCTGTCCATTTCTTAATTGGATTATTTGGTTTTGGGGTGTTGAGTTTGATAAGTTCTTTATAGATTTTGGATACTAACCCTTTATCGGATATGTCATTTGCATATATCTTCTCCCATTCCGGAGGTTGCCTTTTAGTTTTGTTGATTGTTTCCTTTGCTGTGAAGAAGCTTTTTATCTTGATGAAGTCCCAATAGTTCATTTTTGCCTTTGTTTCCCTTGTCTCCGGAGACGTTGCTACAGCCTATGCTAAAGAGGTTGCTGCCGGTGTTTTCCTCTAGGATTTTGATGGTTTCCTGTCTCACATTTAGGTCTTTCATCCATTTTGAGTCTATTTTTGTGTATGGTGTAAGGAAATGATCCAGTTTGATTCTTAGACATGTGGCTGTCCAATTTTCCCAACACCATTTGTTGAAGAGACTGTCTTTTCCATTGGGTATTCTTTCCTGCTTTGTCAAAGTTTAGTTGCCCATATACTTGTGGGTCCATTTCTGGATTTTCTATTCTGTTCCATTGATCCATGCATCTGTTTTTGTGCCATTACCATACTGTCTTGATGATTACAGCTTTGTAATACAGCTTGAAGTCTGGAACTGTGATACCTCCAGCTTTGTCCTTTTTCAGGATTGCTTTGGCTATTCAGGGTCTTTTGTGTTTCTATACAAATTTTAGGATGGTTTATTCTAGCTCTGTGAAAAATGCTGTTGGTATTTTGATAGGGATTGCATTAAATGTGTAGATTGCTTTGGGTAGTATACACATTTTAACAATATTTGTTCTCCCAATCCATGAGGATGGAATGATAAGCATTTCTTTGTGTCCTCTTCAGTTTCTTTCATAAGTGTTCTATAGTTTTCAGAGTACAAATATTTTACCTCATTGGTTAGGTTTATTCCTAGGTATCTTATAGTTTTTGGTGCAACTGTAAATAGGATCAATTCCTTGATTTCTCTTTCTGCTGCTTCATTATTGGTATATAGAAATGCAACAGATTTCTGTACATTGATTTTATATCCTGGGACTTTACTGATTTCCTGTATCAGTTCTAGCAATTTTTGGTGGAGCCTTTCAGGTTTTCTACATAGAGTATCATGTCATCTGTGAATGTGAAAGTTTGACTTCGTCTTTGCCAATTTGGATGCCTTTTATTTCTTTTTGTTGTCTGACTGCTGTGGCTAGGACTTCCAGTACTATGTAAAATAACAATGGTGAGAATGGACGTCCCTCTCTTGTTCCTGAGCACAGAGGAAATGCTCTCAGTTTTTCCCGATGTGGGATGATATTAGCTGTGTATCTTTTGATATGGCCTCTTTGATATTGAGGTATGTTCCGTCTATTCCACTTTATTGACGGTTTTTATGAAGAATGGATGCTGTCCTTTGTCAAATGTTTTTTTTTTTTTTGCATCTATTGAAAGGATCATATGGTTCATATCCTTTCTCTTATTGATGTGGTCTATCACATTGATTGATTTATCAATTGATTTTTTACTTATCTCTGTATTTTGCAAATTTTACTACAATATGTCTTGGTGTTGGCCTGCTTTTGTTGATTTGATGGGCGTTCTCTGTGCCTCCTGGATTTGGATGTCTGTTTCCTTCCCCAGATTAGGAAAGTTTTCAGCTATAATTTGCTCAAATAAACCTTCTGCCCCCCCTTTCCCTCTTTTCTTCTTCTGGGACTCCTATGATATGAATGTTATTACACTTTATGGAGTCACTGAGTTCCCTAAGTCTCCCCTCATGATCCAATGTTTTTCCTTCCCTTTTCTTTTCAGCTTCATTATTTTCCATAATTTTATCATCTATGTCACTTATTAATTCCTCTGTTTCTTCCACCCTTGTGGTCATTACATCCAGTCTGTTTTGCATCTCAGTTATAGCATTTTTTATTTCAGCCTGACTAGTTTTCAGGTGTTTTATCTCTGTGGTAAGGGACTCCCTGCTGTCTTCTATGCTTTTCTCAAGCCCAGATAGTATCCTTATGACTGTTGTTTTAAATTCTGGATCAGGCATATTACTTACGTCTTTTTTGATTAGGTCCTTGGCTGTGACCTTTTCTTGTTTTTTCCTTTAAGATGAATTCCTCCATCTTGCAATTTGTTTAGGTCTCTGTCTTCTTCTGTGTGTTAGGAAAGCCTGTTATGATTCCTGCTCCTGAGAGTAATGGCTTTATAAAGAAGAGGTCATATACTGTTCAGGGCCTGGCACTTCAGGAAGTGTCTCTGGTGTACACTATGTGCACTTTGCTCCTGCGTTTCAGCTGTTTTTTCCCTCACATCAGTCCTCCACAGAGTTTCTGCTTGCCCGCAGTGGAGAGTGCTTGGACCTTGTCCAGAGTGTGGTGAGTTTTAACTAGGTGTGCTCTGGTCTGCTTGTTAAAAGAGGCCTGATCCTATTTCCACTTGAGCTGAAGCTTTGCAGCACTCTGTGGTCAGTACACTTGGTGCATGCGGGGGAGGGGGGCTGTGCTGGTCTTCTGGAGAAAGAGCCACTGCTCTCCTTCTCAGGCACACTTGTCCTAGTAAAGAAGCACCTGCAGTGGGCAGGGGAGTAAGGCTCAGTGTAAGTGGCTCAGGCCTCCACTCTTGGTGCTGTTCGGCTCACTGAAGTCTGTCTGTGTTGATGGGTGGGGGACAAAAATGGCGCCTGCCCTCTTCCTCATCCCTAGAGAGGGGAGTTGGCACCCACCACTGTCTGGGAAGCCCTCAGAAAAGAGCGAACAATCTCACCTCATATGTCCCAGGCATCACTCAGATCGTTGCCTTCACCCTGTCTGTATCCAAGCCATTTGCCCACCCAGCAGCACAGTGTACCTGTGCTTTATCTCAGGTGTGCCGGCAGAGTTTCAAAACTCCAAACTTAAGGGACCCAGTGGGGCTCAGACCCATGCTGGTCCTCTGGGAGAGGGTCTCCCTGCACTGGGGCTGGTGCCAGTGTGTCCCAGAAAGGCAGTCGCACCAATGTGCAGGAGCTTGGAGTTTAGAGTCAAGTGCAGCAAAAAGCCAGTGTCCAGGTTAGCTGCCTTCAGCAGGTGTCTTTGCCCCTATGCTAAGGAATGGGGCAGCGTAATGGCACCCATGGGCTCTTTTGTCCCTTAGAAGCAATGCCACCTCTCCCAGATGCACTCCAAGAAGAAGGAAACATTTCTCCCACTGTGTCCCAGGGGATCCTCAGATTGCACCATCAGCTCCCAGGCCTCTGCTCTCCCTCTCCACAGGAGCACCACTGCACCCACAGGGCTCTGCACCAACCACAGTGCCGACTTCTAAAATTCTAGTCTTTGAGCTCTGCTGGTTGTAAAAACTCATGATTAATCAGTTCCTCTCATTTTCCCAGTCAATGGTTTTGGGGAAGTGTTTTTCTTGAGTGATCCCCTGTGTGCTGCTATCTCTTTCTCTCTCTTCCATCCTCTTTCTCTCTCTCTGTCCTCTTTCCAAGATCGGGGCTCCCTCTGTCTGCAGCACCTGTGATCCTTTTCTCCCCCAAATCCTGTCTCCACACCTACTACTTTCCACGATGCGGCCTCTTCTCTCCCTCTAGTTGTGCAGTTTGTTCTCTCAGGCCTCAGATCGATGTTCTTGGATGTTCAGAATGATTTGATATTTATCTATGTTCAAGGGGTGAGGCAAGCATAGGGTCTTCCTACTATTCCACCATCTTAACTCTCCAAAAATGATATCTAAATATGATTTTAACTGTAGATGCAGTATTTCTTTTCTTGAATCTCTTTTGTATTTTTATACATCTTTGCATCCAAGAAATCCATAAGGGCTCTGTCATGGGCTAAGTGTTTGGGGTACTTAGTTATGGTAGCCTTAATAAACTAATACAAGGATCTTAAAGGAAGACATTCAAAATGGAAGTCTTCAGTGTCCTGACATTTATATACCCACATGGAAAAAACCTGTCTCATCCCAAAATAGCATAATTTTCTTCTTTTACATTATCTGAAATTTCAAGTAATGCCATTTGCTCTGTTTACTCCCTCCACTTGGCCTTTACCATTGCCACTGTCCTCCCTTTTGGAAAGACAACAGTGTACCTTGAGAGCATCCAATTACTTTCCTGCAAAGACTCCAATGGTGGCAACTAGTTAGGTATATGGTTAATCAACTTCTAAAATGTCTCCCAGAAGGAAAGCTTGCAGCCCTTCAGATCAGGAATCCATTTGTTACTGGGAATCTTTTTGGAATTTAAGTCAAGGGGAACCCTTTAGTCAGCTTTTTCTTATCTTTCCCTCTCTTCTGGCACAGTTAAAATTTCAAAACATGTCACTCAATACCAGAAATAAGCTGCTGACCTGACTGGATGTATATGTGTCTGAGTTTTAGGGAACAAAATATCCCAGAAAATTCATAATTTGTGTTGCCACTTTGTTAGTTTCTAGTTCTGAGGTAGATTTAGTGTCAAAGTTTAAACTTTCAGGTAACATTCTTCCTGTGTTATTTGACAGTACAATACTTAATTAATGCTGTAACTATCACCACTTGTCCCTTATTCAATTTCCCTGTCAGATGGTCCTCATGTGTGTTCAGAAATAAAAGTGGAGGAGAGAGGAGGTCACTCATATAGACTATGATGTGAATGGTGCTCCCTAGAGTTGTTCAGTGTCCAACCTGCAACCCATCCGAGGTGGCCCTGAGGGGATGGAGTGATAGGATAGGGAAAAAATGCTCAGGAGCTCAAGTTCAGGCTTTCTGAACTGATGAGAGCCTGAAAACCTGGGACCAACCAGTCAACACTAATGTTAATTATATTTTATCACAAGCTTAAAATTTAACCAGTGGCTAAAAGGTAATGTTAGTTTGAAAAACTATCTTTACTGTGAAACTATCTTTCAACTAAGAGAGAGAGAGAAAGTGTGCATCTCCTATTCGAGAAGCATATACCACATTGGACAATTATCTTATTAATTTAACCATTGAAGAAAATCAAATTTGGTGATTTAAATGTAAAAAGACATTAGAACTATCATTAATTGACTCATAAACAAATGATGTATTAAAAAGACTCGCTTTGGAACCAAAGAGAGACCAGAACTGAAATCTTAGATCTTCTACTTAATATCTGTGTGACCATGGGCAAGTCACTTAACCTACACATCATTTATTCATCTGTACAATGATACCAGCTTGGCACAGTTAGTATGAGGACAGTCTGTGGAGTGGGTGTTGTGCATAGATACTCAATAAACAGTACTTATTCTATATGACTTTGTGCTGTAACAAGAGTCACAAAGTTTCAGATCACTAGAGAGGAAAAGGTGTTAGTTCAGTCATTATCAGGCCTGAACTTATCCAAGGAGTTCTGAAGGGTCCAGGAGGAAGACAATGGCAATGTTAAGGAAAGCACTGGGTTGGTGAAGCCCCTTTACACTGACGTCCTATTTGAGAAACAGATCACTTCATAAGACTCATGATTTTCCATCAAGGCCTTCCTCTCTACTTATCCAGGGGCCAAGATTATGGCTTTTGAAAAAGATTATATTCTGGGCTAGGGCTAGATGAAGACTGCCAGATTTGGAGGAGGTAGGGTTTCCGTAGTCTAGCCCTTCTCACCATCTGCCCTCAGTCATGTGTGCACTTTATTTTCTTTGCCATACCAGCCTCATACTGTTCTCATCAATAGACACCTGGCAGCTAGCAGACAACAGGCTTTTCTGGAAGACCAGTCAGTTTGCATTGGTAAAACTAGCCAGTGGAATTGACAAAGCAGGACCCTGAAACAAAAAAATCTCTCAGGGACCTCAAGAGAACAGCCACAGTTTTATACTCCACTAGAAAAAAAACATATATAGCTTCCTAACAGTAACTCTTTCTTTGTAAAAAAAACAAAAAAACAAAAACAAAAAACCCTAATCTCAGTCTAGGGCTTCTGGGTATTGATAGAAGGAGAATCCTAACTTGTTAGTAGAAAGTAAATGAAGTTCAGTAGTTTGTTTTCATTATCATCCCCTCCATCCCTCTCTCTCTCTCAAGTTCTTTTTTTTTTTTTAATTTTATTTATTTATTTGACAGAGAGAGACACAGCGAGAGAGGGAACACAAGCAGGGGGAGTGGGAGAGGGAGAAGCAGGCTTCCTGCGGAGCAGGGAGCCCGATGCGGGGCTCGATCCCAGGACCCTGGGATCATGACCTGAGCCGAAGGCAGACGCTCAATGACTGAGCCACCCAGGCGCCCCTCTCTCTCAAGTTCTTAAGAAAGACTTTGATTATTGGTCATGAGGTAAACTCCCTTACGTATGATGTAATTATCAATGTCCAAAATTTGTTCTCCAATATCGAAGTTTTAACTCCAACAGCCTAAAATATCAGATGACAATTTTGGAGGCACGATTGCTTTTAAAATAGTAAATGGTACTTTTTGGATACGCAGTAGCAGAATCTTAGAAGCTCTGCATTACAATGGACCTTTCGAAGTTATCTAATTCAATTCTTATGTGATGTCTGGATGCCAACTACTTTATTCCCAGCAAGGGGTCAGCTAGCTTCTGCATGTGTGCCCCTCCAGTGATGGGGAAATCAGCACACTCTGGGACAAACTACTCTATCAGTGGCCAGTTTGGACTGTATCAAATTCTTCATAAAATTACAAAATCATGACATCTTCATAAAGAGGAAATGTTGCACAAGTGGAACATTAAAGACAGTTATTAACATTTGAAGCAAATCAATTCACAAACTTTCTCTAAATGATGTTTCTTCCTATGACCAAAAGAAATCTATGGTGATAATATTATTCAGTTTCGAACTACATGAAACTATGCATAACGGGATAACAGAAAAGACTAAATGGTTCTAGAAAAAGACCCTGGGATTAAATGGGATGATGTCTCTGATTTCACTACAGAGGAAGATCTGTACTTTTCTGGTTAACAACGACCTTACCATTTGATCCATTGACTCCAACCCCTTCTACATCTTCTGTAAAGATGTTTACCAATCTTCCTCTGTCATTCATTCATTTGACACATACTTCATGAATGCCTACATAAGCGCCAAACACTGTTAGAGTCACTGGTGATGTATTAGTGAACAAAACAGACTTTCCACTGGTATTTTTATCTTATCCTTCTTTACTCGTTGACCCCACATTTCTACCTAGCTTCTACCCTGACCCTCTATATTTCTTCTCATCCAAATGTCTCAAGAGTTGTTCACACTTACCACCTCCACTTCCATTCCACACTTACCATTCACTCCCCAACCTGCTGCTGTCTGCATACACCCCAACCATTCCACTTGAACTGCTATCCCTCTGGTCACCAATAATTTCATAATTTCCAAACCTAACAGACTTGATCTCTCAACTGCATTTGATGCCGTCCATGGCTCCTGCTTCTTTAAACCTTCAATTCCCTTGTTTCTTTCTATGACCTTCATCTCTCCTGGCTCTCCTTTTTCCTCTGCCTATTCTTTAAATGTTAATAAATCTCACAGTTTCAATCTCAGCCAGATCCTCTTCTCACTTTATACATATTTCCAGGGTGATCTCATCCCCTCTTTGGGGTTTAACTACTAGATCAGATCTTTCCTAGCTTTAACCCACACACTCAACTGCCTGCTAGACCTCTCTGTCTGGATATCTCATAGGTACTTCCATTATAAATATTCAAAATCTTCCCCACTGAAAGTTCCTCTCTTTCTGTGTTTTTCTTATTCATGAATATAGCACCATTATCCACCTAGTTACCCATGCTAGAGACTTTGACTTTGTCCTGGATCTTCCCATTCTCTCAACCTCCAAATCTAACCAATCAAATACTACTGATAATACCTTTTAAATGTTTCTAGAGTGTGCACACTCTTCTCCTTCCCTGGTATCACTGCTTATTTCATGCCCTCATCATGGCTTGCATATACTTCTGTAACTGTCCTCTTGCTAGTGTCAATGTACTCTAGCCAAAGACCACTGGGAATACACCTGTAGTTGAATGAGTTGGGTTTCTTACTCATTGCAGTGAAGAACACACACTATGGTGAACCATGGATTTCTCAGCAAGAGGGTATTAAAAGAATCTACTATAGGATTTGGGTTTAGTTGGTCCAAAGAAGTAAGGCTTCACCGTGGAATGGATGCTGTCAGAAAATAGGGGCAATTTTATAATTGGGTATCTCAATAAATCTTATCTACATGAATATACTAAAGCAAAAATAAAGTTGTGATTGGTAAAGAAGTATCAGTCACTCATTTTAACAGAAAGAAGAGAACGTTTGGTATTCCGTAGGTGGTACAGCACCTTATCTTTGTCTCTGCTTAAACAAAATTATGAAGTGGCTATGTTTTGTTTCACTTTATCATGGTCTCAGAGTAACTATGCCTGGTGTTCTGTGAAATTGTTTATGTCCAACAGGTCGTGAATGCCGGGCCAGATCATCAGCAGTTGCTCTTTTATTTTTCTGTCTCATTAGTATGCCTATGTTAATTCTTGTCTTCTTCTGATTCATTTTCCATACTTCAGCCACAAGAATGCCATCTAAACCACAAATCTGATTGTATCGCATCTAAACTCCTTCATGAAGTTTTTTCCTAAACTCCTTGCCAGATGCAACTCCTGCTTGCTTTGAGAGAGCATGTTGTCACTGCCATCATGGAGGCACAGATATTTTGCCTTGTTATGTTGCAATTACCTATGTTTGACTCAGTGTAAACCCCCCACTACATTCTAATTTTTCAATATGATGAAAGATGTCTATCAGTTATTGTCTTAAAGTCATACCAATTTGGTTGAGACCATAAGAACACGGGCTATAGTTGCACCGCTTATAAAGCACCATAGATTTTAAAGACTGATATATTCGATCAAAGACCCGTAGATGGTGTTAAATCATCATCAAAGGTATTTTTGCTTATTAAGTGCACATTTCAAATGATGCTAAGCATTCATCAAATTAGCTAACCAGATTCATCCCTCTCCTCTTAGAATTTACAACATAATATAACCAACGTAGACCAAGACACACATATTAAGAGTAGGCATTAAGCAAAGAAAAAATTAAAATTATATATCTACATTTGTTCATACAAAAGAAATAGTGAGTAATGACAAGGAAAAAAAGAATTATGAGTTTTTTGTATTGGAGGACAAGTAACGGCCAACTTACAATTTTTCCTTTAAGAAGTGATGAAAGCTCTGTTAGCATCCAGCAGACAAGCCAATGGTTGGGCCAACAGGCCAATGGTCAGGTGTTTGGCAGGCAGCGGGGGACATGTGACCAGGTCAGCACGGGTCAGGCAGGTAGGCAGGCAACAAGCAAGGGGAATATAGTCAGGGGCTTCCCTGTGTGGTGAGGGGTGTGGAATCCCTCCAGCCACTGCCTGCTTGGGCCTAAATCTATGGCTGTAGAACTCAGGGTCTACCATATGGAAAGTGAGCCTGACTGAGTCAGGCTGGCCTCCTTTTGGAACTGGATCTCCTTTACTGTAAATATGGATGTAGTGTCAGGGAGTTTGTGGATCTGCTCTCCCCAAACTAAGGAAGAATGAATGTTTCATGACATCTTCTGCAGAGATCCAATTGTGACCCTCAAACTACAGCAGCTTGGTGAGGAGGTCAGCCCTGTCACTCTGTCAAGTAGTGGTGCCTGGCTCAAAAGGGCCTCAACTCAGATAAATTCTAGAAGGTAGAATTAGAGTCCATTTAATTGTGAAAATAGATAAAGGTAAATTCAATCAGTATCAATCCCCTATCATGGACATGGCACTATTCTAAAGAAAATGCAATGATAAGAAAAGCAAAGTTCTGGCCCTAAAGGAACTTGTAATCTACCAGAAGGAATAAGACAAGCACACAAATAGCTACCAAAGTCTGAGGTGATGAGTGCCAGCTAAGAGGTGAGAGCAAAATCCTATGCCTTGAGAGAGTCAAAAGGTTCCACAGATGAGGGTTCTTTTTAAACATGGCTTTAGAACAATTCCAATTGCCAATACAGTTCTGAATCTCAGAAAGAAAGTCTGGTTCAGGTTTGGACATCAGAGCAATGGGATAGAATAAATTAATCTCAGGAGAGAAAGGATTAACCCAGAGGAGGAAACCCTGAGTAAAACCTTTGTGTGAGAAGTAGGCAGGAAAGCAGAAAGAGCCACCAAATGAGACTGAAGAGGAATGCTAAAAAAAAGTAGGGGGAGAACAAGGGAAAGGTGTTATGGATACTGTAGAAGGAGAGAATTTCAAGAACCATGAGATAGTCAATAGCATAGTGTCAAAAGCTTCAGAAAGGTTCAAAAGAATGAAGACTGAAAGTAGGCCACAGGGTTTGGCAATCAGGAGGTCCATGATAACGTCAGTGAACGCTTCACTGAAGTGAACTGACAAATGAATAGAACATGTGAATAGAAACTTTTCTTTGAAGAAGTCTACCTTGAAAGAAAGAAAGAACTGAGTGAAGGAGTTATTTTTCTAATGCTCATAGTTCTAAGATTGGGACAGAAGAGAAATAATTGCTGATATACTCAGAGTCATGGGGGTAATAATTGCCTGACTGGGACTAGAAGCCAGAATTGCAGAGCCAGAGCCATGCTGACCCCCTGCATACATCAAAGAGATGGAATCCAAATGATACTTGGCTAAAATAACCCAGAGAGAAGGAAGTACAGAAACCAGAAGAAGGTAAGGCTGTGAGTAAGTCTAGAAAAGTCAAGAGGGTGGAATTGGGGAAGCTCATCCCCAATTGCCTCTCTCATCTCTTATCTCTTTGATGTATGCAGGGGGTCAGCATGGCTCTGGCTCCGCAGTCCTGGCTTATAGTCCCAGTTAGGCAATTATTGTCCCATGACCCTGAGTATCTCTTTTACTCTCTGGTTTTTCACCTGTAAAACTAAGAACACAATTCTTTCCTTGCAGCAGTCTTTCCATAATAATGATGCATGTAAAGAAAACTGCTTGGGCACCTGGGTGGCTCAGTCGGTTAAGCGTCTCTTCGACTCAGGTCATGATCCCAGGGTCTTGGGATAGAGCCCCACGTCGGGCTCCCTGCTCAGCAGGGAGCCTGCTTCTCCCTCTCCCTCTGCCCCTCCCCCCTTCTCGTGCACTCACTTGCTCTCTCTGTCAAATAAATAAATAAAATCTTAAAAAAAAAAAAAAAGAAAAGAAAACCGCCGAGGGCCTGGCACATGATAGGTACACAACAAATAATAACTGTTACTAGTATTATTATTTACAGCATGAGACAAGAAAATTATTGTTATTATTTTCTAATACATAAAGTAGGAAGAATACCTATCACACAGGTTTCCTGGGAAAATAAAAGATGATTTCTGTAAAGTCCAAGTCAGTCTTTGTTACTTTGCAAGAATCACTTTCTAGGATATACTGAGAAAGGGCTTATCTCACATCTGCTCCTGAATCTCCCACCTCGCAGCTGCTCCTCCTTGCTATTCTCAACTTGGCCAGGAGCCACCTCTTTCTTAGACTCTGGCCGCCTCCAGAAACACTTGAACACAGTCGCCCACTACATAGCATGCTGCTCCTGCACATGGGCATCAGCAGGAGGGCCAATGTGGGGCAATTCACACTTCCTTGTGCAGCTCTGTCCCTTCACTCCTCACACCTCCACCACCAAGGTGGTGGCAAGTGAGTCTCTCCTAAGGAGTTAAGGGTAACTAAAGGGGACTGCAACACAGGATGGAAAAGATTTGAAACTGTATTCTCCATATGACCGTTTCCATGGCCCAAGAGAGAAGGACCCCACAAGTTGCTCTTCACAGAGTTCCCATCTAGGACATTCCCAGCTACCAGCTTTTCTGCTCTCTCTGTAGGCCCATCCTCCTGGACTGTCAGCACAATAATCTGGAGGGCCTTTTGTCCTCTAAACCTGGTCCCCCACTCCAAGATCTTCGTGCCAGTGCAAAGAGTGGAATGAAAAATCATTCGGCCATCCAGTGGTCAATACAAAACCAAATACACACTTCACCCCTCCCTCCCAAAAAACTCCCTCACATACTGCCATAAAGTCATATTGAACAAATTATTTAAAGTTGCGCTCTGGGGGTGCCTGGGTGGATCAGTCAGTTAGGCAACTAACTCTTGATTTTCACTCAGGTCATGATCTTGGGGTCTTGAGATCGAGCCCTGTGTCAGACTCCACGCTCAGCACAGAGTCTGCTTGTCCCTCTCCCTCTGCTCCTCCCCCTGTTTGCTCTCTCTCTCTCCTCTCTCATAAATAGATCTTTAAAAATCTTAAAAAAATAAAGTGTTCTCTATGTGTGTATGTGTGTATATAAACCCCTCCTGCCTAATTTCTTGCCTTTAACCCCATCTTTACACCTGTGTTTACATCTGCCTCCCAGTCCCCCCACCCCCAATACTGTACTTCAACCATACAGAAGTATTTGAAAGGTCCCAATATACTATGCTTCCGATTGCTGTGGAGCTTTCTCAAGTGCTCTCATTTCACACAAAATCCTACTTAGAAAGAGTTCAAGGGAGAAGGAGAGGAAAGGGTGTGGGGAAACACACTGACGCACATCGCTAGTGTGGTGCATGTAGTACAACCTCTATAATGGGTGAGCCTATGCATTTCAGCTGGTTCTCGGACTTTATTTACCAGTGACACTACACAGGTACACAATTACACACCATACACATGCACACACACAATACCTATATATACATATATTCATACATTATATATATACAACCTAGTTCCAATCTGAGTAAGAAGAAAATTTCCCTAAATTAAACATGGCCTGCACAGATCTCTGCCCACACCAGGAAAAGGCAGTGTGACACCAAGGACAAGGGAAAAGGGAGCAATTACAGGGCTATTCTCCACCTAGCAATGTCTCCACAAACACCCTGTACAACCTCTTGAAACAACCTCTTTCCTATACTTTGGTGTCACATTCCTAGGTGTCACCAAGCTATTTTGTCAAAGATGAAGAGTCATAAAATAAGGACTTAACAATACTCCCGACCAAATACACCTCAAATTACATATGTGAAGGAGCTACTGTAGCACCAGGCACATAGCAGACATTCAATAAATAATAGCTATTACTATTGCATTGTCCCACAAATTGAGAAATACGAGCTGCACCCTTTCTAATAGCCCTAATTCTCGCAACAAAAACATAAACCTCATAGACTCCACGTTATTTACCCTTTGTAAAACTTGTTTTATTCATAGGTTATTTGGAGCTTGTGGATACAAACCACACTCATCACAGACTGTCAAATACTCCCCTTTGTGCCTGTTCTCTTTATAATAAGATTTTGTTTAAGTGAATTGTTAAATGTTACACTCAGCTACTGTTTAGAACAGATATGATTAGGTCAAGGCCAAAGAAACTGAAACCCTGACATTTAACCTCTTAGGTGAAACCTTTACAGGTTGAAGTTAGTAGGTTGTTTTTCTCTACATCATTTAATTTCTTTTAAATGATGCATTTTTAATTAAAATAAACACCAGTTTCAAAAAAATAATAAAATAAAATAAACATCAGTTCCTTCCAAATTGGTTAAAAGGCTCAGGTATTGGATGAAAAATATCAGATATATTAGCTATATCAGAAAAATAGCAGCAAGCTAACCGATGGGTTCAGAACCCAAAAGATAGGACTTTGGTTTCAATTTCCCATTTGTAGAATGGAGCCCATATTCCTAGGACTTATGTCATTATTGTGTTCTGAGGTTTAGTTTGGGCTTTCAGAGAAACCAATGCATTTCCATCAATCCCACATTCAGGAAAAGGTGAAAAGGAAACCATAGTTTATTTCGTGATTGCTTCTTGCTGGGTACCTCCATAAGCAGTCTTTCATTTAATCCTCACAACAACCATGTAATACAGGGGTCATTATATCAACTCCAGGGCTGAGGAAATGAGCTCAGAGCTTTTAAACGATTTACTCGAGGTCACAGCCTTTGTAATTGATGGGCTTTACAGCCAACCCCAAGTTACTGCAGGTATTGGGAGAACTGTCTATAATTCTGATGCTTCATTAATTCAAAAAATCTGTTCCCAATTAATTCAAGTGAATGATGCTGGACTAGAGTTCAAAAGCAATTGAATTTGCATGTAATCATTTAAAGTATCTAAAAAAAAAGTATTATTCTACCTTTTCTTAAAAGATTTATATAATATAGACACTGTTGTCTCTTTGGTTTTTTCCTCCTAAGGAAGATAGCCTCAACTCTCCCTGCACAAGTAGAGTGTTAATATTAATTGATAACTGACCTTATTCATGATCATATACTGGATATGAATCTCAGTCCACAATGTCAAGTGCACAAGAAATATCACTTTTTGTTTTTCTACAATGCAAATTAATTTCTATTTTGAGCTCCATTTCACTGGATGGCAAAAATACGATCTTGGTGAATTTGAGGTCTCTCTACTTCCCCAGGGTTATGTTTATATCCCAAGGACCTTCTAAAATGCTAAAGCACAAGAGGGGGGTTGAATCTGGCCCTGGACCAAGCACACATCCCTAGCAATGTCTTTTGTCACCTTGAGGTCTTGACTCTTTCTGAAGCTTCTGCCCCACACAGGAGGAGTCGTCTGGCTGCCTCTGTGCTAGAAGGACATGAAACCCAGGGAGACTGTGCAGATCGCTCTTGCAGTCATTTCCTTGTGCCCTCTCTGAGATTCTGCCTGGGGATGGGAAACAGGGTGCATGTCCCTCTCTCCAGGGCCCACCAACATCTTTGCTCTAGTCAAATTCCCTCTATTGTTTCTTCCCTCCAGCCTGAAGGAATCTCTTTCTGGTTCAGTGAGGGAGACCTCTCATTTATTTCCTTCTCCTACCTTTTGCCTCCACCCACCCCAGCCCCCAGAATCTTCTAAATAACCCTAAGGGCTTAGCTTTTTGAAGCACAAACTAGAGAAAGGACTTGCATACTTTTTCTTTCTGCCATCAATATCCACCCCTAATCAGCATAGAGGCAACTGTGTGCTTGAAAAGAGAAATGAGAAAGAGGTAAATACCCAGAGGGGAGAAAAACACAGCTTAATATCTCAAAAATATTTTCCCACCATCATTGCATGACCTATTATTAAAGGCACATCACCCCATCTTTATTAATGATTCTTTCTTGGACAGCCCTCTTCATTTAGGAGGTATTTGATGAATGGTGCCAAAAGGCCATAAAACAGGAGCTCATAATCTCACCTAAAAGATAGGACATATGCACTAAAAGATAGTTAATAGTGCTAAGAATTAATCATATGCTAACATCCAAACAAAACACAGGTAGAGGGCTAAAGGAATTCTGGGGAGGGAGTAATTCCCAGACGCCCACAAAGCCAGGAGTATTTTTGTGAAGACTACCTAATATGTGAAAAACCTTAAAGGTCTTGTGGATTTTAAAAATTATGAAGGAAGAGGAAGGATACTACCAACAAGGAAGAATAGAATAATAACCTGCTTCTCTAAATGGAACAAATAATCCTAAAATTTGTATGGAACCAGAAAAGACCCCGAATAGCCAGAGGAATGTTGAAAAAGAAAAGCAAAGCTGGTGGCATCCCAATTCTGGACTTCAAGCTCTATTACAAAGCTGTAATCATCAAGACAGTATGGTACTGGCATAAAAACAGACACATAGATTAATGGAACAAAATAGAGAACCCAGAAATGGAAGCTCAACTCTATGGTCAACTAGTCTTCGACAAAGCAGGAAAGAATGTCCAATGGAAAAAAGACAGTCTCTTCAACAAATGGTGTTGGGAAAATTGGACAGCCACATGCAGAAGAAGGAAACTGGACCATTTTCTTACACCACACACAAAAATAGACTCAAAATGGATGAAAGACCTAAATGTGAGACAGGAATCCATCAAAATCCTTGAGGAGAACACAGGCAGCAACCTCTTCAACCTCAGCCGCAGCAACTTCTTCCTAGACACATTGCCAAAGGCAAGGGAAGCAAGGGCACAAATGAACTAGTGGGACTTCATCAAGATAAAAATCTTCTGCACAGCAAAGGAAACAGTCAACAAAACCAAAAGACAACTGACAGAATGGGAGAAGATATTTGCAAATGACGTATCAGATAAAGGGCTAGTATCCAAAATCTATAAAGAACTTATCAGGGGCGCCTGGGTGGCTCAGTCATTAAGCGTCTGCCTTCAGCTCAGGTCATGATCCCAGGGTCCTGGGATTGAGTCCCTCATCAGGCTCCCTGCTCTGCTGGAAGCCTGCTTCTCCCTCTCCCACTCCCCCTGCTTGTGTTCCTGCTCTTGCTATCTCTCTCTCTCTGTCAAATAAATAAATAAAATCTTTAAAAAAAAAAGAACTTATCAAACTCAACACCCAAAGAACAATTAATCCAATCAAGAAATGGGCAGAAGACATGAACAGACATTTTTCCATAGAAGACATCCAAATGGTCAACAGACACATGAAAAAGTATTCAACATCACTCGGCATCAGGGAAATCCAAATCAAAACCTCAATGAGATACCATCTCATACCAGTCAAAATGGCTAAAATTATCGTCAGGAAATGACCGATGTTAGCGAGGATGCAGAGAAAGGGGAACCCTTCTACACTGTTGGTAGGAATGCAAGCTGGTGTAGCCACTCTGGAAAACAGTATGGATATTCCTCAAAAAGTTGAAAGTAGAGCTACCCTACGACCCAGCAATTGCACTACTGGGTATTTACCCCAAAGATACAAATGTAGGGATCTGAAGGGGTATGTGCACCCCAATGTTTATAGCAGCAATGTCCACAATAGCCAAACTATGGAAAGAGCCAAGATTTCCATCGACAGATGAATGGATAAAGAAGATGTGGTGTATAAATATATACAATGGAATATTATGCAGCCATCAAAAAAAAAAAAACAAGCCAAGATGCACTTCAACAGATGAATGGATAAAGAAGATGTGGTCCATATATACAATGGAATATTACTCAACCATCAGAAAGGATGAATACCGAACTTTTACATCAACATGGATGGGACTGGAGGAGATTATGCTAAGTGAAATAAGTATGGTTTCACTTATTTGTGGAACATAAGGAATAGCATGGAGGACTTTAGGAGAAGGAAGGGAAAAATGAAGGGGGGGAAATCGGAGGGAGAGAGGAACCATGAGAGACTATGGACTCTGAGAAGCAAATTGAAGGTTTTAGAGGGGAGGGTGGTGGGGGGATGGGTTAGCCTGGTGATGGGTGTTAAGGAGGGCACGTACTGCATGGAGCACTAGGTGTTATATGAAAACAATGAATCATGGATCACTACATAAAATACTAATGATGTATTGTATGGTGACTAACATAATTAAAAAATTAAAAAAAAAGAAAAAACAAAATCTTGCCATTTGCAATGACGTGGATGGAACTAGAGGGTATTATGCTAAGCGAAATAAGTCAATCAGATAAAGACAAGTATCATATGATTTCACTGATATGAGGAATTTGAGAAACAAGACAGAGGATTAAAGGGGAAGGGAGGAAAAAATGAAACAAGATGAAACCAGAGAGGGAGACAAACCATAAGAGACTCTTAATCTAAGGAAACAAACTGAGGGTTGCTGGAGTGGTGGGGGGGTGGGAGTGATGGGGGGGCTGGGTGATGGACATTGGGGAAGGTACGTGCTATGGTGAGCGCTGTGAATTGTGTAAGACTGATGAATCTCAGACCTGTACCTCTGAAACAAATAATACATTATACATTAAAAAAAGAAGAAGAAGATAGTAGGAAGGGAAAAATGAAGGGGGGGAATCAGAGGGGGAGACGAACCATGAGAGACTATGGACTCTGAGAAACAAACTGAGGGTTTTAGAGGACAGGGTGTTAGGGGGATGAGTTAGCCCGGTGATGGGTATTAAGGAGGGCATGTACTGCGTGGAGCACTGGGTGTTATACGCAAACAACGAATCATGGAACACTACATCAAAAACTAATGATGTAACGTATGGTGACTAACATAACATAATAAAATTAAATTAATAAAAAAAATAACCTGCTTCTCTAATCACCCCTTTCCCATCCACCCATCCCCTCCCCCATTCCATGCTGGAATAATTTTGCTAAAACAGCAATTTCATCATGACTTTCTAGTACCCTCAACTAACTCCTCAGCCCGGCTTGCCGGACAGTGTTACACAGTGGTTAAAGTGTGGGGCTTAAAAAAGATAGTGAACTGAACATGATATGCCTACATTGTCTCGTGAAATACCACAAAAATGATAGAATAAAAGATGGAAACACACATGCAGAAGGAAGAGACAACAGAATCCATATTTTAGAACTCAGAAAGCAAAAGAACAGGTAGTAACTGACTTAGCAAACACAGGAAACCTGAACCTTAAACAGGTAATAGGAGAAACCAAGAAACCACCTGAATTGTACCGAAGAGCCTCCCTAAATCCCAGGAATTGACTATACCACATACTTCTGGAAAGAGGGACATAGGAAAGACTAAAAACATGAAAAGTGCTGCTAAATCTCTGCCTATGAAGCAGCTAGACCCCAGATCTACCACTGCATGACGATGACCATTCCCCAACTTGCTCAGAAGCCAAACGTATAGCCTGGGGAGAGAATTAGACAAATGGTGTCTGGACAGAAAGACACTACACACAGATGAGGGTGAGGATAGCACACTGGAAATTGACATTAAGTACAAGTCTCTGAGCACTGAATATTGAGATCCACAGCCTTTTTTTACCAACTGGGTTCCCAGAACACCAGCAGCCAGTTTGTACACTCCAAGCAGGAGATGGGAAAATTTCTCTTCGTACAAAACAACAAGCCTAAGAAGAAAGCTCTAAAGATACTGAGTCTAAAGGTACAATCAGGGGTACCCCAATGAAACAGCCCTGCCCACACACTCAGCATTCTCTAGTAATCTTTTTGGTGCCTCCCAGGTAAATATGAATAGATACCCAAAGACCACAGATATCTGAGGAAACTCTAACATGAAAGAGAGAGACCAAAATGAGCAAACAGAGGGAAAAACCTGGAGGAAACAGAGGTGTTGCAGAGAGAAGAAAACTTAAAAAAAAAAAAAACCTCCATATACATTAATATCCCCAGTATCACAATAATGTAAATGCTGAATATTGATCTAACTAATGTATAGGGGGACAGAGAAAAGGAGAAACAGGAAGTGTGCTTGTGTGGGGGGTACAGGCAGTGGTTACAGAGAATGAATTTGAAAGATTTTCACTTTTGTTATATGATGGGTACAGTTTGCATAGCATTGTAATCACATGTCTATTGAAGGTTTGATGGAACTCAACTGTAAAATCATCTGAGTCAAGTTCATTGGGAAGATAAAATTTTTTGAATATCTTCTCAGATTCTTACATTGCCATTTTTAATTCAAATTTTCTACTACTTCTTGAGTTATATAGATATATAGATAACCATCCATTTCCTAGAGTTTAAATGTAGGGTATAACATTAGGCATATAATTCCTCTTATAGATTTTTAAATATCCTCTAGATCTTTCATTAGTTCACTTTCTCATTCTTTTTTTCCACTTTCTCACTCTTAATGTTATTTGTGTTTGTTCTTTTTTTCATAATTTCACTTGTCAAATGGGTTTTTTTCCCTCGTTCTTTCCAAAATCAGATTTCAGTTTCATTGATTTAATTTATTGTATTGCTGACTTGTTTCAAAGTTTTTCTATTGTATTATCTGTATCAATTCCTTCTGATTTCTTGGGTCTTTTCTATTAATTTTATCTTGTTGAATTAAGCACTTATTCCTTTCTTCCAGTATTTCTTGTTTTCTAATAGATACATTCAGGGCTACACCTTGTTCTTGGTACAACTTTTAAGCATCCCATAGGTTTGGATATATAACACCGTTTTTCATTTGTAAATAAACTGCACTTTCTGTTATCCAAGGGTGTCTTTTCATGTCCAGGTTGTGGGAGACACTATAATGCCCCACTCCCAAAGATGTCCACATCTTAACCCCCAGAACCTGTTACCTTACTTGGCAAAAAAGGACTTTACAGATGTGATTAAATTAGGTATCTTAAGATAGGGACAGTCCACTGAAATCACAATGGTCCTTAAAAGATAAAAGAGGGATGCAGAAAACTCAGAGAAGATGAAATGACAAATGATTCAGGCAGCCTTTAGAAGCTGGAAAAAGCAAGGCAATTATTCTTCCCTAGAGCCTCCAGAAGGAATGGAGCTCTACTGCCCCTTGATTTGAGCCCCATACTACCTATTTTGGATTTTTGACCTCCAAAGCAATAAGATAATAAATCTATTTTAAGCTACTAATTGTATGGTAATTTGTTACAGCTGCAACAAGAAACTCATACACACATGATTTTTTTACTGTCTTATTTATTAAATTCTTTATGTTGCTATACTGTGGTAAGAGAAAATCACTTGCTTAATTTCTGCTTTGAAGAATTCATTGTCTTTTCCTTTGTAGCCAAATTCATCACTAACCCTTGTAAATGCTTTATACTTGCTTGCAAAGAATGTGAAGTCTTTGATAAATATATATTACATATATATTAAGAATGAATATATATAGAATGAATCAATATAAGAATGAATATAAATTCATATATATGTATATGTTATACATATATAATTCATATATAATACACTTAATTCATATATATAAGAATGAATATATATACTTCTTAATTCGGGTCTATCTTTTCTAATCTTAATTATGTTTTGACTATTTGATCTATTAGTTTCTGAGAAAGAAATGTTAAAGTTTACTATATGTGTAACAGTATTTGCTTTACATATTTCAGAATGATACTGGTAGATACAGAAAAGTTTATTATGCTACATCTTCTTGGAGGATGATAGCTTCTATCAATATAAGATAGATCTCCATGTCTCATTTTATTCTGGTTTTTTTTTTGTATCCCACACTTGTCATTTGGCCTTAAATTATATCTTATATTAATACAGTCATACATGGTTTTTCTTAAAAAGAAAAAAGTATTTGCCTGGTATTTATTTCTATCTCTTTATTTTCAACTTCTCAGTGTCAGTTCACTCAATTGGCCTTTTTCTAGATGTATCTCTTCATGGTATACAGCTAGACTTTGTCAGAAGGGGTTGTTTCGTTTTGTTTTGTTTTGTTTTCTATTTTAACTCCAGTATATTTAACACAGTGTTATATTGGTTTCAGGTGTACAATATAGTGATTCAACAGTTCCATATATTACTCATTGCTCATCAAGGTAAGTGTACTCTTAATCCCCTTCACCAATTTTACCCATCCCCCCCACCAACCTCCCCTCTGGTAACCATCAGTTTGTTCTCCATAGTTAAGAGTCTGTTTCTTGGTTTGTCTTTTTTTTTCCTTCTTCATTTGTTTTGTTTCTTAAATTCCACATATGAGTGCAGTCATATGGTATCTTTCTTTCTCTGACTGGCTTATTTCACTTGGCATTATATTCTCTGGATCCATCCATGTTGCAATGGCAAGATTTCATTCTTTTTTATGGCTGAATAATATTCCATTTATATATATACACACCACTTCTTTTTTATCCATTCGTCTACTCATGGACACTTGGGCAGCTTCCATATCTTGGCTATTGTAAATAACGCTGCAATAAACAAAGGGGTGCATCTATCCCTTCAAATTAGTGTTTTTGTATTCTTTGGTAGTCTTCTTTAAAAAAAGATTTTATTCATTTATTTATTTTGAGAGAGAGAGAGAGAAAGAGCACAAGCATGGGGAGGGGCAGAGGCAGGGGGAGAAGCAGACTCCCTGCTGAGCAGGGAGCCCACCTCGGGGCTCAATACCACCAGGACCCCAGGATCATGACCTGAGCCAAAGGCAGATACTTAACTGACTGAGCCACCCAGGTGCCCCAGGGTAGTCTTCTTTTTAATTTTTGAGGAACCTCCATACTGTTTCCACAGTGGCTGCACCAGTTTGCATTCCCACCAACGGGACACGAGGGTTCCTTTTTCTCCCCATCCTCACCAATACTTACCTCTATTATTGTTTCTTCCACCTCACTATGTTATCTCTTATTAAATGGAGAGTGAACTTCCTAGAATAATTGACGATATTGTTTAACTTTTCTCCAAAATTTTCATTTCTTTGGTTTATCAGGTTTTTTCACTTGTTTCATTTTTTTAATCTTTGATTTTATTGTCCAGAGCACTAATTTGGTCTTCAGTCATATACATTCTGTTAATTAACCCTTTTATTACATTTTCCTTGTTTTGGTAAAAATGTAATTTCCAAGAACTCCTTGTTCTCTGACCTTTTCTTTTGCAGGGAATCCTACTTTGTTTATTGGGTGCAATATCTTTTCAGATGTCTCTGGAAAAGTTTTATTGTTGTTATTGTTTCATTCTTTGTGTGTAGTCTGCCTTACTCCTGTTTCTTCTGGGATCAACCTTTCTCTTTCCAGTGGTAGTTGGCTGTTGGTTCATGTTCATAAATGAAGGACTAGGTCCCAAATATATGTAGCTAGCATGGTTTTTCTCTGCAGTTGTGTAGATATGTTTCCCCAACAGCCTGTTCTGGTGAATGGGAGGTAAGTTCTGTGAGCTCAGCTCTATATAATTCGATAGCGCATGAAGCATGGCTTTGGACACCTTTGCTTAAAGGTACTTCAACCTAAAGTAGACCACTGTTGCTGCAATTGCCAACATATTAAAGAATTTCTCTTTTGAGTAGAACTATCTTTCCTTCCCATCCCACCCTCCTGGGTCTGTCATGAAGGCCGCAGCTACCTCAAGTTCTGTTCTACTTCTCTCTGACTCCTATATCCATACTAATAGCAGTTCCTAGGTGGCTTGTTCAGTTTTGTAAAGTGCAGTTTCCTTGTTTTGCCCCTTGTGGTTAAATGTGTGGCAGCCTTCAGTTCTATAGGAATGGGAGGGTATTGTGAAAAGGGATTGAGGAAGAAGGGCAACTAGTCCTACAATTCTAATGTAGTTCTTTTTTTTTTTTTTTTAAAGATTTTATTTATTTATTTGACAGAGAGACACAGTGAGAGCAGGATCACAAGCAGGGGGAGAGTTAGAGGGAGAAACAGGCTTCCCGCAGAGCAGGGAGCCCGATGCGGGGCTCGATCCCAGGACCCTGGGATCATGACCTGAGCCGAAGGCAGACGCTTAACGACTGAGCCACCCAGGCACCCCATCTAATGTAGTTCTTTAGTGAATTTTACCGGTGGTTTTTCGGGTTTGTTCTTAACTTCAGCAGTTTTCTCCCATATATGTTTTGGGATGTAGTGTCCTTTCTTCTTGTCTATCTGATCCTGTCTGCTTTCTATCTTCCAGGAATCCCTCATAATTTCTGATCCACTGGTGGCACACTCTCTTATTTATCAGCATTGTTAGTCATACAACAAATATCTACAGAGCTCCTACACTCAAACAGTCACTGTTTTAGGTCCCAGGGATATAACAGTGAATAAGAGAGACAAAATTCTCAGCTCTCATGAAGCTTACCTTCTAGTAGAGGGAGACAGACAACAAATATAACTAAAATGTCCAGTTTATCAGATGGTTATAAGGGCTATGGGGGCAAATCTATCAAAGAATAGAGGGAAAGTGTACCTGCTTGGGTTGTGGGGTGGAAGTATAAAGATGTGCATATTTACATTAAATATTATACATTTAACAGAATCTTGCAAATCCAAAATGCACACATGACCAATTCTGAAGGCACATACTATTATTTGATTCAACAAATATCTTTATAAATGAGTGAAAGTGACTCACTGGGCACTCTGTAGTCAGAGCTCTTTTGTTCTGTCACAGCAAATTCTTGCTTATAGAGGAGGAGTGGGAGCACTGCTGATCGAGGTAAGATTCAACAGGAAGATGCCAGAGCAAGGTAGGAAAGATGTTTATCTGAAGCAGGCTAAGAGGGAAAAGCCAAGTGGCAAGGTCAAGGTCACATCAGGGAAAATAATACCAAACATCAAACTTCAAAAATGTGCAGCTCTGATGGAAGTGAGAGCGTGAACTATATAGTTAATAGCCGGGAAACTGATCCTAGGACAGAAACAGGTACTTGGAAGGGGTCAAGGAACTTGATTCCAATCTAAGTCTGGGAAAAGCAAATGTGGGCTGGAGCCAGGCAGGGCTGAACCCCTTACACACATAACATAGCCACTTTCTGTCTTGATACACTACTGTACGAAAGTCTTCCTGTCACTACTTACACAGAGTTACATTACAAACTATGGTAGGATTAAAGCAATGTTCCTTCTGTACCCAAAAAAATGTTCTAAATCCTGAGAGGATTAAGAGCTAATAACAATTAATAACCATAATAATAACTAACATTTTTGAGTACTTAACGATGTACATTGTGATAAGCACTTTATATGTGATAATGCATTTAATCCTCAAAAGATTCTACAATATAGATAGTATAATTAGTTCTATTTTAGGATGAAGAGACTTGCCTGAGGTCATAAAGGTGGTGTGGGGTCAAACCACGACTTGACCCTGGCCTGTGTGACTTCATACCCCATGTTCTTAACCATAATATACTGTCTCCTAATTCCTGCCAAAATGGCACTTTTGGTAGCCTCAGTTCACCATTTATAGCCCCCATACCGTGTGCTATTTTAAAATTAGATTAAAATGGATTACCTTTTTAGATTTTAATGAAGGCATATATCAGAATATTAATACCGAGAGTGAGAGGTTTTCCTAATTACACTTCAGTTTAATAATATCAGTGTGGCTGAAATTTGAGCTCAACTTGTCTTTGCAGGTCCTCTTGTGGTACAACTCAACTACTACAGTTTGGGTCTTTTAGCTATCTTATACTTTTGGAGATTTTCCAAAAGTGAATTGTAAAAGATAAAAGATAAAAGTCAGTATTTTAAAGGCCAGGAAACTTTTCTCTAAGAAATATGTTTTTGACAATTTTTTAAAGTCACTTTTTAAGTTATTATGTTAATAGCTAAACAATAATTTATAATATATGTCTTCTGGATGACGTTTATACCTGATTTTCAGTTATAGGGATGATACCGCTAGAGCTATAATGTCCAACACGATGGAAATGTAGATCAGGGCTGTCCACTATGGTAGTCACTGGCTACATGTGGCTACTGAACACCTGAGATGTAGCTACTCCCCCAGAGAAACTATATTTTTTGCTTTACTTCCCTGTATTTGATTTTAATTAATTTGAATTTTAAAACTGAAGCAATGTGGGGCACTTGAGTGGTTCAGTCGGTTAAGTGGCCGACTCTTGATTTCCACTCAAGTCATGATCTCAGGGTCCTGGGATCGAGCCCTGCATCAGGGTCGGGCTCTACGCTCAGCAGGGAGTCTGCTTCAGGATTCTCTCTCTCCCTCTGCTCCTCCCCATGCTCATATGTGCACTCTCTCTCTCTCAAATAAATAAATAAATCTTTTTAAAAAACTGAAGCAGGGATGCCTGAGTGGCTCAGTCAGTTAAGCATCTGCTTTCAGCTCAGGTCATGATCCCAGGGTCCTGGGATCGAGTCCTGCATCAGCCTCCTTGCTCAGCAGGGAGCCTGCTTCGCCCTCTGCCTCTGCCACTCCCCCTTCTTGTGATAGCTCTCTCTCTTTCTGACAAATAAATAATCTCTAAAAAAATTAATTAATTAAAAAACTGAAGCAATGTGAAATATTTTTCTGTTTCACTTTCATTATTTTGATAGACTACATTTCACTTTAACCACTGAAATTTTAGCATCAGAATCAAGATGTGCTGCAAATGTAAAATATACACCAGATTTCAAGTACTTAATATGAAAAAAAGATTGTCAAACTCTTACTAATAATTTTATATTGAATACATGTTCAGAAATTTCAAATATATTGCTTTAAATAAAATATAATATTAAAACTAGTTTCACCTGTTTCTTTGTACTTTGGTGATGTGACTAGTAGATCATCTAAATTATACATGTGGCTCATGTTATATTTCTATTGGATAGTGCTGCCCTAGAATGTTCTAATATTAAGGAGTTCCAGCAGACATCCCGTTTTGCAGAGATAATCTACATGTGGGATATTACACCTGGAGCAAGGGTCACAGTCAGTCCAAGCAGCAGCTCTTACAGCTCTGTATCCCAACTGGAGCACAGGAATGGAATACACACCCCCAATTCCTAGACACAGGGTAGCAGTTGTTGGGAGCAGATCAGCATCCAGGCAGAAGCTTCTAGCTGGCACATCTTCAAGCACTGGCCCCAATCTCTGTCCTCCTATATATTGGAACTTTCTGTCGATTTTATGACAATATGACCTTTTAGTGGTGGCCCAAGGTAGCTGCATGTTGAGTGCTCTAAGAATACATAGACATTCTGCATTACTTTTAATAATCTTGTGTGAAAATATTCCATTGGATACCAAAATACACTTCCATTGACTATCCAATATTCCATTGGATACCAAAATACACTTAACAAAAATTCAGTATTACATTTGTCAATGAAATAAAAAAAGCTGTTGAGCTCCTTATATAGTTTCAACTATTATATATTTTGAATTATAAACAATGATTTTATATTTTGAATAAAGTTTCTCATCAATGGTGACTATCAAGGATTCGAAGAGATGATCTTCTAAAAAGTCTTGATCAGACATTGCAAGAAGCCTTTCAAGCATAAAATCTTCCTTTATGCCTTCCTTCAACAAACATTTATTGAATACCTATTCTATGCCCAGAGCTGTTCTAATGAATGGCATACACCAGTGAACAAAACAAACCAAAAACCTGGCCCTCACAATGCCTGAGGTTGAGGCAGGCGTAAAAATTATTGGCTACCTCTACTTGTAAATGTACTTCTGAATGAGAAATTCACTTTCTCCTTTCCAACCAGGGCCTGGTAGAATGGCTCCCACAAAGAAGGGTGGTGCATCCATGGAGTGGGTTTCAAGAAGCGTGCCCCTCGGGCACTCAAAGAGATCCAGAAATGTGCCATGGAGTAGATGGGAACTCCAGATGTGCGCATTGACACCAGGCTCAACAAAGCTGTCTGGGCCAAAAGGAATAAGGCACGTTCCATACTGTATCCATGTGCGGCTGTCCAGAAAACAAGGATGAAGATTCACCGAACAAGCTCTATATATTCGTTCCTGTCACCACATTCAAAAATCTACAGACAGTTAATGTGGATGAGAACTAATCACTGATTGTCAAATAAAGATATAAAACTGCAAAAAAAAAAAAAAGAAAAAGAAAGAAATTCACTTTCTTATAACGTATTGTACCATCCATTCATCTTAGAAATAAGAGGACTGAGCCCTATGTATTGTTTGGTGGTGTTAATTCATCTCATTGATGAGACTTCAATAATTTGTTTTAATATTAAAACAAAAATTAAGATGTTTGCTTCATTGAGTCTAGATCCCCACCCAGAGACCTGTTTTTCACTCCCCCCTACCCCAATCCCTCATTCACAAAGAATGAGACCCAATCTCATTAGGCTGCCTAACCTGGATTAGGGAAAACTATCAACTTGGCTGAAACAGTATATTCTCATGAAAAAAAATGTTGAACTGTACCTATTTACATAAGACCTTTTTATAAAATCTCATGACCTTTGAGTCTGCCCACAACCCCCAAGTCACAATGGTGAGATCTCTATCTTCCTGGGGCACCTTTTTCTAAAGGTTGTGCTGCCCTCATCTCCACTATTTGCCTTGAGGGTCAGAATACCTCTGGGACTAATGTCAGCTTCTAGGGTCCTCTCTGTGGTTCTTTGCAAGAGGTCCAGGCATTCTTACTCAAATGCCATCCAGCGCTTGCTCTGGCCTCCCAAAGACCCTGCAGTGAGTTATGTTACCCAGGCATGGAGAACCCCCCTCAAGCAGCGCTTCCTACCTTTTTCATAGTAGGGCACACGGAGGAAGTGATATTTGCACAGTGCCTTGAGGTAAAGTGGAGGGCTTCAGGGGCCTCTGAGAGGGAGTTGTTTAAAAAAAAAAACAAACTACATTTTCTTGACATTATATAATTAGAAAATACATTAAGAAAAATAAAATACCAAGCATTATGGAAGAAGTTAAATACTGAATTTGATGAAAGTCATGACAATTTTAAGCTTCCTTTTGTAAATACAATTTTACATCAGCTTTGCAGCAAAATTCCTCCAAAAGAGCTGCCAATACTCTCTCCATCCCTCTCCTTTCGATTCTAATTCCTCTCCTTCTTTCATAAGTTTGTTTTATTAACTCTCCCTGTCCCATCCATCCTTTGCCTCCCCATAGGCAGCTATGTGTATTATTTTCTTTCTTATCCTTCAGTGCTTCTTTATAAAAAGAAAGCATTTACGAATGCAGACTCTTATCCTCCCCACCCTTTCTTATGCCAGAGGTAGCATGCACTGTTCCATACGTAGTTTTATACACTTAGCAACAGATCCTAGAGATCTTCCAATATCCAATGATCCATGGAGATCAACCTCATTATTTTCTTTCAGCTGTATCCTATTCTATCTTGTGGATGTTCCATACTTTATTTAAATAGCTTACAAGTGGCAGAACACTTGGACTCTTGCTATTCAAACAATGCCAATAGATAGAGATATACACGTAGATACATCCATATATAAATTGTGTACCTGTGTAGTGTCACTGGTAAATAAGGTCCGAGAACCAGCTGAAATGCATAGGCTCACCCATTATAGAGGTTGTACTACATGCACCACACTAGCGATGTGCATCAGTGTGTTTCCCCACACCCTTTCCTCTCCTTCTCCCCTGAACTCTTTCTAAGCAGGGTTTTGTGTGAAATGACAGCACTCAAGAAGCTCCAAGACAATCGGAAGCATAGCATATTGGGACCTTTCAAATACTTCCATATGGTTGAAGTACAGTATTAGGGGTGGGGGGACTGGGAGGCAGATGTAAACACAGGTGTAAAGATGGGGATAAAAGCCAGAAATTAGGCAGGAGAGGTTTACACACACACACACACACACACACACACACACAGTACAACTTCAAACAATTCATTCAATATGACTTGACAGCAGTACATGTGTATAGAGGAGGGCAGGGAAACAGATGTAAACACAGGTGTAAAGATGAGGGTAAAACCTGAATAATACATAACATATTTTTTAAATGGAAGAATGAACTAAACACAAAAACTTAAATGGCCACCTCTAGAGAGAAAGAGGAAACACGGTGGGAGGGACAAAAACAGAACTATACTTCTCTGAATATGCCTTGTTTTGTAGATTTTCTTTCAAAACTACAGAAATATTTTACATAATTATAAGACAAAAGTAATTTTTAACAACAACCTATAAAAACTGAAAGCAAAACAAAGCAAATAAACCTAACTGTATACTGAGTTCATGGCATAACCTCACAGAGAGGAACAGTAGTATTCTGTTGTTTGTACATTTGAAATTTTCCATGGGAGGGAGAGAGGGGAGAGAAAGGGGAAGAGAAGAGGGGAAAAGATGGGAGGGGAGGGGAGGGGATGGGAGGGGAAAGGACGTGGGGGGAGAGAGAAAGGCAGGCTGGCCAGAGAGATGGGAGGAAAAGATAAAGAATGTGGAGTCACAGAAACCATTCTTTAAGCAGGAGGGGGATAATCAAAACAGTTAAACGTTGCCTGGAGGTCAAATAAAGTAAGAACTATGAAGCATCCATCTCACTGAGCAACACTTGAAGAGAGTTGATTAAAAAAACATTACATGTGGTTTGAAAAGGGCAAATGTGTTTACAACACAATAGAAAGTAAAATCAAGAATGACCTGTGTAATCCAGGATGTGTGGGTGTGGTTCTCTTACCTGTGGCCTTCCAAACTTCCAGAGTCTAACCCTGAGACCCCCTTTATCTGACCCCCTTCCTATGGACAAGTCTGACTGCACCAAAATGAGGCGAGCTCCTTCCCTGAGCCTCCAAGTTTTGGAAGGCCTGTGTAAGCCTGTGAAGGCATCAGGAACGAATAAACTGGGTCAGGGGTGCCTGGGTGGCTCAGTGGGTTGGATGTCTGCCTTTGGCTCGGTTCATGATCCCAGGGTCCTGGGATGGAGTCTGACATCGGTCTCCTTGCTTAGCGGAGAGCCTGCTTCTCCCTCTGCCTCTCCCCCTGCTTGTGCTCTTTCTCTTTCTCTTTCTCTCTCTCTCTCTCTCTCTGTCTCTCTCTCTCTCCCTCTGACAAATAAATGAACACAATCTTTAAAAAAAAATAAAATGGGTCAGATTAGATCTGCTTGAAATGCATCATGGTCATATTAGTGTTGTTGCGGTCATTATTTAACAGATATTAGTATCATGCTTACTTAGTACCAAGCACTATTCTAAGCACTTTATAAATATTAACTTAATTTAATCCTCTTAATATCCCTATGAGGTGGATACTATTATTATGAGTTTTGCTCGGGCTCTATTACTTCACCATGTGACCCTGACCAAGTCATTTCTCAGCACTGCACTTTGGTTTGCTTCTCTGTACAAAGGAAGCTCTTGGTTGGGGATTTCAAAACTTCTTTACAACCTGAACATTCTCTGAGCTGTGGTAGTGATAAATCAGCACTGACCTAACATGGTATGTGTGGGCAGGGTGGGGGAAATACTGACCTGACCCCTTTTTTTTCCTTCTCCCAGCTTAGAGTTCCACTACCTCTGCTCTGCTGTTCTCCCTACGGAAGGCAGGAAATGTTAACACCTACAATGCCTGGCTCTCAGATGTTTAACAAATATTTGTTGGCTGAGTTAATGGTTGCAAAATTAAATTATCCTAGCCCCCCTTGCTCAGAGACCCTGCTAGGACACTTCTCCATCCAGGCAAGTGCTGAAATCTTAGCACATACCCATGCATGTTTCAAAAGCCATGCTGTATTCCTGTCTAGATTCGCTTTACACGTGAAAAAGACTGTTGCGAACATCTAAAAGCTTTCAGTAAAGAATTTTTGTGCAGCAAAAAAATCAAAGTCAGATACTAAAGACCAAGATTTGGGGGAGTAGTCAAAAGCGACTTGAGGCTCTTAATAAAGTTGACTAAGTAGCATCAACCCTAAGAGAAAGCTGTGTGTCAAGCTCCGCTATTGACAGAATCAATTAAATGCCTGTTCCTTCAGGCCCTGCGTGGCTCTGTTAAAGCATTCTTATGTATGCTTGCCTTCGGATCAATCAACGAGTAATTCAAACTGGAATCGCCATTCCTTCAATGTTCTCCTATGAAACTATTGAGGTAAAAGAAAAATGTAGGGGCCCCATGCCTTAAGACACTGAAACTCATGAAATAGGTATAGTAAGCAATTATTCGTGTTACCAAAAAAAAAAAAAAAAAAAAGTTTACTGCACACAGAGTTCCTTTAAACAGCCTGCTCCCTCCATGCCCTTAAGATGTGACTGGGTTTTCCAAAATTGTATCTACTGCACAAAGCTTTTCAGGAATACATGTTTTGTAAAATGAGGCTCCTCTGTATTTAACGTTTCCTCATTCTAAGCTGCCACTGCGCATTTTAACATTTATTTGGACTAAAAACTCACCGTGAAGTAAAAAGTAAAATCTCCCCACTCGAAGCTTTCCAGTAAACACACACCAGAAAGTTCACATTACTAGGGGGGTATCAAAAGTTAGTTTAATTAAATACTTGGTTGTCTAGTGTTAAAAGCATTGCATTTGATTTCACAGTTGCACATTACTTTCTGGGTGATATTTTCCATGAGTGCATTTCAGTAGAATTCCTTCTAGGTCAGGGTTATCAGAAGCTTAGAAATTCCTCTTGGCTCTTCATGAGCTTTTTGTTTTGTTTCTGTTTTTCCAACGTGGCCCTCATGATTATATTGATATCTCTTGGAATTTGTTCCTTCTGTGCTATACATGTACTGCCAGTTGGTGGTACACATTGTAAGGAACTACTAGTTTCTGTCATAGGTTGTACAGATTGAAAAGGAACCTGCATGCCATGGTGGGGAAGGGAAGGGAAGATTTAAAGCAGGAACATTTGAAAATGAGAGGCAGAAAAAGTGCTGCTCCTGAGGGAATAGCCTTTCTCATGGCATGCTGCCCAGAAGCTGCTATTCCTTCCTGGCTAAAGCCACAGAGAAGATGAAAAGCGGAGTCCAACAAACGGAGCCGAAGCATGGTGGGAAACAGAGCTTCATGGAAGTCAGCACTTTGCAAAGCTGGGGGTCTGGTTTAAGAGCAAGGCAGGCCAGGAGGCTCCAGTCCTCATGGGAGGCAGGGCTGTCACGCAGACCGGAAAGCAGTGTTCACAGTGAGGGTGCCACCCCATGGGCATGCAACCAAGCTGGGGGGGGGGCGGTCCCGGGAGAATCACGAGACCTACGGTCCACCTTTTGGGGGTGCAGAGCAGCACTGAAAGATTATATCAGACAAAAGATAGGAACACAAGGAAACCTGAACCCCAAAGACAGCGCAAGGCACAGCTGTGCAGAGGCGAGGAGGGAAGGATACAAATGACAGCAGTCACAAGTGCAGCGGTGACAACAGTAGCGGAGAACTGGCAGAGAAAGCATGTGGTTTTGCATCACAATCACAGACACTGGGAAATGCACAGGGAATCTGGGAGCCCCAGATGTCCACTAGCGAGTACTAATGAGATCTCCAAAATAGGCATGACACGTGCCACCAAAAGGAAGAAAGAAGACCAAAAAAATAATAATGATAATAATAACCCCATAAACAAACAACAACAACAACAAAAAACCCAGAATTGAGACCTAGCCTACCACTTTAATGTTTCCTGATGTGGCTGAACCTGAAAGAATTAAGTCCAATGAGATCAGGTAGGTAGACAGAACCAGGCATGCCTGCAATGGTGGGGCATGGACTTCTGATAAAAACAGGTTGCCAAACGACCTCCCCAGTGAGAACACCCTCCCAACAGATATTGCTCCCTCAAACCAGCCGCACCCCAGCTGGCTCTTTGGTAGGTCACAATTTCAGCTGCAAGCCACTTCAGCCACCTCCAGCCTGCAGCTGAACTCACTCCAGGCAAGCCGGTGCCAGCAATTAACCCTCTAGGTCATGGTTTCCCTCGAGGGATGTGACACCTGGTTCTGCAGTTTTAGCAAGATCCCAGGCTGAGTTCTCCCGCATTCCATTGGCTCGTTTATTAAGCCGCACATCTACTAAAACTGTCAGAAAATTTTCAAGCTGGTTTCTCATGACCAAAAACATAATCCTATAATCCTCAAAAAATATTTTGAACAGATAAACAGTACAGCATAATATCTGACACAGCCAGGCACCTGCAGACCAGCCTTCCCCCAGAGCGCGGGCCTCCACACAGCACTTCTAGTTAGTGGGCCCCAGCCCCTGCAATTAACCCTTTCATGTCAGTCATCATCCCAACCCTCCCTTGGAACTAGGGTGATGTTTTTAAATCTAAATTCCCATTAGGGTGCAGGTTACATGCAAAAAACAATAGGTCCATCCAGAATAGGTGCTAATTTTCAACAGAGTGCTGTCAGTTGACCCAATTGCCCAAATGGGGTACTCTGATATTTCCCTATGGCAATCCCAAATACAGATGTTTTACCTCTAGATAATTAAAAGTTAGGGATGCCTGGGTGGCTCAGTCCGTTAAGCGTCTGCCTTTGGCTCGGGTCATGATCCCAGGTCCTGGGATCGAGTCCCACATCGGGCTCCTTGCTCTGCGGGAAGCCTGCTTCTCCCTCTCCCTCTGCTGCTCCCCCTGCTTGTGCGTATGTTCTCTCCCTCTCTCTCTGTCAAATAAATAAATAAAATCTTTTTTTTTTAAAGTTAAATACAAGAATCTGATTTTCTTTTTTTAAAAAACTCTCCCATTTAATGAAAGGTTTGGGGTCTGTTTTGGTGATATTTTCATTAAATGTTACTTAAAATTCGATCCTGGGGACTTCTGAATTTTGAAAGTTTACATATACCTGAAAGAATACTGACGATGAAGCAAAAGCCCTTAATAAATATGGAATGAGTGCAATATCCCACCTGCCTAATAATATAACTTCCAGCAACTTTAACCAAATGAAGCTCAAACAGGACCTTGAAAGTAAATGAGAATGTACCTGAGCCTTTAATGAAACAGCTGTAACAAAGGGCATGGACTTTACTGTGTAGTAGACAAAAAAGCTACCCTCTGACTTTTCAACTAGAAACTATTATTTTTGAATTTTGTGTAATATTTAACTAATTTCCTTATCTGGTTTCCCCTCGTAACCTTCCATTCCTTCTAAAATTACAGTCAAATTAGACACAGTGAGCCGGTGAAGGAAGAACACTGTGAGAAATTCTCACCGAAAAATGAACCCCAAACAGAGGAAAGAAGTCACTAGAAGAGCTACAAGAGCCTCAGTAAACAACTCTCCACACCTTAGTGGCCCCTGAATGCCCTGACAGGGTTTACAAATACAATACAATCCAGGATATTCCAAGTAGTTATCAAGACAGGGTTCAGTGAGGTTCAGTGCTCTCTGTTGAGTAAAACACAGAAAGTACATAAGGCAGTTCAGAAATTTTTCAACTTCCATCAAGCAAAGGGATAAACTTCAGTTATGTGAAAAATGCAGTTGCAGAGAATACCCCATTCCTTCACAGAGAACATTCCATCCCTTATAGAGCTCTATGATAAACAGTAAGAATGGTTCTCCCTTATTGAGCACCTTCACTCAGTGCCTGCGCTTGGGTTCAAATCCAGGATTGCCAGGCTCCAAATCCTTTCCATTATTCAACAACTCAACAAGAAAAAGAACACCCAATTAAAAATGGGCAAAGGATTTGAACAGACATTTCTCCAAAGAAGATAGAAAAATGACCAATGGGCACATGAGAAGATGCTCAACATCAATAGCCATAGCAGGAATACAAATCAAAACCACAATGAGATATCACTTCAACACTCACTAGTTGGGCTATAATCAAAAAGTTAGTGTTGATGATTATGTAGAGAAATGGAAACTCTTTATACACTGCTGGTGGGAATGTAAAATGGTGCAGCTGCTTTGTAGAACAAGCTGGCAGCTCCACAAACAGTTAAACATAGAGTCACCATATGACCAGCCATTACACTCCTAGGTATAAACTTGAGAGGAAGAATGACAAAAATATCCGTGCAAAAACTTATACATGAATGTTCATAGCACCACTATTCATAATAGCCAAAGAATGGAAGCAATATAAACATCCATCAACTGATAAATGGACAAATAAAATATGGTATATCCATACCGTCATATTATTCAGCCACAAAAAGGAATGAAGTACTGATCCATACTATGATATGGATGAACCCCAAAAATATCATGCTAAGTAAAGGAAGCCAGTCACAAAAGACATTTTGTATCGCTCCATTTACAAGATATGTCAACCAGCAAATTTGTAGAAATAGAAAATAGATTAGCGGTTACCGGGGGCTGGGGGAGTTGGGTGGAGGGAAATGAACAGTGATAGCTAGGTGATATGGGGTGGCTTTTGGGGGTGATGAAAATGTTCTCAAATTGATTGTAGTAATGGTTTTGCAATTCTGTGAGTACACTAAAATGCCTGAAATGTACACCTTAAATAGGTGAAATACATGGTGTGTGAATTATATCTCAATAAAGCTGATATATATGAAGGTATGATGTTTGCCTCAAGCAGTATATCTGAGGGATCCTCAACACTGAGTTTATTTGCTACTAAATTTTTAAAATTGTTTATGAAACACTGTTGGTTTTGGAGTAATACTCGACAATGCACTTATGCTTCTTTAACTGTGTGCTCTTCCAAAGATGCTGAGTAAAGCCAAGATCTCATGTTGTTATTTATTCCCAGCAACAGGAAAAAAAATTTAGTAATTATATTTCGTGGTATGATATATTTATACTAAGGCATAGAGAAATCTATCTTGGCATGTGGAAGTTTTTTCTTCACATTTTTAATTGATAAACTTATTGCTCTATTATAAAACAATGCATAATCAGCATGGAAAATATGGAAAAATGCAGAAGACATAAGAAAAAAAGCCAGTCAATGCTATTCCCACCCACGAGATAACAACTGTTAACATTTTGGTTTATTTTTTCCCCTTGTTTCACAATGCATATTTTTTTCACACAGTTGTGATCACATGGTATACTTTATCATTTATCTACTGTCTGCTTTCAGGAGAGCTTTGAGGAACAAAACTAGTAAAACTTGGACCAGAGCACTGATCTGTCTCTCCAGATTCCCCTCCCCTTGCTCACCTTCTTTTTCCTGGAGCTCAACACCACCACCACCCATGCCTGAAGACAATGAAGCCATTAAGAAGAAAAGCTACCAAACAAAGCTTGAGGTGCCCATCATTTTGAAGTGCCCATCCATCACCGTGAAGCTTACTGTTGTCTCTCCCAGGCTTACATATAATGAATCAATACCACAGCAACAGTTCAATTTCATCTTTATAAAGGAGGTCATGAATACAAATGGAGACTCTAAGGAGACTCAGCTCTCTCATAATCAAGTATTTAACCCCCTTACCAACTTACAGGAGATCTGCCATGATGTTGCCATCTCCTTGATAGATGACCTCTTTGATGTTGTTAGTAGAACACCAGACACAGGGACCTGTTCTCCAGAAAATGGAAGGCCGCTTCTCCATTGTTAGGGCATGATCATTAACAGTGTAGTATCATTCCAGGCCAAACATCGTATTTTAAAAGCCAATGGCCCAGGGCGCCTGGGTGGCTCAGTTGGTTAAGCGACTGTCTTCGGCTCAGGTCATGATCCTGGAGTCCCGGGATCGAGTCCCACATCAGGGTCCCTGCTCAGCAGGGGGTCTGCTTCTCCCTCTGACCCTCCTCCCTCTCATGCTGTCTCTCATTGTCTCTCTCGCAAATAAATAAAATCTTAAAAAAAAATTAAAAAAAAAAAAAAAGCCAATGGCCCAAATTGTATCTATAAGCAGTGGAGAGCCTGCCTAAGGCATCAGGAAACAGAAGCTCCATCTATTCCAAAGTCCCCAGCAAGCAAAAGACAGGTAAGTCAAGAGCTTGCAGATATAAGGTTCATAAAGACACTGTGCATGGGAAATGCGCACTTACAGTACATACATACTGTGTTGGAGGAAGTGCAATTAGATCCAACAAAGCCCAAAGCCCCACAATTGAAAATGCTTTGTGAAGGTAAGACCCACATGTGCACTGCAAGATTTAACAAGGCAGCAGCCATGATTCAACAAGGCAGCACCTGAAGAAGTTGTTAAGGTCTTTGGTAGACACCAGACAAAAAGAGACCTGTTGCTAATACCCTTATGAATCATAAGTCCCAATTTTCTCTATTATGTGCTCATTATTAAAGTGCCTTAGCCTTTCTTTTATACAGATGGAAATAGCATGTTTTTTTTAAAGGAATAAGTCACCTTAAGCCAGTTGTTGTTTGGATCTAGCTGTGATCAAAAGAACTGTTAGGACAAAAGCAGAAAGAAACCAATTATGCAAAGCCTGTAACATTAGTCATTAATAGCATCCTGTGGGAGAACCAAATGTAATAAGATGGGTACATAGTATGATGTCAAATTAACCCATTTTTTCAGGGACTATTGTACTAAGAAAAGCAAAGTGAAAATGTGTGTACTCGTAAATCCAAAGGTTGAATGTTATGAACAAAGCTCTCAACTCATGCAATTTTCTGAAATGACCTGAAATTGAAGAAGCTGGTGCAATAGACAGGAAAATATTTGATTAAAACATGGGAAGAAGCACAACTCAACTCTTGAGGAAATATTGAGTGTCACTGAAAGACCAGCTCAGGAGGAATAATTAGTTAAATGGGTGTTTAACTAATGGATCAACAAGCACTTCTGAAGTGAACAAAAGTCCTAAAGAACAGGCTTCCTATGTAACATAGGATGTCTGGAGGTCAGTAAACCAGGGACTGAACTCAAAGGTCCCTTCCGAGGCTAATATTCATCAAATGTACTAATTTCTATCAAAGCAGCCATGAGTCCAAGCACCCAATACTCTATCCAACACAGAAAAGACAAATAAATATGGGAAAATATGGCATCATCATTTCATACCTTTTCTCAAATCTAGTCTTGCAGTGTCAAGATAACTGGAAAACACCATGATGTCACTGTGCTTCATGCCGGGGGTGGGAATTTACAGGTTATTCTTTAGGCCATTCTGCAGTTTCCATTTGGAGCAGAGAGAAATAATTTGGAAGTTCGTTGTCAATTTCAGTTTGTCATCTTTCTATATCAAAGACAGATGGGATTGGATGCAAACATATGGGGAGATATTTTTTTCTAAGCCTAAAATGTCTTGGATATTTGTATATTTTCTCATTATTATACAGGGCTTGGTTGTCACTTGGCTGTCACCTTAAAGTAATTTCATCTGGGACACAGAAAGTGTCCAGCCCTAGGTTAATGAAGAATATAGGAAACAGCAGGCTGGGTTTTCTCTGCCCTTCATAAAAACTACTTTTGGCCACTGTGCTAAGGCAGTTCCTGCTGCACTTTCCTAGTACCTCTCTCTCAGCAAACTTCAGACTGTACATCAGGCTTATGGGATGTTTCATGGCACAACTGCTTGCAAAATTGATCTCTGTGTTGTCTTTCCATTTGTATATTCATACCTCTTATTTCCGAAATTAAACCAGTGTCTTTGTTTCATATTCTCTGCAATCAGCACTTGAAGTTTGTTTACCACAAAATATTTCTTGCCTTTATTTTTTTAGAGAGGGAAGGGGGGTTGTCAGGGCAGAGGGAGAGACAGAATCTTAAGCAGGGTCCACGCCCAGTGCAGAGCCCGATGCGGAGCTCAATCTCACAAGCCTGAGATCATGACCTGAGCCGAAATCAAGAGTTGGATGCTCAACTGACTGAGACACCCAGGCGCCCCACATTTCTTGCTTTTAAATATGCCAAGAGTCTACTTTATCCAGCTGCCACCACTGCCCACCACTAAACACTGTAACATGAGATACTTTCTTGTACAGTTGGCAGGACTGGGTTGTTTTGCCCATGTTCAGTGGTAGTAGATTAAATACGTTTCCTCCTAAGAAGTCACACAGGATACCTTTCCAGCTTTTTTAAATTAAAATGAAACCATGAAAGATGAAGAAGAAAATAAGAAAGAACATTATATTTTCTCCAAATGGACTAGGCTTTTGTAAGCACAAGAACAAAAGAAGAAACCATAAAAGATACATGGACCTAACAATTAGAAAGCATCAACCTTCTGTATGTTGAAATGAAATTAAACTGCAAACAAGAAGCTGGAAAAATGTATTTGCCAAACAAATGTGACATACCCAAAAAAGGGTTAATATTGTTAATCTACAAAGAACTTTCATAAATCAATGAGAAGAGACAAGCATTCTAATAGATAAATAGGCAAAGGACCATGCACTGTTGATTGTCTAGCTCAGCAAGCATTCCCAGCACCACCACCCCTCTCCTGCCCGTGTCATTCGCAACCAGGGGTGGTAATGTGACACAATCTTGCAAACAAGTATCTGCTGAAAGAGAGGGGCATTTCTAGGAAAATTTATGTTTTCTTGATTAAAAGTACAGCTGTCACCCATATTCCTTACCTCAGTCTTCCTGCTTTGGACAAGGATGGGATGGCTGAAGCTGGGGCAGTCATCTTGCAAATATGATATCATTGAGCTACTGAACCAATACCACCAGCAGCTGGTTACTTCCAGACTCCTGTTTGCGTCAAGAAAAAATGAACCCTTATGAGTTTAAGCCACGGTTAATGAGGGCTTTGGATACTTTGAGCCAAAAACATTCCTCACGGATGTTCCGCATATGATTAAGCAAGTCATACTGAACAGGTGAGATAGACAATAAGCGGAAACATTGTTTCACCTCACAAATAATATATTAAAAATAAAATAGCAACCTTAGACGTTATGCTAAGTGAAATCAGTCACAAAAGGACACATATCTTATGAATCTATTTATATGAGATACCTAGAATAATGAAATTCAGAGACAAAAAGTGAAATGGTGGTTTCCGGGGCTGGGGAGAGAGGGAGGGGAGAATGGGGAGCTAGTGTTTAATGAAGAGTTTCAGGTGGTGAAGAGGAAAAATTTCTGGAACTGGATGTTGGTGATGGTTGCACAACAATATGAATGTACTTAATGCCACTGAACTACATACTTAAAATGATTAAAATGGTAAATTTTATGTTATACATATTTTATAATAGTAAAAAATACAAAATCAGAAAAAAATAAAATAGCAATGCAATATAATTTTTCAATTTTAAAAAACTGACTAAATTTACATTTTTTAAATTTTGTTAATGATGGTACACAGTATTTCTGAGTGTGGGGAAACAAGGATGCTCATATGCTACTATTGGGAGTCTGAATTGGCCAAACCACTTTAGAGGAACTATGGTAAATAGTACCCCCAAATCTTATAAATATTCATATCCTTTGGCACAGTGATTCAACTTCCAGGAATGTAATTTTATTGGCTAATAAAATATCAGAAATAAAATTTTTTAAGTCCAAAGATATTCATAATAGCATTTTTAATAATATCAAAAAATTTGAAATAACGTATGCATTGAGAAAGGGGTTTGCTTAAACACATTGCTCTCCAACCCTTCCATGGAATACTGTACTGGCATGGTGAACAATAGTGTAAGTCAGTGGCTCTTAAACTTTGCTGCATATTTGAACTGCCTGGGGGAGATTTTAGAATTCTCAGGGCCACACTAACTCATATCCATTCCATTAGGACTTCTGGAGGTGGGACCCAGACATCAGTGCTGTTTAAAGCTTCCCCCCACCCTGACCCCTCCCTGAGATCCTACTGTGCAGCCAAGCTCAGGAACCACTGATGTAGATTTCTATTTATTGACATGGATACAACATAAATATTCACTAGAATTTCTTTCATGATAAAAGTAGATTATAGAACAGTCTGTATAGCATGAGCTCATTTAAAAATATAAGTGTGTGGGACTTCTGAGTAAAGATGATGGATTAAACACCCACATTTGCTTTTACTTCTTCCTAAAATGCCACTAAAACAACAATAAAAGATTTTTAAAAGGTCCAAACTGACAAGGAAAAAATAATGGGAGAAGGGAAAACAGCAACACAATTTTGGAAGCTAGAAAGCATCTGAGTGGTGGCTTAGTAGAACCAAGAAAGCCAAATCCTGAACTGACAATAGGGAAAGCTAAAAAGAAACCCAATTTATAATGCCAAACCCCTACCCTTGATGATAGCCTAATTAGGGGAAGCAGGTAGCTCTGGCAGAATGGAAGGAAAGGTCACTTGAAAGTATACTGAGAATGCAGTTAAAACTCCAGGCCCCTTTCCTAATCCCAGCTGGAAGTGAAGGTTTATTTTCTGGAAAGGACAGAACAGCAGGTCTCTAGACAGGGGGCATCGGACACAGTGGTGGGCTGAGGGTACTGTAACTGAAAGCAGATGGCTTCAGTGAATGCCAAGTCTCCAGCTCTCTTCTACTCTGTTCCTATGTGAAGTCCTACCCCCAGTACCTCAGAATGTGACTGTATTTGGAGACCAGTCTTAAAGAGGTCATTAAGTTAAAATGCGGTCATTAGAGTAGGCCCCAATCCAATCTAATTGATGTCCTCATAAGTAAATTTGGACACAGACACACACAGAGGGAAGACTCTGTGAAGTCACAGGGAGAAAGTGGCCATTTACAAGCCAAGGAGGGAGGCCTCAGAAGAAACCAACCCTGCTGACAACTTGTCTTGAACTTCCAGCCTTCAGGATTGGAGGTCAAAAATTTCTGTTGTTTAAGCCACCCCCAGTTTGTGGTACTTTGTGACAGCAACAAACTAATACAGTACTATCCCAGAATTCCTCCCAAAATGGCCCAGCCATACTACCCTGCAGTGAAACTCTAAGTGGGCAAAGCCTACCCCATACCCTCAGAGCTTCCAATCAACTTTTGGTCCCCCACTCTTAAACATCAGCAGACATCCAAGGATTATCAGACATCCATGGAACACTTCCAACATGAAAGGCAGAATCCAAAGTAAACAAACAAGAAAGAAACAAAAAAGATTTAGAGAAAGCAGGAAATATTCATCAATGGGAAAAAAACACTTCGAAGGTACTGATCAATACTACAACATGGATAAACTTTGAGAATATCATGCTAAGTGAAAGGAGCCAGACACAAAAAGCCACATAGTGTAGGCTTTTGTTTGTATGAAATATCCAAAATGGGCAAACTCATAGAGACAGAAAGTAGATTAGTGGTTGCCAGGAGATGGGGGGAGGAGGGAACAAGGAGAGACTGCCAATGGGTATAGAGTTTTGGGGTGGAGTCATGAAAATGTTCTGGAATTAGATAATGATGATGGTTACACAATTCTATGAATATACTAAAAAACACTGAATTGTATACTTTAAAAGGGTGAATTTTGTGGTACGTACATTATGTCTCACTAAGCTGTTATGTAGATAGATGATAGATAGATAGATAAATTATACAATAATATCCTCAGAGATATATGAAAAGATAGTACACACATGTAATGTAAACAGGGTGCTATAAGCAAGAAACATTAAAAAAATAACTAAAAAGAGCTTCTGGAGGGGCGCCTTGGTGGCAGGGTCCCATCAGCCCACATGGGCTCTGCATTCAGTGGAGAGTCTGCTTGAGATTCTTTCCCCTCCCTCTCTCTCCTTCTGCCCCTCCCACTTGTGCTCTCTCTCTCTCTCTCAAATAAATAAATCTTTTTAAAAAAAGAGCTCCTGGAAATTAAATTACATTACAGTAAATTTTTTTTATTCAATATAAGAATAGGAATATAAAATTGAGAAAATCTCCCAGAAAGTACAGCAAAAAGATAAAGAACAAAACGACAGGGAAAAAAAGTTAAGAAAATTAGAGGACCAGTTCAAGAGATACAGTCCAGAATTATAATGGCAGTGCAATAGAGACAATAGAGAGAAAAGAGGGGAAGTGTGTTAGTTATCTATTGCCGCATAACAAATTCTCCCAAAACTTGGTGGCTTAAGCAACAATCATCACTTACTATCTCTTGTGGTTTCTGTGGGACAGGAATTCAGACAGGGCATAGCAGGGACTGTCTGTCTGTTTCACAGTGTCTGGGCCTCAGCTGGAAGGCTCCAAGGCTGGAGGCTCATCTGAAGGCTCATTCATAAGTCTAGTGGCTGATGCTGGCTGTTGACTGAAGTTCTAGCTGGGCTGTCAACTGGCACACCCATGTGGCCTGGGCTTTTCTCACAATGTGGTGGCTGGATTCCAAGAATAAGTGTTCTGAGAGAGAGGAAATAAAAGAGAGAGAAGAAAGAGGAAAGAAGGGACAGGAAAGGAGAATGAGAGGGAGAAGGAGGGAGGGTGGGGAGAAGAGGGAGAGAGGGAGGAAGAGGGAGAGAGGGAGGAAGAGAGAGAGAGGGAGGAAGGGGGGGAGGGAGGGAGAGAGAGAGGACACACCCAGGCAGAAATCATATTTCCTTTTATGATCTAGCCTTGGAAGTTGCACAGTGTTACTTCTGCCACATCTATTGGTTTGAGGCAGTTACAAAGGTTTACTCATGCTCAAGGGGAGGGAATATAGACCCTACCACTCCTTGGAGGAATGTCAAGGTCACACCGTTTAATAGAGTATATAGGATGGGAGCTATATAGGCATCACCATCTTTGGAAAATACAATCTGCCCCACAGGAGAAAAACTTGAAAGAAACATCAAAATATAAGAAAATTTTCCAGAACTGAAAGGCATGACGTTCCAACTTGAAAGGTACCATTAGGTGCCCAATCCAATAGATGAAAATAGAACCATACTAAGTCCCCTCATTGAGAAATTTCAGAACATTGAAGTCAAAGAAAAGACCCTACAAGCTTCTGTTAGTTTTTTGACTGCCCTATATCTTTTCTCCTTTGTAACCTTCCACTACCCCACTAGGGAGATTATCCATCAGCACACAATTCTGCTTCCCCTACCTCAGGAGAATGCACTCGCCCCAGGTCAGTCAATAAACCTCATGTTCCTGAACGTGCTGGTTGGTTCAGGATGGACACATTTCACAAATAATGCCAAGTCCAGCTCTTTTTCAGGGACTGATATAGATATTGGTTATGAAAGGGCCTCTTCTGAGATTGTAAGCACCAGAAACAATGTAAGCCTAGAGCTGCCAAGGGCTGCCTTTGCAGCCAAGTATAAGAGGCCTGCTTGAGAATAAAGCCAACACTGAGGAAAGTAGAGAGGGAAGTAGAGCCAAGAGATGGAAAGAAAAAGCAGAATTGACATGATATTGTTTGAATGCCTAGAACTTGCTCTACTCTTGGCCATCCAAGGTTTTGTAAGCCAACAAATCCCCTTTTTGGCTTAAGCTCATTTGAGATAAGTTTCTGTCGCTTAAAACCAAGAGTCCTGACCAATTCAATAACTCATTCCATCGGTATTTCAGAGGAGAATAACCATACAAGAGGGTAACCACCAGAATATGCTAAACTTGTCTGTTTCCCAAGGGTAGATTCCAATAGTACCAAGCATTCCTAGCTCACTCAAGAAATTCAAGTAACAACTATAAAAGCTTTTGCCCCCAGGATTTACTCACATTTCAATGTGATCTTTTAAGTGAATAGAGAGAGGTCCTATTAGTCTATCAAGTAATCTTGTATTTATAATTCAATATGGTGATGTGTGTACATAAGTTAATTTTTAAAAGGCAGTATTATTTTCGGAAATGGTATAAATCCTAAATGTGAACTCTAAGATATATGGTAGAGATGAAGACATGTTAAAAAGGAGGTTGTAATTCTGATCTGCTAAGTATCGCAAATCCTTTGGAATCTCTTAAATTTTCCAAACATTACTGTGTAACTGTTAAAATTTACTACTGTTCAGAGACACCTGGGTGGCTCAAGTCTGTTAAGCATCTGCCTTCGGCTCAGGTCATGATCCCAGGGTCCTAGGATGGAGTCCCGCATTCAGCTCCTTGCTCAGTGGGAAGCCTGCTTCTCCTTCTGCCTCTGCCCTCCTCCCTGCTTGTGCCCGTGCGTGCTCTCTCTCTCTGACAAATAAGTAAAATCCTTAATAAAAAAATACAATTTACTACTGTTCATAGTCTGCATATATACATACATATATATATATATACACACACACACACACACATATGCATATGTGTACATAAATATATTCTCTTCAGGGTATATTTTCAAAAATAAAAGCGAAAAAATGTTTTCAAACACTGTTGGTAAACAATGAGCTTATGTGGAACTCAGATTAGTGTGAGGTTCTACTTTGGTATAGAAAAGGGGAAAGAAGGAAGGATAGAGAGAAGGAGGAAGGAAGAGAAGGAGGGAAAGGAAAAGGAAAGACTAGAGAGACCTTGAATTGTTAATTATAAACATAATTTCAAATTTGGGGGTATAAAAATACAAGGCAGAAGATTTTTGCCTAATTATAATTCTATCAAGCCAGGTTTCCAAATAGATGTGTTCTAAGCTCGGTATAAACAAATAGTAATTCAGGGTATGCATTTCCCCACTGTGGTAACTCAGAGGAAAGAAATTTTTCAAAACCAGTTAGCTTTACCTTTGCAGTTTAAGGCAATACTGTTTCCAGAATGAAGAATCAAATAAACCATGTATTACTAGACATATGTGAGGTCAGTTTAAGTGGATTTAGAGTCATCCAAACACTTGATCCAGATTTTTGGTTTTGTCTATCTGCTATTCACCATGGAGGATACAGAGTCAACTAGGATTTTCAGGAAAGTTAAAAACCAAACAATATTCTAATCACCAACTATGATTCTTTGAAATTGACTTTCAAAAAGAGGTAAAATACATGAAATTATTGGTTCTGTCACCATTTCTTGGATAAAAAGGAAGATATTTGAAAGCACATTTTCCCTATGACCTATAAAAACTAGACAGTTGTTTTGTCTCAGACACTGCTTAAGTATTTTACATATTTTACCACATTTAATTGTCACAAAATCCTATGTAGTGAGTACTATTACTGTCTGCATTTTAGAATGGAGGAAACAGAGGAATAGAGTTATTAACTTGCCAGAGGTCTGACAACTAATAAATAGAATGACCAGGATCTGAAACCTCCAGCACTACGGTCTCATAATCTTAACCACTTCTCTCTAGTGCCTACAACTCAGAACTGGTTTGAAAATGTACCCTGGAAACAGCTGCTGAGTCAGAAAAAAAAAAAAATCTTACTTCATCCTGTCTGACAGAAAGCCTCATTTAATATAGAAGTTGAAATACCAGCCACCTAATGAAATAAAATCTCCTTCTATTCTGCAAACATCTACTCAGATCTAACCATTTTTAAGAATGTAAAACATAAGGAAATTTCATTGTTATAAATATCCAATTCATGAGAATAAGAAAACATCTGGGTCTAATTAATCATTATAAACTTTGCATTTTCATATTCAAAAAGCAATCAAATATACTGTCCACAATCAGCTAAGAGTGAATTATGGTAATTCATGCATATTAGCTTATCACAACACATAACAAAAAGCAGCATTCCTTGTCTTTGTTTTTATTTTATCAAAGTAATGAATGTAAATCGTAACAAACCAAAGGGTACAGAAAATCCTAGGACAAAAGCCTGCCGATCCCCTCCTACCACACCCTTCCCCAACCCTAAACCCACTTCTCAAAAGCAATCCATTCTTCCTATTTCTGCTTTTAGCTCTCTGGAAGTATGGGTGATATGCTTAGATGTCTATTTCTTGATTTGTTATCTGTTGAATCCCTGATAGCCCTGAAATGAAAGAAGCTCTTAACTCACAAGATCCCTCTGGCCCTTTCTCATCTCCCCGATTGTTGATCTTTGTTATTTTTAGTCTCTCTCTGGTTACCTTGGTAACTTTAAATACTGTACTTAAAGCTCTATTTCTAGTTCCATCAACTTTTGATTGTATCTCTTGGACAGAATGTAAATACAGGCAATATTGACAGTACAGAAGGTGGAATGTGGACAGGGCTGGCTTCCTAGGTATGCAACCTGTGCAATCACAAAGAGCCAGAAGCCCTAAGTGCTTGGTTTAATGGTCTGCTGTCATTGTCTTGAAATCCTTAAGTTATTAATGAAAATCTTAAAAACAGAAAAGGTATGCTTTGTTCATGGTCAAGTGATCTATAATTTGGTATAATTTCAACTAAAATCTCAACAGATTTTTTAAAGGTACTCAAGAGGTGTATTCTAAAATTTATATGCTTTAGAATATCCAAGGTTTGCCTTAGCTATATCATATGTCAGCAGTTATTATAAAGCAACGTTAATGTGATATTGGTATAGGGATAAAGAACTGACAAAACAGAATAGAGTGGAGAAAGAGACCCATGAATATACAGAAATGATAAATGACAGGAGTAGTGTTACAGAGACAGGATAGATCATTCAACAAACGATGCTGAGACAACTGGATATGCTACCATATGCCACACTCACAAATCAGTTGCTGATGGATTAAAACTCTAATATGAAAAAACAAATTTAAAAAAAAATTTGAAACAGTATAGGAGGATATCTTTATAAACTCAAAAAGGAAGTATTTCTTAAATAAGACACATAAAGCAATGACAAAGAAAATATTGATAAATTTGACTCCTTTAAAATTATTAACTTTTGTTCATCAACAAAGAAAGAAGATCAGCGATAATCTAGATCTTTGCCACAAATATGCCTAACAAAATATCAATATCTAGAATACATAAAAACCCTTACAAATCAATAAGAAAAAAAAAAAAAAAAGCCAAGCAGAAAATTGGGCAAAAGACATGAACCAACACTTCACAGAAGAAAAATGAATAGCACATAACCATGTAAAAAGATACCTCAACTCATTAGTAATCAGAGAAATGCAAATTATAATACAATTGGATATCATTTCATATCCACTAGGTTGTCAAAAATTAAGAAATCTAATAACATCAAATGTCAGGATATAAAGATCACTAGGAACTGCTGGTGGAAGTAGAAACAGGTAAAAACACTTTGGAAAACAATTTGGTACTATGTTACAAAGTTGAAATTCAAAAACTGAAAACAGCAATTCTACTCCTAGGAATATGGCCTAGATATTCTTGTATATGAACGCCAAGCTTATACCTACACAGTTTACAATAGCAAAAAATAAAAAGAGGAAAAATCATATGTCCAGCAACAGGTGAATGCAGACAACTGGTGGTAAATTCAGACAGTGAAATATTATATAGCAGGGAAAATGAATTCACTATAACTACATGCAACAGCATGAATGAACTTTAGGAATATTGAGTAAAAAAAGCAAGTGACAGTACTACTTCAGCATTTCATTTTTATAAAGCTCAAAAATAAGCAGAGATTTATATAAACATAAACACAAAATTCAGGGTAATAGCTACCTCTGGGGGAAGGTGCGAAGATGGGAAGAGGGAAGGAGTATACAGGTGGGTGCGCCATCCAGAGCCCTGGCTGAGAAAGAGAATGTTTCTTGTTCTCCCCATTTCCTAGAAGATGAAATTTTCTAGTTCGCTTTTCATTTAGACTGCCTCACTCAGCTTTATGTGGGGGTCTCAGTTCAACTCTCCATGTTATGCAGTCCCATGGGCTTATCTCCTGTCCTGCCTGTCACTGCATTCTAAACCCTTTGTTACTGAGATTGGCATGCATAACAGTGATAGACTCAGCCCCATCTCCAGTTACCCCTCTGGTTCTCAGCTCCATTTGATCTATTCTCCAGGAATTGCCCTTACTTTCTTTTGAGTTCAGATATGCTTTTCAAAGGATGTTTGGAATAGTTTGTCCAACTTTCTCTGGTGGATTTTGACACAATAGACCTTAAATCACTCTTCCAATCTCTTCTATGAAATTAATCTTTCCCAGTTTTCTACTTCTACTTTGGTCAATTTTGGTCATCACATAATACAAAGAAATCAGTAAAATCCCTCTATGTTTTCAAATCTGCTGTCAAGACCTGTATGTAATATTGACTTATAATTCTATTGCTATGTTACATGTGAGTTTATGTCTTCTTCCTGCTTATAAATTTTACTGGATTTTGTTTTTTCTGCTTTTTTTCCTTAATCAGTCTAGCAAAAGGGTTTATCTAATTTATAGGTATTTTCAAAGAACAAGCTTTTGTATTTTTATCCTATGTACTACCATTTTTGTTTCCTAATTTATTAACTCTACCTTTTGTTTTTCTTAATCACTTTTTCATAGTTTCTCCTAGTTTTTCATTGTTCTTTTTCTAAAAAAAATTTAGATGAGCACTTAGTTTATTTTTCACCATTCTTTTTTTAAAATGAAAATATTTAAGGCTATGAATTTTCCCCTGAAAATATATATTAATTACTCCCATTCCTTTCTAAATAGTTTTCAATTTTCTTTTTTTCTTTGATCCAGAGATTATTTTAAAATGTATTTTTAAATACCTAAGTTGAGGGGTGCCTGGGTGGCTCAGTTGGTTGAGCATCTGCTTTCAGCCCAGTTCATGATCCCAGGGTCCTGGGATCAAGCCCCACCTCAGGCTCCCTGCTCAGCATGGAGCCTGCTTCTTCCTTTCCTCCCTGCTCATGCTCTCTCATGCTATCTCTCTCTCTCAAATAAATAAATAAATAAAATCTTCAAAATAAATATCTGTTGATAAGTCTATATTATATGCTTCAAATTTTATTTAAATTGAATCAGTGAATATAATTTGTAAAGGAACTACTTTTAAATTTGTTTTGATTTTCTTTTTAGACCAACTCGTGATTTATAGTGTAAATATTCCATTACTTCCTTCCTTATCCCCACAAAATAGCATGCTTACCAAACCACACACAGCTATTAACTCAAGTCTATTTATTACGTTATTCAAGGCCTCTATGTATCAGACAGAAATTGTGTTCTGCTGCTAGAAAGAGAACCAGTATGACGGTAGCTTATACAAGATAGAGGTTTATTTTCTCTCTCTCTCTCTCTCTCTCTCTCTCACACACACACACACACACACACACGTGCGCAAGAAAATTTGGCAATAGATAGCCCAGAAGTGACATGGCAGCTCTCTGTCATAAATGCTCTGGGTTCCTTTTATCTCTCTGCTTTGCAATTTTGAGTGCTACCTTCCATCCTCAAAGTTGCTTCATGACCAAACAATAGCTGTTGCTGTTTCAGCCATCACATCGAACATTCTAAGCAGGAAGAGGAAAGGGGAGGGGTAAAAGAGACCTTATAGTTGAGGCAGCCCTCTTTAAAGAGCTTTCCTAGAACCCCCACCCAATGATTTCTGTTCATAGATCAGCGACTGCTCCTACTTTATGTATTTGGCAGCTACATTATTTACTGCATATAGGTTTATGTTTATGTCTATTATAACCTTGCCTTTTATAACTACATAATTTCCTTCTTTGTCCTCTTTGGTGCTTTTAACATTAAATTCCTCCTGCATTCCTTTTTATTTGTATTTGCCTGATAATTTTTGCCTATTCCCTAATGTCAAACGTTATCACTTGATTTAAGTGTATTTATTTTTATTTATTTTTTTTTTAGAGAGAGAAAATGCACATGAGCGGGGGCAGGGGCAGAGGGAGAGGAAGAGAGGGAATCTTAAGCAGGATCTACACCCAGCATGGAGCCGGACACAGAGCTCAATCTCACGATCCTGAGATTATGACCCAAGCCAAAATCAAGAGTCAGATGCTTAACCGACAGAGCCACCCAAGTGCCCCTAAGTGTATTTTTAATCTACTTGAGAGTCTCTGTATTTTACTGGAAGAAATCAGTCTATTCAAATATAACGTAAAGTCTGATGTGCTTAGTTTTGTGTTTTACATCTTGCTTTACATTTACTATTTATCTTGTATTGCCATTTGCTAATTTTCCCTTTCCTCTAATATACATATTTTGTTACTATTTATTTAAAATAAGATATCAAGGGTGCCTGGGTGGCTCAGTCAGTTAAGAGTCTGACTCTTGATTTTGGCTTGGGTCACGATCTCTGGGTCATGAGATTGAGCCCAGTGTTGGGCTCTGCACTGGGCATGGAGCCTGCTGAAGATTCTCTCTCTCCCCCTCCCTCTGCTCCCCCTCCCTACACATGCTCTCTCTCTCTCTCTCTAAAAATATAAAACAAAATATCAAAATGTTCCATTTCCTCCTCCATTTTTCTCCATGCCAGTAAGATGAAACATTTAGAATACTTTCACTCTACCCTACCCACCTCTCCCTATCTTTTAAAAGGCCTTTATTTCCACTCACTTCCCATCTTCCAGCCTAAGCCCTACACGTGGTGCTAAAACAATTTGATATCCATTTGAAAAGAAAGTGAAGCACAACCCATACTTCCCACCTTATAGAAAAGTTAAACTGAAGTGGATGATAGACCTAAACCTAAAAGCTGAAACTAGAAAACTTCTCGAAGATAACAGGAAAGAAGCTTTACCACCCTGGCCTAAGAAAAGATTTTTTAGGTAGACCACACAAAGCATAGTCTATAAAGAATAAACAAATAAGTTGAACTTCATCAAAATTAAAAACTACTGCTCTTCAAAAGACACACTAAAATAATGAGAAGACAAGCTACAGACTGGGAGAAACTATTTGCAAAACACATATGTAGCAAAGGACGTGGATCCAGAAGAATAAAAGAAACAAACCCATTTTTTAAATAGACAAGAGATTTTTAGGTAATTTACCAAAAAAGATATAAGAATGGATAATAAGCACATCAACTCAACTTGACTATTCATCAGGGAAGTACAAATTAAAAACCAACTGTGATATCACTAGACACCTATTAGAATGGCTCTTCCTAAAAATAACAATACCAAGTGCGGGCAAAAATTCTGAGCAAGATGTATGCACTGCTGGTCAAAATGCAAAATAGTACAGCCACTTTTGAAAAGAAGTTGGCAATTTCTTATAAAGTTAAGTACACACTTACCATATGACCCAGCGATTCCACTCCTGGGTATTTACTTGAGAGAAACAAAAACTTGTATTCACACAAATATCTCCACACAAATGTTTATACCAGGTTTATTCATAATCTCCCAAAACAGGAAACAACACAAATGGCTTCCAAATAGCAAATGGATGAAAAAACTATGGTACATGTACATATACACAAAATGTGATACTACTCAGCAATACAAAGTAATGAAACATTAATACATACAACTATGTGGATGAATTTCAAAGCATTTTGCTAAGTGCAAAAATCCAGACTCAAAAGGCTACATATGAATACATTAATATGACATTCTAGAAAGGATAAAACTGTAGGGAAAGAAAGTAGATTAGAGTGGTTGCCAGGAGCTGGGTGTGAGAGGGAAAGGTTGTAGTTACACAACTGTAACTGTTTGTCAAAACTCATAGAACCATACACTGAAAAGAGTACATTGTGCTTTATGTAAATTACTCTCCAATCATAAAACAACCCAAAGAAACAAAATAGCCTAATCTTTCACTCTGTGGTTACCTCATGATCAACATAGTGATAAACGGCAAAGTCCATTCCTTCGAAGCAATCTAGTGAATACAACCCACAAGAGACTCAAGTATGGAATATGGGTTTGCCAGACCCATAACAGGCTAACTAGGGGTTGAAATTCCTACTCAAACTTGGGTGGGACAAGGCCAGTAATGTATTCTTCAGGAATTTAACTGCTTTAGATTAACCCTTTTCTAGGGGCCAGTAATAACTAGCAGTTCTCATTTTGCATGTCCAATCAGCACCTGCTTTCAGCAGCAATCTGGCTTGGGGGCAGGGCTCAGCCAAGCTTCTCTCCCCAGAGTTCAGTTTTCTGAACAGTTTTTTGTTTTTCTAATTCTACCTCTTCCCTGTGCCTGTGCTCAGACTCTTCTCTGAGCTCTGGAGGTGAGAACTGCAGCTTCTCTTCCACCAGGTCCCTTCTGACTTCCTTTGCACGTCTGACTCTGTCATCTTTACTTTTAAATTTTAATTTTAATCCCAGTTAGTTAGCTTAAACTGTTAAATTAGTTTCAGGCATAAAATATAGTGATTCAACACTTCCACACGTCACCCTGTGCTCATCACAACAAGTGGACCACTTAATCCCCATTACCTATTTCATCCATCCCCCCATCCACCTCCCCTCTGGTAACCAGCAGTTTGTTCTCTATAGAGTCTGTTTCATGATTCCTCTCTCTCTCTCTCTTTTTTCCCTTTGCTTGTTTTGTTTCTTAAATTCCCCATAAGAGTTAAATCACGTGGTATTTGTCTTTCTCTGATTGACTTATTTCACTTAGCATTATACTCTCCAGTTCCATCCATGTCATTGCAAATGGCAAGATTTCATTTTTTATGGCTGAATAATATTCCATTGTATATATATACCACTTCGTCATCCACTACATCAATCGATGGACATTTGGGCTGCTTCCATATCTTAGCTATTGTAAATAATACTGCTATTAACATAGGGGTGCATGTATCCCTTTGTATTAGTGTTCTTGTATTCTTTAGGTAAGTACCCAGTAGTGTGATTGCTGGATTGTAAAGTAGTTCTATTTTGAACTTTTTGAGGAACTTCCATACTGTTTTCCACAGTGGCTGCACCAGTTTGCATTTACACCAACAATGCACGAGGGTTCCTTTTTTTCCACATCCTCACCTACACTTGTTGTTTCTTGTGTCTTTCTTGATTTTAGCCATTCTGATAGCTGTGAGGTGATATATCTCATTGTAGTTTTTATTTGCATATCCCTGATGATAAGTGATGATGAGCATCTTTTCATGTGTCTGTTAGCCATCTGTATGCCTTCTTTGGAGAAATGTCTGTTCATGTCTTCTGCCCATTTTTTAATCGGAATATTTGTTTTTTGGTGCAGTGTTTTATAAGTTCTTTATATATTTTGGATACTAGCCCTTTATTGGATATGTCATTTGCAAGTATCTTCTCCCATTCCACAGGTTCTTTTAGTTTTTATTGTTTCCTTCACTGTGCAGAAACTTTTTATTTTGATGTAGTTCCAATAGTTTATTTTTGGTTTTGTTTCCCTTGCCTCAGGAGACATATCTAGAAAGAAGCTGCTATGGCCAATGTCAAAGAAGTTACTGCCTGTGTTCTCTTTTAAGGTTTTTATGGTCTCAGGTCTCACATTTAGATCTTTCATTCATTTTGAATTTATTTTTGTGTATGGTAGAAGAAAGTGGTCCAGTTTCATTCTTTGGCATGTTGCTATCCAGTTTTCCCAACACCATTTATTGAAGAGATGGTCTTTTCCCCACTGGATATTCTTTTCTGCTTTGTCAAAGATTAATTGACCATATAGTCATGGGGCCATTTCTGGATTTTCTATTCTGTTTAATTGATTTTTGTGTCTGTTTTTGCCAGTACCATACTGTCTTGATTACTACAGCTTTTCAATATAACTTGTAGTCCAGAACTGTGATGCCTCCAGCTTTGCTCTTCTAAGATTGCTTTGGCATTTTGGGGTTTTTTGGGTTACATACAAATTTTAGGTTTGTTCTAGTTGTTAAAAATACTGTTCATATTTTGATAGGGATTGCATTAAATGTGTAGACATTTTTGGGTAATATAGACATTTTATCAATATTTGTTCTTCCAATCCATGAGCATGGAATGTCTTTCCGTTTCTTTGTGTTGTCTTCAATTTCTTTCATCAGCATTTTATAGTTTTCAGAGTACAGGTCTTTCACCTCTTTGGTTAGGTTTATTCCTAGGCATCTTATTATTTTTGGTGTAATTATAAATGGTATTGTTTTCTTAATTTCTCTTTCTGCTGTTTCATCATTGGTGTATAGAAATGCAACAGATTTCTGGGCAATGATTTTGTATCCTATGACTTTACTGAATTTGTTTATGAATTCTGGCAGTTTTTTGGTAGAGTCTTTCAGGTTTTTTACATAGAGTATCATGTCCTCTGCATATAGTGAAAGTTTTATTTCTTCCTTACCTATTTGGATGCCTTTTATTTCTTTTTGTTGTTTGATTGCTGTGGCTAGGACTTCCAGTACTACGTTGAGTAAGACTGGTGAGAGTGGAAATCCTTGTCTTGTTCCTGACCTTAGCAGAAAAGCTCTCAGTTTTTCCCCATTGAGGATGTGAGCTGCGGGTTTTTCACATATGGCCTTTATACTGTTGACGTATGTTCCCTCTAAACCTACTTTGTTCAGGGTTTTTATCATGAATGGATGTTATACTATGTCAAATGCTTTTTCTGCATCTATTGAGAGGAGCATATGGTTCTTATCCTTTCTCATATTGATGTGATGTATCACGTTGATTGATTTGTGAATATTGAACCATCTTGGCAATCCAAGAATAAACCCCATTTGATCATGGTGAATGATTTTTGTAATGTATTGTTGAATTCGGTTTGCTAATGATTTGTTGAGGATTTTTGCATCTATGTTCATTTGGGATATTGGCTTGTAGTTCTCTTTTTTAGTGGTGTCTTTATCTGGTTTTGGTATCAGGGTAATGCTGGCCTCATAGAATGAATTTGGAAGTTTTCCTTCCTTTTCTATTTTTCGGAATAGTGTGAGAATAGGTATTAACTCTTCTTTACATATTTGGTAGATTCCTCCTGTGAAGCCATCTGGTCCCAGACTTTTGTTTGTTGGCAGATTTTTTTATTTCTGATTCAATTTCTTCGCTGGTTATCAGTCTGTTCAAATTTTCTATTTCTTCCTGTTTCAGTTTTGGTATTTTATATGTGTCTAGGAATTTAACCATTCCTTCTAGGTTGTCCAATTTGTTGGCATATAGTTTTTCATAATATTCTCTCATAATTGTTTTTCTGTGGTATTGGTTGTTATTCTCCTCTCTCATTTGTGATTTCATTGATTTGAGTCCTTTCCCTTTTTCTTGATAAGTCTGGCTAGAGGTTTATCAATTTTATTGATTTTTTTCAAAGAATCAGCTCCTGGTTTCATTGACCTATTCTATTGTTTTTTAAGTTTCTATGTCATTTATTTCTGCTCTAATCTTTATTATTTCCTTCCTTCTGCTGGCTATGGGCTTCATTTGTTGTTCTTTTTCTAGCTCCTTTACGTGTAAGGTTAGGTTATTTGAGATTTTTCTTGCTTCTTGAGGTAGGACTGTATTGCTACAAACTTCCCTCTAGAACCACTTTGCTGCATCCCAAAGGTTTTGGACCATTGTGTTTTCATTTTCATCTGTTCCCATATACTTTTTTATTTCTTCTTTCATTTCCTGGTTGACCCATGCATTGCTTAGTAGCATGTCCTTTAACCTCCATGTATCTGTGGCCTTTCCAGATTTTTTCTTGTGGTTAACTTCTAGTTTTATAGCTTTGTGGTCAGAAAAGATGCATGGTATGACTTTGATCTTCTTGAATTTGTTGAGGCTTGTTTTATGGGCTAATACGTGATCTATTCTGGAGAATGTTCCATGTGCACTTGAAAAGAATGTGTATTTTGCTGTTTAAGGATGGAATGTTCTGAATATATCTGTAAAATCCATCTGTTCCAGTGTGTCATTCAAAGCCATCATTTCCTTGTTTATTTTCTGTTTAGATGATTTGTCCATCAATGTAAGTGGGGTGTTAAATTTCCCTACTATTGTATTATTATTGATTAGGTCTTTTATGTTTGCTATTAACTATTTTATGTATTTGGGTGCTCCTATGTTAGGGGCATAAATATTTACAATTGCTATGTCTTCTTCTTGGATTGTCCCCTTTACTATTATACTGTGCCTCTCTTGTTACAGTCTTTGTTTTAAAGTTTGTCCGATATAAGCATTGCATTGCTACCCCAGCTTTCTTTTGACATCCATTTGCTTGATAGATGTTTCTCCATCCCCTCACTTTCAATCTGCAGATGTCTTTAGGTCTAAAATGAGACTCTGACATCTTTCATCTTGGCTAACTCCGGCTGTACCTGCAAGAGAAGCCCCCTGTTACCTGGCAGTGTGGGGAGATGGGAATTCTCCCAGTGTCTTGCTGGATCTCCTCCTACTCTCTCTTCTCTTGTGTGCTCAATGCCAGAAGTACTGTTGCACTGTGAACACAACAGATTTCTATCCTGTCTGATACTGTCCATTTAATACTCCTGTCATCTTTTACAATCTATATCTCTCCAGCTTTTATTAAAGGGATGGTCCAAATTCTCTATTTGCCAGCTCAGATACCTCAGCTTCAAGATGAGATTTTAAAACATTCTAAGAGTAAGAAAACAAAAGAAAAGCAAACAAACTACTCTTTTCCCAAGTCTTGTAGCCTTGGAGAAGAACTATTCAATAACAACAGTCTGGATTTATTGACAACTACTCCCTTGCCCCCCCGTCTCAGCAGCATTCCACTCCAGGAAGATCATCTTCTCTCTTAAATAAAATCATGTCTGAAGTAAAACAAGGTGCCTAATTTGTTAAAATTATACTTATTTTAATCCTTCAGGTAAAGTACCTCAAGGCCACTCCAGTTCAGTACACTTGGAGAGCATAGATCATTATGGAAATGCCAAAACTTAGATATCAATTGCTCAGATGCATTCAAAGTCCCAACACTGTCTGATCTACCTGCCCAAAATGAATGCATACACTCAGTCATCTTTTAAACAAAATGTCAGACAGAAATTGTTTTTTGGACCATTAACCAAGGGAAGTTTCATGTAATATTTACATATATATTTTGGGGGGAAGGGTCAAATTCCATGTAGAAAATCATTTCTGAATCCTTGTCCTCTGACCATCACTTAAAAGCAAAAGAATTCACCTACATAAATCACAGAGCTCAAAGATTCCAGCTGCCTTTAAAGGGGAAAGGTTTAGTACACATTTTACAAGAGTTACTTTTAACAAAAGCTTTTAACTTGAAGTGTATTTCCTCCTTAGCCAGTTTTTTGAGGAAAGTTAATAAAAACAAAGTTTTTTCAAACTTTACCGGTATTACTATTATCCATTCCTACATTTAAAACTTTAGGTATCCATTTAAATCCCCTGATTTTGTAGTCTCCATATTTCAGACCATTTCTACAAGGAGAGTTAGCTCCATGAAAGTTACAAATTTTTCATCACTGCTGTCACCACTTACTTCCCGATTCTAAAAGCGCTGGGTACTATCAAATCCCTACCTGAAAAGTTAGCAACTGTTCATTTCTTGGGGTCGCAAGGTGGTTCTCAAGACATCCCTAATTTCCTATGTTACCATCTGCAGTAACAGGACCTGGGGCATCCATTTGAGAGAGTTATTCAGGCCTCTGCTTGAATGTCTGGTTTCCCCTCCATTCAGGGTTCCAACTCCCTTTTGCTGTTAAAAAATACAAATGAAAAATAAAAAAAGACTAAGACAAAAAAAAAAAAGATTGCAGAAACATTAAGATAGTACCAATTTCCCAGAATGGGGGAGAACTAGAAATATTTGGTAAACAGCACTAATGGCTATCTTGGTATGGGAGTAGATGCAGCATAATTTTCCATGGCTTTTCCCTTGCTTCTAAGTTCCACCTAGGGGTGCAGCTGCCAGTGGCACTTTCCCTGCAGGCAGGATCCCCCAGACCAGAGAAAGTAGCCAAATTACTGCTACACCGCTGCCCTTTTAGTCTCAAACTCACATCACATTCTGGACAATTTGAATAATCTGGGTGCTTTCCTTCAAGGCAAGGTTTACGAACATTGAGCTCTCTGATTCTCGACTGGGACTTGCCCCAGCCAGGGCAGGCAGCAGAGTCGGTGCCATGGTGTCGCTGTGGAATACCTCATCCCATGGCTTTCTGGTGTCCTGGAAAGCCCATCTCCCCTCAGTGACTCTTCCCATCACCCCAGTTGGAAACCTGGTGACCTCCTTCATCCTAGAGACCCTGGTCTTTCTTCTCTCATGTCTCTACTGTGGACACTCTCCCATCTGCTCCTTTTTCTCCTCTTAGGTCTCCTACTAATTTGCACATTAATTATGTGTCTGTCCTCCAAATGTCCTTTCTTTTCTCTCGTGATTTCCATGTCTCTCTATTTTTTGTGTATGTTCTGGGTTGATGTTCCAGGCCACAAAATTGGATCCCAACAGTGACTTTCCTTCAATTCATCTACTGTATTGTTTAGCTGGGAGATCCGGTTGTAGAGCTTTAGACTTCTTCTCTGTGCTCTTGAATATCCTCAAATGCTCTTGTTGTTTTCTGTTCAATTTGTCCTGTTTCCTCTAGCAGGCCATTCAGCTGGACGGGTCTTGATGGATCTTTCTCTCTGGCTGCTGAGCCCCTGAGCTGATGAGTATTTTGTTGTTACTCTTCCCTCTTTGGGGCTCAGTTCTGGATTTTAGAAAGCCTTAAGTTGAGGCAGTCCTCCAGCTGGAGGCAGGTGAAAAAGATTCAGCCCCACAGGTCACGAATATGGAAGCAAATAGATTGCCAGTCCCCAGCAAGCAGGCACTGAAGATGACTCCATTTTGCTCTGACCACCAAGCTTTTCCTGGGATGTAAAGCATTCTTCCCCTAAGCCCAGGACTCCTGGATGCTGGTCACCAGGTGTTTCTGTAGCCCATGTAGGAGAAAGTCCCGTAGCAGTTGTCTCCACTGGAACTCAAGCAGAGCCCAAAGCTTTACCTGCACTCAATAGCTGGAAGTGTCAGCATCTGTCTCAAGAGAGGGAGAGAGATTGGAGTTGGGATCTATATGTTCAAATTCTCCCTCTCCCTTTCCAAGACTTTGTAACTCCACTAAAATTAGGGAATTTTTAATTTCAAGCTATAAATTGACTTTGAATTTTAAAACTCTGCCTGATTTTCCTCTAGATTTATTGCAAGCATTTTCAGAAATTCATTATGGTAAAGAAGTTTCTGATTTTAAAAATTATAAGATTTGTAACATTTTTTGGTGTTCTTCATATAGTCTTCTTATCATAAGACTTAACTGTCAGTGATTAGATTGACATCAGGCCCAAACCCTAATGCTGGAGAATTAATTTCTCCTGAATAATTAAGTGGTCAGTTTCCACGAATAATAATAATGCTTAAAGTGTAGCTTATTTTCTTTCTTACAAGACAAGATCACCATTTACTTGAATAAAGTAGCATTTTCAAATACACATCTTTCAAGCCAAACTGATTTTCATTTCCTTTTTTATCATTCTGTATTTTGGTCAGCATCCATGAGTCAGATTTCATGTACTAAAGAACCCAGCAAGTAGCAATCAGTTCTACAGTGAGGCCTTGCAAAATGCATTCTCATATAAACTGTGATTCTCAGGTCATACCAACCTCGATGTAAAAGGAAAGTTGCAATGGCAGTTGCATGTTAGTATTTCTCTGCCCATGCTCCTATACAGTTCTGAGGAAATGTTGGCCTCTTCAGCATCTCAAACATACTTCTGGTGAGTCCCCTGGCTCTGCTTCATGTGTTCTCCTGCAGCCAGCCTTCTCGGTTCCCATGGCATTTTCTATGTCCCTCTTCTCCCATACTGACATATCCTATCACTAAAACTATGCTACCACTGCCCTCCAATCAGACCACTGATGCTCAGGCCCATTGCCAACAGTCCTACAATAAGAAAATTAAGGATGCACACTCCCATCACTGCTAAAACGGCTCGTGTCATGTCTATTGCTTGGAGAAAATCATGGGCCCAATGCAGTTGACACCTTTGTCAGCAAGCTTTATGAGCTCTTTAATGTTTTTCTTATATCTAGAACTCTGGCATGATGCCAGGGATTCTAGAACTGGGATACAATCTGAATAACTGATATTGCACTATACTGAGAATTGGTCCTCCTGTCTCATGGTGGCCTCAGTCCTTGAACCACATTCGCTTGATCTCTCTACCTCAAACGTAAGTTCTGTCATAATAGGCTTTTCATCTTTCATGAAAAACAGACTCATGGTGGGCCTTCCTCCCATCAGTTTTTTGGACATGCCTAAATTCGAGCTATGAAAATATCTTACGCTCATACTAGTATACTTGGATCCCATTCACTCTAATTACAGTTGCTATTAATTAAATAGAAACACCTCATTTGTCATGTAACAATTTTTCCTAGAACATTCCCCTAATTTTTTCATGATCTTTTTATGTTGGAATAATTTTCAATTTATAGAAAAGTTACAAAGGATAATACAGGGCTCCCATAAACACTCACCCAGTTTCCCCTAGTATTAACATACACATCACCTTGTTATATTTGTCACAACTAAGAAACCAACTTCTGTACACTACTATTAACTAAACTACAGATTTTATTTGGATTTCACTAGTTTTTCTGCTACCTTCTTTCATCTCTTCTGAGATCCAAACTAGGACACCACATTGCATTTTGTCATTAGGTCTTTTTAGTCACCTTTGGTCTATTACCATTCCTCAGTCTTTTCTTGCCCCTTTAATTTTTAAATGGTTGAAATATTTTTATGTCAGTTCTACAGGAAGAGTCTGAGCCCTGCTCTGCCTATCTAAAGGTTATACAAAATATTTTTCCCATTAATTCTGAAAAGACAGGTTTGTCAATAAAGAGAGGAGCAAGAAAGCTCTAGAATATAGCTTTAAAATATAACAATTACCTATTTCTGAGGTTAGACTTTCCTCTACTCCTTCAAAACAGGCAACCATTCCAGCAAGGCCAGGTGCAAACATGTCTACATTTCAGTGACACCCTCTGCTCTCTCGACTAGCTTGCAAGTGTCAGCTCCTCAGCTATTATTGTTCCGCAGTCCACACTGTGGATTAGAGTGTGGCACTCACAGCCAGCTGCATACCCAATACCATTCCCATCTTCTTCCACAAAAAAACAAAACAAACAAACAAACAAAACCCAGTTTTTTTAGAGCTGCAATGTGCCTGGCTAAAAGATGGCAATCCTCAGGCTTCCTTGCAGCTATGTGTGGCCATGAAACATTCTGGCCAGTGAGATGTCAGCAGAAGTCTATTGGATGGAGCATTTGAAAAGCTAGGATTTTCCTGATTTTTTGTAAAAAGGAGCAGCTGGCATGTGCCTTGTACATTCTATTCTTCTCTCTTTTTCCTGCATAAAATGTAAACTCAAGGCCTAGAGAAAGAGCAGTCAACTTGCAAGCATGGGGACATCAAGAACAGTAAGTAGAAAGCAGAAGGTTTCCCCCATAATAGCTCCACATTGCCTGTCTCTAGGCTTCTCATTACATGAGAATAATAAATAAAATAATATTTTAGAAACCCTTTAATTAAGTCAATATTTGTCAGGTTTGAGTGATATGTAATCAAATGTAATCATACTGATAAACAGAGCCCCGCTTGTGATATGTACTAGCCTAGTACTACAGCAGACAGTGACAGTTGGTAACCTCTGTAAATAACCTCTGAGAAATCAAGAGGATGAGAAAAATGCCAGGAGACTCAAGACAATATTGCACATTTCAAAGAGGATGGACAGACCTCCAAGCTTAGTCAATTCCTGGAAGAACTCTAAACACAATTGTTACTCAACAAATTCACGCTTCCAAAGGACTTTACTTACTGCCCTCCGGGTTAAAGTTCACTTAATTTTGGCAGCTCATCGAGCTCAAATAAATGATCAAATCAAGGTCCATTGCAACTTGGAAACATTTCTCTGCCCTGCTATTAGGAGCCCTTCTTGGGCTCCTTGATGTGTGAAGAACAAGCCAGTCATATGTGCTGTTCCCCAGAGTGAGGCAATGTTCTGTGTGAGTTTGTGGCTGGTAATGGCAATGCAAAGCAGAGGGTTACGTTCACAATCCAGTTCTAACACTGTTGATATAACACTTCTGGTGTGCAGACACTAGTTAAACTTTTCACATAGATTATCTCATTTAAGGCTCAGACTGCCTCGGTGAGGTGCATACTATTATTATCCTCATTTTATGAATAGGGAAACTGAAGCACACAGAGATCAAATAAGCCCAAGAAGACTGGTTAAGGAAGAACCTCTTACCCCTACTTCAGACAATTTGAGAAATCTATCTTTTGGTTAATTTCATCTGTGCAGCCCTGGGACATTACGATAGGCCCATCTCCTTAAAAATTGCCCTTTTGTCATGCTGCTGGTCCCTGCGACTTTGAACTTACACAGAATCAACATTCCCTCCACATCTCACATAACGTATGTGTAGAATAAATGGCAATCAGCAAAACTCTAGTCCCTGGTATTTCAACATTAAGACTAATCTTTGCTTTAGTTCTTTGAATGGGTGGGTGTCAGCATTACTCTTTCATTGTAGTCAAACTTACTCCTGCTTTTCCTAGTGTTTATCTATTAGACTCATTTCTTGGTTTTATAGCTCAGATTCCATATGGGTTAGGTGTTCCATGAGTTAGAAGTGCATATGTCTGTAGGTTATAGAAAAGCCAACTTAAGAAAGCTTAATCAAATAGAGGTTTATTTTTCTGACTCAAGAAATCTGGTGGTGGGTGGCTTCTGGCAATGGTTCACTGATGCTACCTGGCCATTCCCTAGCTTTAGGTATCAAATCTACAATCAAGGCAGGCATTACAGAGGAAATAGCAACACCAGCCAAATTTGTCTGCTTTTCTCAAAATAGCACTTTCTCAGAAACTTGCCAACAAACTCATATTTACATCTTATTTAAAAAGAAAGGAAAGAAAGAAAAAAAGAAAGAAAGAAAGAAAGAAAGAAAGAAAGAAAGAAAGAGACGCCCTGTAGTCATTTTCACCTCTGGGTAGCTGGAAAAAAGCATATTTAGGTTTTCTGGCCTCTAGGGTAGAGGCAGCCAAGGGAGAATGAGGCTGGGAACGGAAGTGGAGTTAGCCAGCCCAGTGCCTGCCACAGATTGCATGTGTATTTGTTCTTAATAGATAAAAAGAAAATAATTATCTCATAGTGAAGTAGACACTTAATTGACCTTGAAAGTTAATACTTCTACTTGTGCAGGCTTATTGGTGATGTTTGGGCTATGAATCGGAGTTCTGACACACAACCCCAAGGTACAAGAGAAATTCCAAATCAAATGTCTAATATGGAGCTCTGACATATGGAGAGCTTGGAAGTTGTCACTCCTGGCCTCACAACAAGAAAGATGCTGAGCAAACAGAAAAGAAATGACTTTTCTTAGACCCAGAGAACCGAGGTCACAGGGCAAACTGTCAGCCCAAAATGTGGAGAGACAGGTGCATACAGAGAATCACAGCAGAGATCAGATTACCAAAGGCAGAAGTTGCTGGAGCCAATTATTGGTAGGAACACTTAAATGGTGGTTTTGATGAATTGCTTGAGGCTGGGGATAGACTTGGTTGAGAGTTAAAAACTCCTGGGGAATCAATCTTGGGGGGAGGTCTACATTTTCATGGGTTTTGCCTCCAGGAATCCATTAGGTTCTCACAGTGAATATTAGAGAAAAAGTCCCTCCTGTTTCCTGCAGAAGGTGGGGAAAAGAAACCATTCTAAAATACACCCCCTGTTCTCCACAACAAAGGCCTGCCCTCCAAGGGAAATTTACTTACCAGAGCCAGTCCTGACCTGGGAGAGGGCCTACTTGCCAATGCTAGTCCCCTCTAACCTTCCTGTATCACCTGAAGTGAGGGGGGAAAAGCTAAGAAGTGCTTCTGGGAACAGAGGCCAGGGACTCAGACCTACTAAAACTCTGAGAGTTAATCATAAGATCATAGAATGCTTCCCCTCCCTGACACCTTGCCACCACATCAACAGGGCTCCAGTGTCATAAACTAAAGACAGCTGAGCGACAGACTATGTAAGAAGGAGTTCTCAGGGAAACCCAAAGATAACAAAGGAGACAAAAAAAAAAAAAAAAAAAAAGCAAGGATACTAAAGGAAACTGAAGCATCTGCCACCTACAGCTGCAACGAATAAACACAGCTTGGCTCCTACCCAAATTAACATAAAACCTCAAACTAAAAGCCTAATTAACTCACTTCCTATCACCCAATACACCATGCCTTAATTTCAAAAAAAATTGCAAGGCACATGAGAAGGCAAGGAAAAAACACAGTCTGAACAGTCAAAGCAAGCACAGGAATGAGACTTAAATATGACACTGGTTTTAGAATTATCAGATAGGGAATTTAAAATAACTATGACTTACATACATTAAAGTTCTAATGGGAAAAGGAGACAATATGCAAGAACTAATCAGTAGTCAAAATCAGATACCACACGCACAACTGGTGTCCAGCTTACAATTTTTGCTATTGTCTCTAATCTTATTTTTCCTGCCCTTACAACCTTAAAATGTCCAGGTTAAATGTAGTTTTAGTGGAAATTTGAGGAAAAATATTTTCAGGAACATCAACAGTAATGGAATAAGCAGAAACAGAAGGCAATAAGAAAAACACAGCATCATTTCTCCAATATTACTACTGAGCGCTTACAAACTGAATCTAGTATTGATAAAATAGAAGATAAGATAAACTCAGTTTGAGTGACATTGTGCAAAATAACTATCTTATAATCTTGAAATGTGTCAAGGGCATGAAAATCAAGGTAAAACCAAGTAACTATTGTAGATACATGGCAATTAAATGTAAGAATATTATGGTACACTGGATCCATTTGCTATAAATGGCTTTACTGGGATAATTGGCCAAATTTGAATAGAATACCAGGATTGGATAGTAGTATTTTATTGATGTTAATTCCTGATTTTGATGGTGGTATTGTCATTATGCACAGAATGTCCTTGTTTGTAGGAAATATGCAGTGAAGTATTTGGAAGTGATGGGTATCAGGTCAGCAACTTACTTCCTGATAATTTAGGGGAAAAAAGTCTCTGTATTATACTCACAGTTTTTCTGTAAGTTTGATATTGTTTGATAATAGAAATAATAAAAAATGTATATGTATAAAATATACAAAAGAATAAATCAGTAGTGTAAGCAAATGGATGAAATCTCTGAGAAAGAATCAAAAAAGTTATGGAAATTAATAAAACCACACTGTAACAGAAATGAAGAATGCCTTTGATAGGCTCATTGGTAGACTGGGCATGGCTGAGGAAAGAATCAGTGAGCTTGAAGATATGTACATGAAAATTTCCCAAACGGAAATGCAAAAAGAACAACAGTTAAGGAAGAAGAAAAAAACAAAAGAGAATATCCAAGAATAGGGGAACAATTGCAAAAGGTTTAACACTAGCATAATGGGAATACCAGATGAGGAGAGAAAGGAGAAAAAATATTTGAACTAATACAGGCTGAGAATTTTCCAAAATTAATGACAAACAACAAACCACAGCTCCAGAAAGCCCAGAGGACATCAAGCTTAATAAATACCAAAACATCCATACCTAGGCATATCATGTTCAAACTGAAGAAAACTAAAGACAAAGAGAAAACTTGGAAGAAGTCAGGGGTTAGTGGTGGTGGGGTTTACCTACGGAGGCATAAGGAGAATTACCTCAATTACCTCAGACTTCTCATCAGAAACCATGCAAGCAAAAAGAGAGTGCAGTAAAATATTTAAAGTGCTGGAAGGGAAACAAACCTAGAATTCTGTATACAGTGAAATTATCCTTCAAAAGGGAAGAAGAAATGAAAATGTTCTCAGTTAAAGACTGACAGAATTTCTAACTAGTAGATCTACCTTACAAGAAATGTTAAAACTATGTATGGGGATTAACATAACAATAAAAAAATTAAAAAAAAAAAAGAAATGTTAAAACTTCTTTGGAGAAAAGGAACGTGATGCAGGTTAGAAACTCAAATCTATAAAAAGACAGGAAGAGAAAGAATAAATGAAGGTTAAAAAAAAAACCTCTTGTTTTTCTTAATCTTAATTGATTTAATAGATATACATATAACTGTCTTTTCAAACCAATAACAGCAACAATGTACTCGTGATTATTGTGCATGAATAGTGAAATTAAATGACAGAGGAGACAGGAGAGAGGAATTGAGAATACTCTATAAGGTACCTATACTACCCATGAAGCCATATAGTGTCATTTAAAAGTAAACTATTTGCAGGGACGTGGATGGAACTAGAGGGTATTATGCTAAGTGAAATGAGTTAATCAGAGAAAGACAATTATCATGTGATCTCACTGATATGTGGAATTTGAGAAACAAGGCAGAGGATCATAGGGGAAGGGAGGGAAAAATGAAACAAGACGAAACCAGAGAGGGAGACAAACCATTAAGAGACTCTTAATCTCAGGAAACAAACTGAGGGTTGCTGGAGTGAAGAGGAGTGGGAGGGATGGGGTGGCTAGATGATGGGCATTGAGGAGGGTATGTGCTATGGTGAGCGCTGTAAATTATGTAAGACTGATGAATCACAGACCTGTACCCCTGAAACAAATAGTACATTATATGTTAATTATAAAAAAGTAAACCTAAATTCGCTATAAATATATAGTGCAAATTCTAAGGAAACCACTAAAAAAATTTTAAATAAGTATAATTGATATCCTAAGGAGAGAACATAGAATCATATAAAATGCTCAATTAAAACCAGAGAAGGTAGAAAAAGAGGAAGATACAAAAGGAAACAAAGAACAAGTGCAATGGATAGAAAACAGTTACACACATGTTATATTAATCAAATTATATCAGTAATCACTTTAAATGTGAATAGTCTACAAAAAATGAATTAAAAGATGGAGACTGTCAAAGAAGATATGACTACATGTTGTCTACAAGATATCCACTTTAAATATAAACAAAAATAGATTAAAAGTAAAGGGATGGAGAGAGATATACCATGCTAACACCAATCAAAAGAAAGGAAGAGTAGCTATATTAATTTCAGATAAAGCAGACTTCAGAGGAAGGAACATTATCAAGGATAAAGAGGGATATTACATAATGATAAAGAGGTCAATTCTCCAAGAAGACATAAAATTTCTTAAGATCTATGCAGCCAAAAAGAGAGTATCAAAATACATGAGGCAAAAGCTGATAGAACTACAAGGAGAAACAGACCAATCTATTGTTATATTTGAAAACTTCAATACCATTCTGTCAGTAATTGATAGCTTGAGCAGCAGAAAATCTGTAAGGATATATAGTTGAACTAAACAGCTCTATCAATCAACTCGATCTAATTGACATCGACAGACTACTTCATCAGCAGGATAATTTCTTCTCAAGTTCACATGGAACATTCACCATGACAGTCCAACTTCTGGTCCACAAAACATACCTTAACAAATTTGAAAGAACAGAGATCATACAATGTCTGCTCTCAGATCACAACAGAATTAGACTAGAAATCAATAACAGAAAGATAACTGGAAAATCCCCAAATATTTGGAGATTTAACAACACTTCTAAACACATGGGTAAAAGGAGAAGGTTCAAAAGAAATTTAAAACTATTTTGAACTAAATGAAAAAAATACAACTTATCAAGATAGATATATGGGTTGCACAGGCACCTGGGTGGCTCAGTTGGTTGAGCGTCTGCCTTTAGCCCAGGTCATGATCCCAGGGTTCTGGGATCGAGTCCTTCTTCGGGCTCCCTGCTCAGTGGGGAGTCTGCTTCTCCCTTTGTCTCTCCCCCCCTGCTCGTGCCTGCTCTCTTCTCTCAAATAAATAAATGAAAATCTTAAAAAAAAAAACATTTATGGATTGCAGCAAAAGCAGTGGTTAGCAATGAACAATTAGAAATTGAAAACACAGTACCATTTACATCAGCACCAAAAAATGAGATACTTAGGCATAAATCTCACAAAATATGTACCTATATGAGGAAGACTACAAAACCTTGATGAAAGAAATCAAAGAAGATCTAAATGGAGGGATATTCCACGTTCATGGATAGGAAGACTCAATATTGTTATCATTTCTTCCCAACTTGATCTAAAGATTCAATGCAATTGCAATCAAAATCCCAGCAAATTATTTTGTAGATATTGACAGACTGATTCTAGAGTTTATATGGAAAGGCGAGACTCAGAATAGCAAACACAATATTGAAGGAGGAGAACAAAGTCAGAGGATTGACACTACACAACTTTAAGATTTATGTTAAAGCTACAATAATCAAGTGAATATGGTATTAATGAAAGAATACACAAATCAATGAATGGAAGAGAGAGACCAGAATTAGACCCATACAAATACAGCCAACTGATCTTTTCCAAAGGAGTGAAGCAAATTCAATGGAGAAACAGTAGTCTTTTCAAAAAAAAAAAAAATGGTACTGGAATGATTGGATATCCATATGCAAAAAAAAAAAATGTAGACACAGATCTTACACCTTTCACAAAAATTAACTCAAAATGTATCATAGACCTAAATGGAAACTGCAAGACTATAAACTTCTAGAAGATAATGGGATAAAATCTAGGTGAACTTAGGTTTGGTGATAACATTTTGATACAATGTCAAAAGCATGATCCATGAAGAAAAAAATTGCTAAATTAGACCTTTTTAAAATTAAAAACCTCTGCTCTGTGAAAGACACTGTTAAGTGAATGAAAAGAGAAGCCACAGACTGGGAGAAAATATTTGCAAAACACAATCTGATGAAGGGCTGGTATCCAAAATATGCAAAGAACTATTAAAACTCATCAATAAGAACACCCAATTTAAAAATGGGCAAAAGATCTGAACAGAGACTTTATCAATGAGGATATACAGATGGCAAATAAACATAAAAAGGTGCTCAACATCGTAAGTCATTAGGGAATTGCAAATTAAAACAATGAGACTCCACTACACACTTATTAGAATGGCCAAAATTCAAAACACTGACAATACCAAAAGCTTGGGAGTACGTGTAGCAATAGGAAGTCTTATTCATTGTTGGTGGGAATGCAAAATGATACAGCCACTTCAGAAGAGAGGTAGCAGTTTCTTACAAAGCCAAACATAGTCACCATACAATCCAGCTACTGCACTCCTAGGTATTTACCCTAATGAGTTGAACACTTATGTCCACACAAACCTGCACACAAATGTTTACAGCAGCTTTTTTCATAATCGACAAAAACTGAAAGCAACCAAATGTCCTTCAATTGGTGGATAAAGAAACCATGCACATCAGATGATAGAATATTATTCCTCAATAAAAAGAAACATGCTATAAAGTCAAGAAAAGACATGGAGAAATCTTAAATGCCTATTGCTAAGTGACAAAAGACAATCTGAAAAGACTACTTACTGTAGGATTCCAACCATATGACATTCTGGAAAAGGCAAATCTACGGAGACAGTAAGAAGATCAGTGGTTGCCAAAGGTTAGTGGGTTGAGCTGATGAATATACAAGTGGAGCACAAGGGGCTTTTACGGTGGTGGAATTATTCTATATGATACTGTAATGGTGGCTGCATGGCATTATGCATTTGGCAAAACCCATACACTGTACAACACTAAGAGTGAAACTTACTGTAATTTATGGGCTTCAGTTAACAACTATGTGTCAATATTGGCTCATCAAGTACAACAAATGTAACACAGTAATACAAGATGTTCATAACAGAGGAAACTGGGAGGGGAGTATCAGGGAACTTACATGGGAACTCTCTCTTATTGTCTCACTTTTCCTGTAAATCCAAAACTGTTCTAAAACATAAAGACTGTTAATTTTAAAAGTTTTTTTTTAATACCTAGTTCAAAGGACAGGTCAAAGTGAGGTGAAATTGTCAGAGAAAGTGTCATGAAAGAAGTGAAGCTTTAGCTGGGTCCTAAAGGATACACAGGATTTCTAGAATTAGAAAGGAGAAAGGGCATTTCAGCTGGGATTGAGGCATGAAAAAGACTCAGAGGGCTCAAATTGCGAAGGAGCAGGAAATAACACAGAATAGATCAATGCAAAGACAACAGGCAGCAATTTCGTGGAAGCTAGGGGCCAAGGCAAGGCTAGAAGTGCTGAAGCATCAATTCCACTATCAGATAAACATAGGCATGGGGGCAGACTTGATCTGAGCTGGGTCCTCAACACATATTCATTCATTCATTCACTCAGTAAATATTTAGTAAGCACCTGCTATGTTCCAAACACTGTGCTAGGCACTGGGGACAAGCAGTGAATAAAAGAAATCTCTGTTCTCAATGAGCTCACATTCTAGTGAGAGGAGACAGACAGGGCCTGCCTGGTGTTTTCAAGAAGCAGCAAAGGGGGCGCCTGGGTGGCTCAGTCGGTTAAGCGTCTGCCTTCGGCTCAGGTCATGATCCCAGAGTCCTGGGATCGAGTCCCACATTGGGCTCCCTGCTCAGCGGGGAGTTTGCTTCTCCCTCTCCCTCTGCCCCTGCTCTCTCTCTCACTCTCATATGTGCATGCTCTCTCTCTCTAATAAATAAATAAATAAATAAATAAATAAATAAATAAATAAATAAATAAAATCTTTAAAAAAAAAAAAAGGCAGCAAAGAAGCCAGTATGGCTGGAATGGAGTGAAGGGGGAGGTGGAAAGTGAGACAGATAACAGAGGCCAGAGTATGTAGGGCACTGAGGCCAGAATAAATAAGCACTCTGGCTTTGACCCTGAGACAATCAGGGAACAACTGGAGGGGTTTTGAGTGGCAGAGTGGCTTGACTGACACCTGAATAGGGTCACTGTCTCTTCTGTGTCCAGAATAGACAAGAGGGTGAGAGCGGCTGCAGGGAGACCAGCGAAATTTTTGCAGTTATCCAGGTAAAAGAAGATGGGGGCTGGGAACATGGCCTTAGCATTGCAAGTGGTGAGAAAAATATCGTAGACTCAGAAAAAGATTACTGATGGATTAGGTGTGTGATGAAAAGGGTCAAAATGACTCCGTTTTAGGGCGCCTGGGTGGCTCAGTTGTTAAGCGTCTGCCTTCGGCTCAGGTCATGATCCCAGGGTCCTGGGATCGAGTCCCACATTGGGCTCCCTGCCCGGCAGGAAGCCTGTTTCTCCCTCCCCCACTCCCCCTGCTTGTGTTCCTGCTCTCGCTATCACTGTCTCTTTCAAATAAATAAATAAATAAAATCTTTTTAAATAAATAAATAAATAAATAAAAAATAAAAATGACTCCGTTTTAGGCCTGGGGAACTAACTTGAAGAAAGGGTTACCAGTGACTGAGAGAGAGAGAATATGGGAAGAGCAGGCTCACAAACAGGGCTGAGCCCATGTTTGAATTCACTAAGCTTGTCCTGAAAGGGGGCACTGCAAGAGCTAGAGATCAGAACAAGGCTAAGACACAGTTAAGTGGGAAAGACTAAGTCAGAGCACGTACAGGAAGTGAAGCTAGGCAGGTATTCATTCATCAAACGTTTCCTAAAATTAACCACTTTGTGCCAGGGATACAGAGAAAAATAAGACATCTTTCCTGCCTGGAAGGAACTCACAATCCAATGAGGGAAACAGAAATATAAATAAGTGATTGTAGTACATTAAGCATCATAGGAGAGGTATCCAACATTTACTGAATCCCTGCCATATGCCAAGCAGTGTGGTGAGGAAATAAGAAGTATGTACAAAGTCCTATGAGAGCTCACAAAAATTCTTGCAAAGGTTCATAAAGACATTCACAAGGGTTTTCACCACAGTGTGACATCAGGGAGTTGGCAGTAACCTAGACACCCATCACCAGGGAAATTTATCAGTAAAATCTGTGGAATACTCAGCAGCAGTTAGAAGCCCAAAACTAGGTGTACACACAGCAACATGGATATACTCAAGAATATCCACGTTGAGTGAAAACAGTGAGAAACACATTTCCAGTCCAATACCATCTCTGTAAATGTAAAAGCATACACAAAACACTGCATGTCTTAAATTATCAAGAATCTATATCAACACATTCCAGTTGGTATCTAGAAGAAGAATGGGAGTGGGTATTGCGTAAGACAATGAAAAATAATAACAATATAAAATAATAAAAATAAGAAAGGAGCCTGGCAGTGACTGATGATGATAATGTGCTGAGAATTGAGGAGCAAAGTTAACTCAACTCTCTGCACCTGAGGTAAAATAACTAGCTAATAGGAATCCATCTGAGGGGCACCTGAGTGGCTCAGTCAGTTAAGCATCCGACTCTTAATTTCGGCTCAGGTCATGATGTCAGGGTCCTGGGATCGAGCCCCAAGTCAGGCTCCATGCTCAGCAGGGAGTCTGCTTGGGATTCTCTCTCCCTCCCCCTCTCCCCCTGCTCACTCACTCTCTCTCTCTCTAAAATAAATAAATCTTAAAAAAAAAAAAAAAAGGAATCCATCTGATAACCCTAAGGATAAGGGTAATTCTGGGGAACCAGAAGTGTGTGTAGAGACATGGAGGCATGAAAATGAATCAGGGAACAGCACTAGGTTTAGCATGGCTTGTAGAGGTTCTGAAGAGTGATAATGTTTGAAAGCTCTGGGTGAACTGAACAACACCCTACATGTGGATGGTATAACCATTCTAATCAATCTGTCCCCTTTAACTACATTGGGGTTAAAGAGTGGGCTCTGCTCCCATCCAGGCTGTGGTGAGATTCTCTTTCAGCCATCCTGCAGTCTTCACATCTTGTGACTACCCCCCAGAAACCCTATTCCAATGGCTCATTTTTGTGTACTGTGGCCTCAAGGAATGTGGCCCTTGATCCACTGCTTTAAAACTGGAGCTCCACCCCAGTAACACTGCTGTTCTGGCTAGGAGTGGGGTGGGAAGGGAACTGGAGGCCCAACAACACCTCTAATTCTGAGACACCTGCCTGAGGCAGTTCACCCCACCTCCACCAACTCTCTCTGGTCACAGTCCAGCTGGAGTCATTTCCCACCTCTGACTGCCCCTCATCCACCCCAGACTGGGTCCTGTCCCACTATCATAGGTGTACCTAATTCTTCATCACCCTTATCACAGTTGCAACTCCACATTTACTTTTCTGATCATTTATGTCCATCTATGCCTCTAGGTTCCAAGTTAAATGCTGGCAATCTTTCTCTTTTTATTCTTCACCAATTTCTCACTAGCACTTAGCACAGTGCCTGGCATACGGTAGAGGCTCAATAAACTTTTCAGTTGGATACAAGCTTTCCAAAAGAAACCTAGGTCAAAGTGGATACAAGCACAGTGCAGCAATAGGAATGAGAAAGAGGGGGCGCCTGGGTGGTTCAGTCGTTAAGCGTCTGCCTTCGGCTCAGGTCATGATCTCAGGGTCCTGGGATCGAGCCCCACATCGGGCTCCCTGCTCTGCGGGAAGCCTGCTTCTCCCTCTCCCACTCCCCCTGCTTGTGTTCCTGCTCTCGCTGTGTCTCTCTCTGTCAAATAAATAAATAAAATCTTAAAAAAAAAAAAAAGGAATGAGAAAGAGCTGGGGTTTGTTGTACTGTGGAGGGTAAAGGGGGAGAGCTGCAAGGAAAACAGGTGCTCTGGCCCCTGCAGATAAGTCACCTGACTGCTGCACACATGCCCACCCCACCCTCCGGTACAGGGTGGGCACACAGTAGGGGCAAAATAGTAGGAAAATAAACGGTAAAGAAATTAACAAGTGTTTAAGATTTTTTTTTTTAATGTCAAGTATGAAACTGAATCGAGGGAAGGGAAGTACATGGGTCAGTGCTGGGTCTGAGGGAGGACTAACATTTCCAGAGGTCCTGACACAATCCACTGCCCCTCAGAGAACACAGGATGTATCCATAGGACAGCCCAAAATCTCTTGGGGAGGGGGAGGCGTTACTCTCACCTTCTGCCTCTAAGGGTCACACAAGCCTGGGTCACCGTGGTTGCCACTGTTACTAGTTCAAAGTCGTCTTCAATCTAATTCTTCACCTTTAGTCTTGTCCCCTACTCCACCTCCAGCTCAGAGTCTGCCCCACTTAAAAAAAAACAAACCCTCCAACCCAAGCCAGCCCAGACTCGGATAAGTGAATACACTTGAAGGACCTTTCCCACGCCTGTACTTGACCTTCTACAGGAATAGGCACTCTGGCCCTCGCCAGGCGATGCGAAGCGGCGCGACCTCGGCCAGCGGTGCGACCTGTCACCGCCCTTCCCGCCTTCCCGCCCTCCACCGAGCCCGCGCACGCCAAGCCCGCGCGCCTTACGTTGGGCCCGGCCCCCAGCCGGTTTCCCAGTAGCGCGCATGCGCGCGCTCCTGGGCCCGCGGGGAGAAAGAGGGCGGGGCCGAGGGGCCAAGCCCGCGGGGGGAGGGGCGGTGTCGGTCACGTGATGCGGTTTCACTGTTTACACGCGGAGCGGCCGGAGCGTTCGGCCTCAGTCAGGCGCTCTGCTCCGTTTCGGTTTCACTTCCGGTGAGGGGCCGCCTCCGAGCGGGCGGTGAGCCGACGGCGAGCGCGGGTGGCGGCGGTGACGGCGGCGCCGCTGCCGGGGGGCGTGCGGGAGCGCGGCGGCGGCGGCGGCGGCGGCGGCGGCGGAGGAGGAGGCGGAGGAGGCGGCGGCTGGGCCTCTTGCGCCCGCAGCCCACCTCTCGGGGGCGGGCTCCCGGCGCGAGCTGGGCTTTCGAGAAGATGGAGGAGCTGGTGGTGGAAGTGCGGGGCTCCAATGGCGCTTTCTACAAGGTACTTGGCTCCAGGGCAGGCCCCATCTTCGCCCTTCTTTCCCTCCCTTTTCTTCTCGGCCTCCGCGGGAGGCAGGCCTGGGGCCCTCTTCCCGAGCGCCGCGCCCGGGGACCAGGGTGCGCTCGTTGGGATATTGTTTGGGAGAGAAGGACCGGACTTGGGGCCTGTAGGAAGCCCCTCGAGCCCCGCTGCCTCTCCTATGAGAGGCCCCGCTGCCTATCGGAATGAGAGCGGGCAAGGAGAAGGAGGTGTCCTCTCGGGAGCCGAGGGAGAGCTGGGGATGGGCAAGCGCCGGCGGCAGGTACAAGATCCCGGCGGGAAGGGCCGGTATCCGCGCGAAGTGACGGCGACGGCTTATTTCCCTTTTCCTAAATATCCTCTCCCAGTGGGATCCGGGCCTGACGTGTGGGTAGTTGCTGAGTAGCGGGGGGCGCTTCCGTCGAGCAGCCTCCTGCCTTGCAAAGAGGGTTTGAGATCTCCTTTGGCTTCTCTTTTCCGGTCCAGCATTGGGACTTCGGAGAGCTCCACTGTTCTGGGCAAGGGGTGTGGAGAAAGAGTAGTAAGAAGCTGTAGTCAGTTCCGAATCACAATGGCAACTGATTTTTAGTGGTCTCTCTTTGTGAATTTCAGGAGAGATTTTTAGATCCAAAAGTTTCAGGAAGACCCTGACATAATAGAGCAATGCATTAGAGAAGTTCGTAACCTTAAATATTCGCGGTCCCCCTCCCTTGTTATAAATGGGGCCAAATTCAGGAATACAGATGCTTCAGCATCTAAAAAGCATTATAGCAACTCTGCTACTTAAGGAAAACATTTTTAACCCTCCAAAGGCCTGAATATATGCCATGAAACTTAAGGAAATTAACTGAAAGTACATCATTACTAGAGAATTTTAAATCGTGAGTGGAAATAATTGTTTTGTGCTCCAAGTACTTGACTTATCTTCTCTGAATGTGTAATGTTGCGGTGGACAGTATTGAGGTTTTAGATAGACATGCGTAGTATTACGGTGGATTTTTCTTTTTTAAGTTACACCATTGCAGATCAACTAATGTCTTAGATTTTCAAGAGGAGGTTTAAAAAGATTTTAATGTATCGGTCGTGCGTCTGTTGGTATGTACTTACTGTAGATATAGTAATCTATACTCGTTTCCTCTTGAATGTTCCTCTATAACTTCTGTAAGTAATATCCCACGTTAGTACGGTATTTGGGCAATAGAAGGTACATGTGGAAGTTAGCTATTGTTGTCCAACACAATTCTTAAATTAATTATAGCCTAACTTAAACGTTTCAGACAAGACTCATTTGGCAAAGGGAAAATTAACAATTGGCTTCATGTGTGTTTTAGCAATTCTATGGAGATATTTGGAGACCAACATATTTCATAAGTGTGTAAAGTATGTAAACTGTTTCATACTTTTAGCCAAAAGAAAAAACCTGTAGCTGTAAAAGGAAAAAAACCCAGCATTTATGTTCTTAAGTCTCACCAATATAAAATTGTTTCAGTTGACTCTGCAGGCAAATTTTTGGTTGCATTTATTTCAGTGATCCATAATAATTCCTGCTAGTTAGTGTAGAATCATTCTGATTCCTAGATTGATACTTTTGCTCACTAGATTTGTGGTGCTAACTGTAATAAATATAAGCACGGGTTAATGATTGAGCAGTATTCTAATTTGTCTGTGGTATTTGCCTAGATTGGACACCACTCTTAATGTCTTTCAGTGGAGTTTGCCTGCTATAAGAGGGCAAGACATCGTGGTCTTGAAGGATTTATTGTTCTCTTCTAGCAACCTGTGATTTGCTCTGGTGATTTTGCTTGCAAACTGATTGGAATATAATAAGAAATGCCCTCTATTTTTGCTATTAATCCCCCGTTTTAGTTGGGTTTTTTTTTAAACGACTTTGCTTAATTTGAAGATTAATAAAAAGAATGGACTGTCCCTTAGTTCCTTGAGAAATGTGAAAATTGATCAAATATATGTGGAGAAATTGCTGTTACATTTACTTAAAGTTTATTTTTAAGAAAACCTCAAATGGTCTGTATTGGTAGAAAAATCGTTTCTATAATGAAAAGGTTTGTTTTTATAGGACTCAGTATTGTTGTGAGTTATAAAGTAAAGCAAAAAGTAAACTTCAGTTGCTTGTCCAGTGAGATGGGCAGAAAATATGGGAAATAGACTGATAAAAAATGAACTACTAGGAGAAATGTTACATTTATGAAAAAAAATGGGAACCTGGTTCATCAAATTGATAGAAAAGCCTTTTAAAAAATGAACAATTCAAATGACTTCAATATTAGGGAATTCGACTTTGATTTGCCTAACAGAACCACCATATTGCAAGGGATGATTCTCCATCTTCTGAGCACATGGTCCAAGTTTACAATATAAACTGGATAGAGTATAGCTGGGCATATTTGGATTCTTTCTCTGCAAAATATCTAAAGCTCAGGATTCAGAATTAACAGAACCATGAAACCTAAACCTAAGATTGGACAGCTCATTTCTATTTTTCCCTCTGGTGTTTATTCTTAAAAACTTGAAAGTTAGACTTAGTAGTTGTCAGAGCCACTACTCTTATGCTTAGGTATTTCTTTGACTTAGAAAAAGTTAGTCTTGTGTACAACTTAGAGTCTTATGTTATTTAAGAAATTAAGACACTTGGATAAACTTCACAAAATCTTTACAAAACATTTCCTAAACGCATAATGTTGAAATAAGTTCTTTCTTCTAGGGGCATCTGCCTAAAATAGTGTAGTGTTTTGAGGGTTTTTTTGGGGGGGTGTTGGGGGGTTTCTTCTTTTGGGGGGACTGAGTTTTGGTATATTGAGAATGAAAATGAATTTAACTCCATTTTAAGTATAGAATGTATGTCATTCTGATGTGAATGTACTAATATATCCTGATCCTAGGTTTTGGGTACCAGTATGAAAATTACTAAAGATGGATAAATCATGTGTTAGATACATAAGATATAACACCTTTTTGTTTTCTGAAAACATAGTAACTGATATCTGATTAATGTGATATGGTGTGAATATGCTAAATTGTATTCTTATTTTTAGATTTTCATTTAATATATCTTATGTTTTTAAGTTTGGTATCTGAGGACAGACTTTAACATGGTGAGTAATATTATGGAACTAGCAACCTATGACAAAATGTACAATCAGGAAGAAATATTTTTAAGGAAGACATTGGTGGCCTAGCATGTCATGTTAGCTACATAGCCTGCTAGAAATCAGTGTTTACCACAGATAAACTTGCATAAGGCGTTATTCATGTTTTCTCTGAAGTCTGTAGATCTAACTTTGCATACAGGTGTTATTATGTACTTCAAGGAAGTGAATTATTCAGGTCAACCACATTTTTTTTTCTTCCCCGAGTCTAACTTTTTAATGTTCAGTGTCTTTGTGTAAGCATCATTTTTCCCCTTTTGAACTGTGCATTTTCCAACTTCATGTTCACACATTCTGAAAACCTCCAAATTAATTAAATACAAAATTCATTGGTATAATAATTGGGTTTCTGATTTCTGTCCACTGTGGGAATGTGCTTCCTGAGATGACTACAGTTGTGATCACGATAACTGTTAAGAGGTACTGAGAGCTTTCTAGGTGCCAGGCACTATTCTAGACACTTTTACATCTGTAAATAATTCACTTAATCCTCTACTGCAATCCCGAGGTACTGTTGTTATTCCCATTTTATAGATGAGAATGAAGATGTACAAAGAGATTAGGTAAGTGGCTTACTACTAAGCATCAGAGCTAGTAAATGTCCTCAGATCTGGGATTTGAGATCGGATAGTCTGATTTCCTGAAATGATGAAAGTTAGCTTGAAGAAATGAACTGGATTTCATTTCTTGCCCATTTTTTTATTTCATTGTAACCTTCGATTTTATTTTGTTACTGTAACACCTCCTTAGCGTTCTTTAAGTACAGTTGCAAGGAGACGTTACCACTTTTTACTGTTGATGCAAAGATGTCATGACCTACTCAGCTTATGTATCAACTTCCTTTTTATAAACTCTTGCAACTTGATATTATTACACTGTAATTCTTCATATGAATGCCCACTAAGGAAAGAGAAAGTTGGAAATCTCTGACCTTGCTCTGAAATTTGCTTTCATTAGGTTGGAAGCACATAAGAACTGAAGTATTAAAAAGTTAGACTACATACACACAGGAAAGTTCATACTATTTTCTCTCTACCTTTGTGTTATCTTTGGGTCAGGATGAATCAGAAAGAATGCATTTTTCTCAGAATTTGTGGTAAGTGCCCAAGTAAAGTCAAGTATTCCTGGACCTGTGCTGTGGTTGGAAGGGTTGTTGATGAAGTTAATTGTGCTTTTTCCCTTTTCATTGTTCACTCCTTTATGTTGTTAGTGCCCACATACAAAGGTAACAAAGTGGTAACTCACTTTATATGTGAAGCCTTGGGTTTGATTTCTATACCCCTACCCCCGGTCCTATGTGTTTTCTTTAGGAGGGACATTTTGCAGTGTTCTACATTTTCTCTAAGGAGAATTATTGCACTACATGTGTTGTCTTCAGTGTTAATGTAGTAGTTGTTTTCAGTGGTGGTCAGGGCCTTATATTGAAATTTTGTCTATACAATAAGCACTCTTGTGACCAGTGACTCATTTGTGAGTTTACTAAGCTAAGGGGTGTGATATTGAGGGTGAGGGTGAGTAAGAGTTCACCCAAATAAGGATGGACTTCTTAGTTTCATCAGTCCTCGTAATGTAATGTTTGAATTGGATAACTCTAGTCATCACACACTTAGGTAACTATGATTTTGTGACTGCTTCTTTGATTTATTTGCCACTAAGTTGGGGATCCCATAATGACTTTTTGATTTCTTGTTTATTCCCCCATGAGGAGCCTGTATCTGTCGAGCACTGCACTTTAGCACCTTTCTTAAGCCCCAAAGATTTTCATCACATTTTTTTTCTTCTCAGAGTCTAGGTAACCTTTCAGTATTTTGTATCTTTGAGGAAACAGCCTTTTCTTTTTGTATCCCAATTTTTAAATCTTTTTTTAGTGTGCTTTTGTTAAGATGTAACTTCTCAACTGCAAGAGTATTTATGGTTCTGCATCTTTTATAAAACACGCCCCTCTCTGTTTTACCTCTCATTTATTTAGTGCCAACTATGTGCCAGGCGGGCATTGTAGTAGGCAATAGACATGTGTGATTTCATTACAACACCCTTAGAAGGCAGGTCCAGTTCCCCTCTATCCATTTGTTACTTGCATTTGAGGAGTCTGAGGCACAGAGACCACTTGGAGAGTGAGTCTCACAGCTTATCTGGTAGAACCAAAATTTTAAGACTGTGTCTCATTCACAGCAAAACTCTTAATTTTAAGTTTACTGACTCCTGTAAGATCCCTAGCTCTCATTCAGTATGGTGCAGCGCCCTTTGTGCTTTCTATTATTTACGGTGCCGTCTTTGGTAACCTCTCAGGAATCCCCTGAACCTATCTCCTCCCCAAATACCAACTTTGCTCGGTGTAGATAGGTAGGGATCACAACCAAACATAGTTTTCCAGGTTGGTGGCAGGTGGGGTGATAGTGCTCTGTGGTTATCCCGGGCACAAGGGTAAGAGTCTTGGGGTAAGGGAGGGGTGGCCAAAAGAATGGTTATTGGAGAAAATATGATGAGCAGCAGGAAGATGGGACCCTTGTTGGAAGTGAATGACAGTTTAGTAAAAAGGCCTTAGAAGTTAAAAGAGGTGTTTGTCCTTGGTGTGAGTGCAGGCCAGATGCAACCAATAGTTTCTTTTATTCAGTGTGTTACAGCAGCAAGGAGAAGGTATTACCTGCCTTCTGTATTTACTTAATATGCAAACAATGACTAAAAATGACTGATTTTGGAACAGTCATGCGAACATCCACATACAGATAAGCCTCATTAACTTGAAGGCCATGGGCTAGTAGGCTGTGATGATTATTCAAACCGTTTTTGACACTCTACATCCGGAATTGCCTTGGAAGCCTTTGAAAGCTTTTGTTAATAGTCACAACAGTTGCAGACTTTCCTCCTTTGAGGGAATGTTTGATTTTAGGAACTAGGCAAACGTGGCGAATGAGTATGATTAAACTGTGCAATAACTTTGTGGCAAAGAGAGAAAAATAAAAATACAGCACTATAATGAGACTGACTTCTGGAGTGCTTTTAAGTTGGGTTTGAAAGCAGTCCCCAACGTTTGTAAATGTTTTATTTTTTATTTATTTTTTTAGAGAGGGAGGAGGGGTGTTGGGGGAGAGAGAGAGAGAGTCCTAAGCAGGCTCTATGCCCAGTGCAGAGCCTGAGGCGGGGCTAGATCTCACAACCCTGAGATCATGATCTGACCCAAAACCAAGAGTCGGACACTTAACCGACTGAGCCACCCAGGTGCCCCTGTAAATGTTTTAAATCAGTTCCATCCAATGGCATTTTCTGCAATGTTGGAAATGGTCTCTACCCATGCTGTTCACTACGGTAGACACTAAGCCATGTGTGGCAATGGAGCACTTGAAATGTGGCTAGTGTAACTGGGAGACTGATTTTTAATTTTATTTAATTGTAATTAAATATAAATAGTCACATATGGCCAGTGGCTGCTATGGTAGACAGAATAGTTTTAGACAAGGGCAATAGTATTGGAAAGATGCCTGATTAAGTGAGAACAGTTCCTCACTCAGCTATAACAAGGTTCTCTTAACTGACTAAAGGACTTAACATTTTCAGCATAATATACAGTAAGGAACTAATGTTAATTACTGCCAAGACATACAAACATAAAACTTCAGACAAGAATGAAAACAGAAGCAGTGGCCCTTCTTGGTAAATAAGGGATCACCTCCTAATAGCAGTCTTGATTTTCATCCTTGATGGATTCCCTTCCCCCACAAGCAGATTGTTAATTTGGTATCAGGTAAAGAGAAGGGAGAAATGGGGTGGGGGATCCTGTTATTCCCATTCTTCATAATTTGGGGGCTTACTTTATAAAATTAAGAGTAACCAATTCCTGTAACTTTAACTCAAAATCAAGCCTTTCTGTTGGTGAAGTAATAGGCAAACAACCCCTTAGAGTACTCAGGGCATGCACCCTTATGAAATCTAGTATATTCTAAAACATCGTGGTTGGTTTTAACCAGTTTTTTCAAAAGCTGCTGTAGAAAGTACTCATGATTTAAATATAGCTAAGGATAAGTAATGGGAAGAAAATATGAATTCCCCCCCAAACCAGCATCTATAGAAATATATACACATACTTAACTTAGAAATAATAATTTAGCCATGCTGGGTATAGCAGAACACTTGGATTCCATTATAGTCCACCTTGATCTTATAAGGAAACTTTTAGCATAGCCTTGCTTTTATTCTTTTAAGCATAATTGCAGAAGATTGGTGTGTCTGTTTACGTAGTTCCATATAAATGTTTTCCAGGGCCCTGCCTCACCTGATTATTTTTCTTAAGAGCAGCTAATTAATATTTGATATGTTTTAATTTTATATTTGAAGAAGTTTAAGGTTTTATTTTTTTATTTTTTTTTAAGATTTTATTTATTTATTTGACAGAGAGAGACACAGCAAGAGAGGGAACACAAGCAGGGGGAGTGGGAGAGGGAGAAGCAGGCTTCCCGCTGAGCAGGGAGCCCCACGCAGGGCTCCATCCCAGGACCCTGGGATCATGACCTGAGCCGAAGGCAGACTCTTAATGACTGAGCCACCCAGGCGCCCCTTGAGGTTTTTTTAAAATCCTTTCACTTCAAGCCTTTCAGGATGTTTACCAAGACATTTGCATTGGATCACTTGTTTGTTTATAGTTTTAGCTGTTACATTTTGGTCTCATGCATTTTCAGTAGATTTTTGTATAGGGTCTGAGATAAGGGTCAAAAATTTATTCTTTTGCACCCGGATATGCAGTTGTCCCGGCACCACTTGTTAAAAACACTATTCTTTTTCCTCTTTGAATTGTGTTGGCTTCTTTGTTCACAAAGGGTTTATTTCTACCATACCCTAAGCTGTTTCTCCAGGTCAGAGCCTTTGTTCCTTACCCCCCTACCCCTTAGGCCTGGCAGGCCTCCTCTTTCCTCCACTCCGTTTTGTGTGGCTAATTCTTCCCCAGCCTTCAAAGGTTGATAAGGAAACTCACCTTCCTCACTTCGTCTTCCCTGATAAATGTAATACCCCCCCACCCACCCCCCCCACACACAGGGTCTTTCCTCTAAGGGTAGGATAGGAGCCCCTTAGGCAATGATCCATTTAATAACTACTCATTGAGTTCTTAGTAGGCACTCCGAAGTCCAACAGTAAATAAAATAAGACCTTAGGAAACGTACTGTTAGTGGGGAAATGAGCAATAATAATACAGTGGGGTAAGTTTATAGTAGGGATAAGCACAGAATGTGCTATGAGAATGCAGAGGACGGAATTTAACCTAGTCTGAGTTTTCCCATAGTGGTGCCATCTGAACTGAAACCTAAAAGACTTAATAGGAGGTAGCTAGATGAAAAGAGGGGAAGGACAATGGGAAAGGAACAGCATTTAGGGAGAGAGGCCCGAGTAGTTTAGCACTGCTGGATCACAGCCTCCAGGGATGTGAAAGATGAAGCTTGGAGAGGGGAGGGGTGGGGCCAGGTCTTGAAGGGCCTTTTACAGCCAGAAAAGGATCTTGGCCGTAATCTCACCGGCAGGGAGAAACCAAGGAAGGAGAGAAACGTGTACAGAACAGATTTGAGTAAGAAGCTTAAATCTCTCAAGCCATTTTAAAATGAATTACAATATAAAGCCCCTTGGGTTTCTTTATGTCTTATCCTACTCCTCTGATTGTCAAAACAAAAACAAAACCTCCTTTCCTGCACCTATTAAAAACTTAATTTTATAGAATTACGGACAGCATGCTGCTTAAAGAATTCTTGATAATTAGTTAGCTATTACTTTAGTTATGTCATTTCATAGAATTACGGATGGCATGCTGATTAAAGAATTCTTGATAATTAGTTAGCTATTACTTTTGTTATGTCTTTCTGCAGATTACTAGCAATTGCGTCATCAGATTTAAAAGATTTAAACCTCTACTTTGTATTACTGTTTTTTCCTCCAAGTGCCTATGAGATTGAGAATTTAATTAAACTCTGGTAATTGGACATTTTAGTGGTATTAGCAGCGTATTGTTGTTAAGGAAAATTTAGTGTGCTTGTATATACTAGATTTGAGATTATATTTAGTCATTTACTGTAGTATTCTCCTAAAATTTTATTAAGGAGAAGAAGTTACAACAGATCTATACTGGCTGGCATGTGGCGCATGGAACAAATTTCTTTGTTTTCAGTAATTCTAGCCTAAAGTGCACCTCCAGTTTTGTACTCAACACCTGCATTGTAATTTATAACTACTTAGCTCTTTCACTGGACTGAACTCTGGAGCATTTTTTTTTCATGTTTTGTTTTAACTAATCCGTATCCCTAGGGCCTTGCACATAGTAGGTGGCTAAATATAGATGTGATCCATGAATGAGTCATCCTCACAAACTGACAAACTTTCATTTGAAGCTCCATTTTTTTCTTAAACAGAAAATGTTTGGTATCTCTATAAAATTTAAATAAAAACATGATCTTTAAGCTTAGAAGTTAATTTAACTTGATGTTTTTCTTACAGGCATTTGTAAAGGATGTTCATGAAGATTCAATAACAGTTGCATTTGAAAACAAGTAAGTGTCTTGATATAATTTTAATGTTCGGGTTCTATACTATTTTATACTAATTACTCTTTTTACTCCTCGTTTAAAAAAATTGAAGTCCAGTTTGAGTGTTTTTCAGGAATGGATCTTCATGTTACTGACCAGGAAGTTCCTGAACAACTCAATATTAAAACCAATGGAATGACTATTCCTGCTAATGACCCTAGAGATCCCTTTCGTTTAACCTTGATCCCTACATCCCAGTCCCCTTGAACGTAAAGAAAGAAACCAAATTCTTCTGTATTAGTAACTGAGAGTTTGGATAGAAATGTTTGTAATTGTTACAAGATGAAAATGAATGGATTCATGGGTATTGGTAAAAATGTGGGTTTTATAACATTAAATCTAAAATTGATGGTTTTAGTTGTCTGGTACATTTTATCAGGAATAATCATATTTACTTACTAGCTTATTTTATATGTTTCATGTATTTATAATTAGTAATAGTGGTAACCCATTTTTTCTGCCAGAAGAGTAAATAGAAATACTTATAGGCCTAGGAACGTTAGCTATATGAAGACATCAGTGGTATAGATGTAGCATTTTATCAGGAGAGACAAATCTCTTGACTAAAGTTTTTGAATACTTATTAATAAAGGCTATTTTCAGAGTAGCCATTCAAGATTCTAAAGTACATATAAACTCCTTAGCCAGAGTGTCGATGTCATGACTTTAGGATTTTACTGAACTCTGAAGAATGGTCAACAATTATATTTTGGATTTTGTGTACCAAGAGAATTGATAGTATCCCAAAAGCAGGTTGCAAATCTAGAGAGAAAAGAAATAGCTTAGTAGTTGCTAAGGCGGGGGTGGGGGGAGGGAGATGAGGAGTCATAACTAAGGGCATGGGATTTCCTTTTGAGGTGATGAAAGTGTTCTAAAATTGACTGGTAATGGTTGCACCCATCTGTTAATATACTTAAAACCATTGAATTTTACATACACAAGTGGATGGATTATATGGTATGTGAGTTATATCAGTAAATTTGTTAAAATATAGTATCTGACCAAAACATACTGTAATTTGACTGTTAGCAGATTCTTTTAGCTACCCAGAGGACAAAGTAGTAGTACTCTTGGATGCCTGCAACACATTTAGGGGACAGAGATAAAAGGATTTAGAATATCCAACCCTATTCTCAGCTCTTAGACTAATCTCAGTCCAGAATACAAGTATAAATAATAGAATAACTTTTTCTGAATGCATAGAGCCAAAAGTTCCAGAATTTGCCTCTGCCGGTTTGAGTATCCATGGGTTTGCATGGTTATACACTAGACAGCAACATCACACTTTTAACAGAAGAATCTTTGATGACTTGAGAGTAATTTTTTTTTTTTTTTGTAATTTTATCTGCTTGCTCCCATCACTAGATAAACACTGTTTCCCATAAAGGAAGAGTTATCTTTATTTGCCGCTCTTTCAATTTCTCCTGTAGTCTTTAATCTAAAGTGTTAAGCAAACACTCATTTCCTCCATGCATTTAAGAATGTGTCTGGTTAATACAGTGACTTACAGATCAGTTCTCTTTTGTTTTCAATCAGGTTTTTACTATAAACGTAAAATTATTCTACATTCGGACCTCCTAATTCTCTTCTGTTCTATAGCTACATAAAAGTTTCTCTTCAAGATGTCATCCTGGGAATTTGAAACAAATGAACTGTTTTCCTTGTGTTCATGGAGTATGTTTAAGATTCAACACTGGGTTTGAGCACATCTCTAGTGTATGATAGGTCTCTACCAAAGTAGTCTCTGCCCTTCCTTGGGCGTTTCCTTTTGGTTTTTCTGTTAAAAAAACTAATGTTTTATAGAACTTCAGACTGCATTTACCCTTTCTTTCCTTTCAGTCATAAAGCAATTCCTATTACTATAACACCAGCTTATTTTAGATGCTATGTTTTTACCTTCCGTATTTCACATTTTTTATAAAGAATTTGAATTTTTATCTCTGTACATTTAAGACTTAAAATAATTCTTCCTTTGGAACCCAGAAAATTATATTATGTATTATTATATGTTTTTCCAATCATATTTAGCAATGAATTTGTAATATGTTAAAAGTCATTAATTTTCAGTAAATATAAAAAGGCTTTTCTGAAGTAAAGACAGTGTTTTCTAAAGCTTCATAGTTTTCAAATGTGTATAATTCAGAGAAAGAGTTCAGTCTAATATGGGCCTAATTGGATTTCCACAAATTCTGACTTAATTACCTACCCTGCTACCTTATATATGGCTCTTCTTTGAAAAAAAAAAAAATTATAGGCTTCCAGGTGGTTCAGTTGGTTAAGCATCCGACTCTTGGTTTCAGCTCAGGGAATCTGCTTGAGATTCTCTCCCTCCCCCTCCCCCTCTGTCTATCCCTCCTCCTCCCCACCCCCGCATGCTTGCTCTCTCTCAAATAAATAAAATCTTTTTTAAAAAATTAGCACTTTTCTCAGTAGGATTTTACTAAAGAAAGCTTTTTAGGAAAAAACCCAGAAATGACTGCTGCAGCGGTTGAATCCTCCAGTGTTTTTGCAAAGTTTGTCTTTTAATATTTTATATAATTTTGGATATAAAAGAATAATTTGGTGTTTTTCAAAATTGTTCCATATCATTTTAAATTTAAAAACATAGGCAACTTACCAAACTCCTGTAGGCCGTCTCCGTCGGGTTTCTGTGGTTTAGCAGACCCCACCAGGCCATGCTAATCAGCAGCCAGCTATCCATGGCAAGAATTGACCACCTCGTGGGATCTTAAATTTAAAGGGGGAAAAGTGAGTTGTGAATTCCTGATGTGCTGGCTGCCCCATTTTGCTTGGGAATTAGAGGGCATTTAGGACCAGTTTCTGTGGTCCTTAGAATGTGGTTAAAATTCCTTTGCAAGTAGAAGTATGGTGATGATGTTACTAACACTTACTGATACTAACATTTAATTTAAGCATCAGAGGAAATTGCTGTTGTGGCCTTGCTTAGAGGCTGAAATTACTGAAAGAAAGACTTGTTTGGAAAATTGTAATGTTGATCTATTGTGTTTAGAGGAATATTCCAAATAGAACTACAAGGCTGCTATGCTGCATGCAGACTTTGTTGAAATGTTTCAACATTGCCATTATGCCCCACTCAGCAAAACACTGTTTTAAAAGCATTTGCTTCTTTAAACTAGAAAAACAGAAGGTCACACTTAACCAAGAGTTGATGGCAGTGTGGTCATTGTTTCCATCAAACCGGAAGGCGTGTTAATTATGTGTTTGCTCATTTGCAGCTGGCAGCCAGAGAGGCAGATTCCATTCCATGATGTGAGATTCCCACCACCTGTAGGTTATAATAAAGATATAAATGAAAGTGATGAAGTTGAGGTAAGTTGCCCCTGCCCTCAAGTTACTAAGCCCTGAAGAAGTGGGAGCATTTAATTTGCCTGTGCCTTTTGTACCTCTTGTCTTGAACACTGCTTAAACTACCTTGAAAATTACAGCTGTGATGGACATGTGCTTTTGATTGAGCCATCTTAATAATGATCTAAAATACTACATGATGCTTAAATGAGGCTGCCTGAGGAGCACTGAGGGCGCATCGTTGAAAGTCACTGCTAATTTCCTTTGTCTGCTAGGAAATTCCTTTTGCCCTTTCCTTCAATCTCTGAATCTTTATTTGAATAATGTATTGTTAGCTTACAACTTTGTCTCCATTTTAAGCAAAATGGATTAGGAAAATTAGTCTTACAAAGGAGCAGAAATCATGCCTTGTAATAGAGCAGCATTCTAGAATTTCTTTAAGTAGCAGTAAATGCTTGTGGTGTATTATTAAAAACCCATCTATGAGTTTTAACATAAACATATAAGGAAAACATCTTTTCACTGGCCATGCTGTGAACCACCTGCTCATGTGCCATTGATGTCTTTGGCCAAAAATGTGCTATAGAGATATAACACATTAACAAAAACTGTGTTTATAATTTCTCTAGCCACTGAAAACTGTTTTGGGACTTAAAGCACTTGGAGTCCGCTTTATGTTGTAATTGGTCTGTGTAGTTTCCTCTCCTTCCTCCCCTTTCACACCATTTTGAGTTGCTTCTCTTCTTTCTCCACAATGTCTTGTTAATAGTTGCAACTTCATGAATATTTGTGATATGAAGGAAGCAGCTAAGTAGACATTTATACACAGATAAGGTAAAGTGTGCTAGGTTCTTGAATTCTTATTTCCTGTGCTAGGGTACAGATGGTGCAGTGAAACACATTCTAGTCAGGGTAGCTAATATTATGGCATATGGAAAAAAAAAAGTAAGAGGATGGAAGGTGATACAGGGGCAGGAGTACTGTTCTAGAGAATACTCAGGGAAGGTCTCCGGATGTCCAGGCCTGTGTTCTTTTCTCTTTCTAAAGTGGAGTGGAATAAAGGACTATGTAATTACCAAAAATGTACTCAGTACCTACTAGGTAAAAGGGACTGGGCTTGGTGTTGTGAGGGATCCTAGTAGGAAACACAAACATTGTCTGTACTTGAGGACCTTTAGTTGTCCACTACCCCAGGAGACTACAAGCTTCCTGAAGGCAGGACAGTTTCAAGTGAGTCACATGACAGGTGGCAGCGAATGATATGCTGTCGCTAGAGTGGCCTCGCTGTACTGCCTCACAGTGGTACATAACTGAGGTTATTGCTCTAGCTAGAACAGAGTTGAAAGGGCTTGATGGTGGCAAGAGGAAAAGGTAGGTTAAATTAAGTTGTATTAGTTACTGTATTGTATAACCAAACTTAGGTTGTGAAAGGGACACAAGACACTGGGTCTTTTGGTCTGTCTGTATCAGGAATGCTCATAATAGTGATGGATTAAGGGAACTTTTCCCCCAACTTAGTCACATGACGGGTGGGAGACCAGTGAGGTGGTGTTGCCAGGACGGCCTCACTGTATTACATGACGATTAACTGAGGTTATTTCTCTGGCTAGAGCAAAATTGAGAAGTGATGAGGGCAAGAGAGAAAGGTAGGTTAAGCTGTATTTAGTCACTGTGTTGTATGACTTTTAACTTCAGTTGTAAAAGGGAGACAAGAATTGGAGCCTTGAGTTACTACTCATCAGCCTTAGGCTCTGAGCTCTCTCTCCTCTCCTCCCTATGCCCCTTGTCCTCCCTGCTTTCTGCTTCTGAGTATTTCTCTCTATCTCTCCATGTATACTGTGCTCTTTTCCCATTAACCTTGATTTGCTAGTGTCTTTACAAAAGGTTCCATGCTGCACATCGTAAGTGAACTTTGACGTGGTCACCAGAGAGATCGCTTAGAATAACTGATCCAGTATATGAGAGCAGGAAGGTGGTATCCATCCAGAGGATTGCCAGCATGGAGTTGTCCATTTTAGTGGAGAGAGAAAGGAGATGGGAGACCAGAGAGTGACCAAGAAGCTGTTCATTTAGGCACCAGGAAACATGAATGCCAGGGTGGTAACCTTAGTGGGCTTGAGTGGTCAGAGGCCTCACCCATTTAGTGACCAAGCAATAGGCCAGGGTCAGTAACTTCCAATCAGTTATTTACTTATTAGAGTAAAACAAAAACAAGTTTATACATTTTTAGATCTATTTTTGTAGTTGACAAAGTATCCAAGGCAAGTATGCCCAGGTTTATGAGCAATCTGCTTTACTTGAGCATTCATATACAGAGGACTGATTATTACTGATCTGAAACAAAGAAAATAGGAAGGTGCTTTGCACAGGGCTCTCCCAGGTAATCAGGTAGTTTCTGATTATGTATGTATATCTAGCTATAGGGTTGCAGTCTGCTTTAAGGCATACAACATATGGGTTTGAAAGACACCTGGCTCATTTTAAGAATTTTCTTCAATGTCTGATAATCTATAGATTTCTGAATGATGTTAATTATGAAATAATCTATGTTGTAATTTTTGTGTAGGTTTATTCCAGAGCAAATGAAAAAGAGCCTTGCTGTTGGTGGTTAGCTAAAGTGAGGATGATAAAGGGTGAGGTAGGAAACTGCATATTTAAAACTTTTTTGTACTGTTTGCCTTTTCTAAACCCAGGTATTACATTTCAGTGTGGATTTCTATTTTAAAGTAATATCTAACTTTTGAGTTATTTTATTACAATGTTTTCTCTACATGTTCAGTATGTTTTGTATGTTTTAGTTAATTGATCAAATAGAGTTTTTTCTTCCCTCTAGAGAACTTAAAAATAACTGTATAGGTATAGTTTATTGTTCTTACTTTAAAAACTATGACCAGGAATGACTTTTATCTATTTCTCTCAGTTTTATGTGATAGAATATGCAGCATGTGATGCTACATACAATGAAATTGTCACAATTGAACGTCTACGATCGGTTAATCCCAACAAACCTGCCACGAAAGATACTTTCCATAAAATCAAACTGGACGTGCCAGAAGACTTACGACAAATGTAAGTTAGTATGCAAGAAATGCTGAGAACTTACAGGTGATATGCAATTAATTTAAAAGAATATAAATTTTAAAATAATAGATACCAGTTTTTAAATTCAATGAACTTTGGCAAAAATAGTACTACTTTTTGCAAAAGTAGTGAAAAAATGTCTAATTTAGCTTTTCCAGTTAAATAATTAGGCACTGCACTTGTCTAAACTTCATTAGCTAGATACATGGCTAGTGCACATTTGTTTTTTAAAATAAACTTTGTTCATAGAATTTTGAAATTTTAAAATCGATTAGTATAGATCTTCTGTCATAAGTCACAAATCAAATTCTAGACAATGAAGATTTTTCCATGTCTTTTTCCTTTAAGTTAATATTTTTAGATAAATATGTAATAAGTAGATTTGAAGAAGCTTCCAAAGGTTGTCTCAATCTTATAATCCTTGGTCTGGAGTAATGCTTAAAGACTTTTAGATAAGAGATTCCTTTTTAAAGGTTTCACCAAGGGGGTATAATGAGTTTGATTTGGATGTGTCACACTTTAGATAAACATTAACTTGCAATTCAAAGTACATAGAAATTCTGCTTTTTGACTGAAGAGATTGCATATGTGTGTAAGTTTTTGTGCTTTCTGATTCATATACATTTCCTTCTCTCCCTTAAATTGGTCAGCAGTTTTTCTATAGAAAAGAAGCAGCAGAACAAAATTGGGTTCCATGTAGATATCCCCAAAAGTTTTCAACAGTTGTTAAGAAAATTACTAATCATATGTAACTGAAATAAGGAAGCTTCAGAGGAGAGTGACTCTCCTAAATAATGTCTCCTTTGGCAATCTAGGACCACAAGCAATCCCTTAAGAGCATAACTAGTTTTTTCCTTTCTCTGTAATCTCAGATGTTTGATTGGGCTGAGTATTACAGAGGTGGACAGCAAAGGAACCTTTCTCTGTAATCTCAAATACTTGAGTGGGCTAAAAGTATTTTCAGGGATGTACAGCAAAGGAACTAAACCAGTATGAATTCACAATTCTACTAAGTGCAAGTCTCTGCATATACTTATGCCAGTAGTTGGCAACCATTCATCTTAACTTCACAGTGGATATTCTTTTTATTTCTAGGTGTGCCAAAGAATCGGCACATAAGGACTTTAAAAAGGCAGTTGGTGCCTTTTCTGTAACTTATGATCCAGAGAATTATCAGCTTGTCATTTTGGTGAGTGTTTTTGACTTGTCTATTTTGGTGTACTTCATTTGGAGTATTTGCTTTGATAATAATGGTGTTAATTTAAATATCCTTTAGTCTATCAATGAAGTCACCTCAAAACGAGCGCACATGCTAATTGACATGCACTTTCGGAGTCTGCGCACTAAGCTGTCTCTGATACTGAGAAATGAAGAAGCCAGTAAGCAGCTAGAGGTATGTGGCTTTCCCTAGTGCTGCTTATAAGGCTATCTAGAAATGATAACTGTGGAGTTACAAACTTGAATATGGGCAGGTTGTCCTTTATTTACTGTTTCTTAACAATTCCTTATATTTTATATTTTGAAAAATTAAATTATACAAAGCCTAATCATACTAAAGTTTTTCATGCCTAAGGTTTCAGAATTAAGCAGCAGTTGATATATATTAAGGAACTTCTGGTCAACTCACTTTTTCTAGAAGTTCATCAAAGCTATTAATAAAATGAGGCAATGCTTCTTCCATATAACATGTTATCATTTAAGTACTAGAGAGTATTTAAATATCTAATCATATTCCTTTCATTGTGTATGTTTATCTCTGTTTAAAAGGGTATAGAACTTCATTCTAATTGGTTGTCACTCTTTAAAACTCCTGTCTTCAGATTCCTGCCAGAGGCTATTTCCCTAACTTACTATTTCGTCTCTTCAGGTGCATTTTATCTACTTTTATTAATCTTCCAATAATTTCCATCACCATACATTTATTTTCATTGATAACTATCTAGTACTTCCATCCATAACCATAGAAACTAAATGGATTTTAATGTCCCAACTCAAGTGTATTACTGTCAGATTCCAGAGTTCCTTGTCATTATTCATTTCATTAGAGGGAAAACACTATGCAGTTGAAATAATAAAGAAAAGAAAAAAAGAGTTCCAAATTGCATATTAAGAGAGAAGGTAGTCAAGGCTTATAGTCTCGTAAAACCCTGTGAAACTTGCCACCTTCCCACTTGATGTGTGATTGCTGAACTCTTAGCAGGAGAGGAAACACTCATATCTCCTTTTGCTAGTTTGTTTTCCTTATGGCCATGGAGGTCTGTTTAATTGGTTTTTACTCTCATTCTTTCTTGATGTCCCTATGTTCACACATTTGTGGTTTCTTTAGCAATTCTCTCATAACTTTTAGGCCAGAACAGCCTCCTTATTTTCATTGTGAGTAGTATGGAAAAAATACTCATGCCTCTTCTTAAACATCTAATTCTTCTTAAATGATCTGTTATACCTTTGACTTACCATTTATCAGTGAATTATCAGTGAAAAGAATAGACCAGGTGAATGAACCAGGATTCAAAAAACAAGACTTCTTGAAAAGTCCTAGGAATATTTGATACATTTTGTTACTCTAATCTACAAAATGGATATTAGACTTTTTAAAATTGTTTACAGTAGTTACACTCATTCCAATTAGCAGGTATGTTGAATACTAGTTTGCATGCCTATCTTTCCTCACTACTAATATTAAAGATATCCACATATTCAGATAAGAAATTTCCATTTTTCAACATGAGCCACTAATATGTTTGGTTTTCATTAATGGCATGCTAGAACTAAACATTAAATTTTGATAATGCTGTTTAAAGAGAGCAATTATCCACAAGTTTGGGGTGTCAAGTGTAACGTAGTTCAGTCATTACTGAATATTTGAAAGAATTCATCATACTTGTGGATCCAGATCACAAGGTCTTGCAGACTCTCATACTAGGTTGCAGGTGCATATGCAAGATAAGTTGTAAATCTTTGGCATTCTATAATCATTTGATTTCATGACTGCACTAACTATTTATGATTTCATTCCTCAGGTTGGGGAGGTGGGGGAAGGAGAGTATTTTAATATCACCACTTCATCAGAGAGATGGGTATCTAGACCACAGTATCTAATGATAAGTTATATAAATGGTGCAGTTTTCAGGGAAAAAAAACTGAAAAAATATGTATATGTACTGATATCCTTTAATAAAAATGAAGTGAATACAATTTTCTGTAAAGATGGTATTTAAAATTTTTTTTTACTTAAATAACATTGAGTCTGTCAGATCCGGTGAGCTGGTTTTTATTTGGGAACCTTTGATCTGCTTCTTAATTATTACATTATTGATGTCCTTGGTTACCTAAAGCAGCCTTGCAAATAGGTTTTCAAAAGTTACCTTGGAAACTTGACAAGAATCCCTTTCTATTAACAAAAATATATCAAATGGTATAGACCTTCAGTAACCTAAAAAGTACTTAGGCTGTGGGAGGTATTTTCTAAAACCTTTTAGTTTACAATTGAAACTAATTTATAGGCCCCTGATATATAGGGTCAAGATAATTTATATGGCTGACCTAAGTACAGTTGTCTTAATAGTTGATAAAGCATATTAATCAGATGTGTGTTTCTCTTCAGAGTTCAAGGCAACTTGCCTCAAGGTTTCATGAACAATTTATCGTACGAGAAGATCTGATGGGTCTGGCAATTGGTACTCATGGTGCTAATATTCAGCAAGCTAGAAAAGTACCTGGGGTCACTGCTATTGATCTAGATGAAGATACCTGCACATTTCATATTTATGGAGAGGTAAATATTTTACTATGTAGTATTTTTCTAAAATAACAGTATTTTATATGGCTCATCTTTTGTCTTAAATCTTTTCCCCTTTGTTGTTAGGATCAGGATGCAGTGAAAAAGGCTAGAAGCTTTCTTGAATTTGCTGAAGATGTCATACAGGTTCCAAGGAACTTAGTTGGTGAGTCAGAAATTACTGTTGACATACACTACAAAAACACCAGTTAGGGAAATAGTTTAGTTAAACCAATAGAATTCCGTGTCCACCCACTTGGGGAGTCATTTAATTGAAGCTTAATCTTTGAAATACGGTCTGTTGTTACAGTATACAGAAAATATTTGATAAATATGATACTCAAAAATTAGAAGGTATACAAAAGATATTATTTTGCTAGTTCAAACCTACTAGTGCCTGGAAGGATAAATTTTGTACAGCCTCTTCAGTGTATATTTTCTATATCTTAAACATTTTTTCAAGGGACGCCTGAGTGGCTCAGTGAGTTAAGCATCCAACTCTTGATTTCAGCTCAGGTCATGATCTCAGGGTTGTGAGATCGAGGCCCCACATCGGGCTCTGTGCTCAGCGGGGAGTCTGCTTCTATCCCCCTCCCTTTGCCCTTTCCCCCACTCACACTTCTGTGCTCACTCACTCTCTCTCTCTAATAAATAAATCTTTAGGGGCACCTGAGTGGTGCAGTCAGTTAAGCATCCAACTCTTGGTTTCAGCTCAGGTGATGACCTCAGAGTTGTGGGCTCTGCACTCTGCAGAGTCTGCTTGGGATTCTCTCCCTCTGCCCTTACCCCTTGTGTATTCTCTCTCTCTCAATAAATAAATAACTCTTTTAAAAAATCAGTCTTAAACCATTTTTTCAAAATGAATGACATTTGAAGGCTTTATAATTTGGAGGATATTGGTATTTATTTGATCTTTCTGATGGGGCTATAAAATGATAGCATTCTGAATTATCTCTGAGTTGAAGATCTGAATGTAGGTTACTTAAATCTAATAAGTTGTAAGGCTAAAAGTAACTCTGAATGTCTCTGGGGCGTTGTGCAACATCAATGGTAATTCTTCATTTTGACTTTGAGTACTATTGTTTCATTACTATCATCATCACAAGTACCAGCAAATACCAGAAACTCTCTACCAATATTCTCAAATGCTGCAGATATTGTTACCAGAACATATCAAAACAAGTTGCAGTTTTGGGTTTTTTTTTTTTAATCAAGAACACTACCTATGTCTTTAATTTATACATAAAATTGGGACCTGCTGCCTATACATTTTTTATTTTCTGAACTTGATATCACAAATGATTATAAAAAGTAATGCATGCCCTTTGGAAAGTTTAAAGGACAAGAAAATAAGGACTTCTGTGCATTTTGTTCCCATAGTTTCAGTCCTGCTTAGCCTGCTTTTATTTTTTGTTGGCATAGAATTAATAAACATCTTCCTATGCCATTAAAAACACTTGGAATACTATTTTTTTCTTGAATAAAATTAGTTTAAGGATAAATACCAGTGAAATTAATGCAGAATTATTCATTCAGCTGTGTTCTACAGACAGCTAAAGAATGTGATGTTATTGAGGTAACTAGGACACAGTTGTGTGTGTAGCACTGTCATTACCTCAGGATAAGTGGGGTTTTGAATGATACTTATTTTCCTTTTATTTACAGTTTGTCAAGCAATTGCATACATTTTATAGTTAGAAAAGTTATTTTAAATTTAGAAATTCTTATATAGCCAGTAGACAGTTTTTTCAATATTATGTGTCGGATTCACTAAAGTTCATTTGGGAGATGGCATGATGCCTCTAGGGGAAAGTTCTTGGGTGTTGGAATTGGAGCTGGATTTAGATTTCAGTCCCTACCTCACTTTTTGGTAGCTATTTGACCTTGTAACTGACTCTGCCCCCTTGAATCTTATTTTCCTTACCTCTAAAAAATGTGAGTAATAGTGTCCACCTCATAGAGTTGCCGTGATAACTAAACAGGGAGATGTAGATAGAAAGGTTTAGATAGATGTACATTACCTAAGCTCTGGACATAGTAGGGGACTCTGTAAATGTTACTTCTCTTTTCTCCTCCTTATTTAGAACAATTCCATCTAGTTCAGTAGAGCAGAATTGTAGTAAGCTGTCATTGGGATTTGGAAATAACCATGTAGTGTAGAATTGCATTATCTGCTGTTAAAAATAGGTTCCACCTCTGGTCATACCTAAAGAGAAGAGGACTCTAGCAGTGACCTTTCACCAGAAAGCCTGCTGAAGTACAATCAGTCTGGGTTTTGTTTTGTTCCTAGTGAGTAAAATAAAACAAGTCTGTTATAGAGATTGTCTACTACAACACTGGGAATGTTGAGAGTTTTCAGAAAGCATTTTTGTATAATAAGAGATTTGGCAAGGCAGATCTTTAGGGAGATGTCTAATTAGTATTGCATGAGTTTTCTTTGAGTCCCACAGTATGATTTATGATCTCTATATTTTTCACAAACTCTCTTTAGCATGTACACGGATGTGTCATTCTTTTCTAAAAATTTGCTTGTTTTTCATCCACTCTGACAGTGAATTGGTTTAATTATTCAGTTAATTATAGTTAACACGTAATACATAGGATAGTTAAGATATTATCAGCAACATGTGCCAAGCTCATTTTTCTTTTTCCTGACTCATTTAGACCTTTGTTAAAATCGCATTAATTCATGAAAATACAGGTGTTACAGATTAAAAACAAACTGTGGGACAACTCCATGTAACTTCTCTCTTCCCCGCACCTCTTTTCATTTGAAGACAAGAGGAGCAGAAATAATTGACAAAAGGACCTACCTATATCAGGAGTCCTGATTTCGTGTCAGTTCTGTTCCCTGACAACTGACCAGTCAAAACAGGTTATAGGGGTGAGTGAGGCTGCCAGACATGGCAAGAGTGCCAGGGTTATGCTGATAGAAGAACCACAAGTTCCTGTTGTGAGGCTTTCCCTGGGTTCTTCTGTAGGATTGACTCAAAGCAAATTCTGACTTCCAAGTTTTTCCCCATCCCTGCCTTAGATGAGACGGTGGGACAAGCACGTGATGGTTGGCTGGTGTAAGGGTGCTTTAGGTACCTTGGGAGGGCACTTAGAAGCCAATGTAATTCACATGTAGACTTCCAGAACCAATAGTTCGTTTATTTGCAGAGTCTTGCTTTACACTAATGCATGATGATGGCTATGAAAGCAGTCATTTCCCAGTTAAAGGATATGATTGAGTTTTATAAAATGAGGGAAAGCATGACTGTTTATTACCGGTATTCGAAGTCTTTGGAGTTTTAACAGATGGTATTGAATAGTAGTTAATCTTGAACTGGTTTTAAGTTTTTTCATTGTGGTTTTGAGATATCTTAAAGTGTGATTTCTTAATCTTTTATTCTGTGACTAATAAAGATTAAGAAGTCACACTTCACATTTTAATATACTGATACAATCTATGAGTGATACACAGGAGTAATATTATGTTAACACATTGGCCTGAAAAATGTGCACTTCTTTTAGATGTATGTACAGCTGCTTAAATCCCTTTTAAACTTAGAATCTATCTTTTATAAATGTGACATATAAAATTCTAAAAATATTTACCATGGGCAAAGAAGCAGGTTTAAATCAGGTACAGACAGAACTAAAATTGTCAAATGAATAAGCGAATGTATTTTCTGTTATCTGTCCTTTTCCTTAATTCCTTTCACAGAACTTTGCAGAAAGAGTGATACATACCACGCACGGTACCAGCAAGTTTCAAGTAGACCCTTTTATGCAAAATAAGAGCCTATCTTTGAGCTTCCTTAAAAATTCAAAATTATCCCATCAGTTACTGAGATTTAAATACCTCTGATACTTGACCAAAGTAGTTTAAACAGTGACAACCTAATAAAACAGAAAGCCAAGTTAACTCTGTCTTTTTGAAAAGAGTTTCTGTTTTGGTTTTGAAATCTTAGTTTTATGTGATAGTTTACAGTGGGGTGTGCTTACTGGTTTGAGATATATGTTTTTAAAACCAAACATGAATTATTCATTTCTTGACTTAGGCAAAGTAATAGGGAAAAATGGAAAACTGATTCAGGAAATTGTGGACAAGTCAGGAGTTGTGAGGGTGAGAATTGAAGCCGAAAATGAGAAAAGTGTTCCACAAGAAGAGGTATGTTATAGTGCATGTGTTTCTGGTTTGTCTGATAAAAGTTTCTTATTGTTTTATTCAACATGTTAATATAGAGGCCTCTGAACTATGCACACGCTGGGAATGTAAAAATTCTGACCATGAGTCATGCCAGTCATTCTCGTAGCTGGAGAGTGACTTGGGACTAGTCATTTGAACGCCTTCAAATCTTATTTCTCAGTCTTTAAAATGGATGGTCATAAATTTTAAAAAGAGTATAAGGCACTTTTCAAATACTACTTAATGTTGCCGACAGAGACCAAGTTGGGACACTAGTTAGGTTTTCTGGCTTTCATCCTTTGTCTTTTTTAGTTTGTGTGTATGTATGTTTATTTTGTGTGCTTAAATTTTTATCTGGGCATAATATCTCTTCCCAGTCATTAAATTTGATAACCCTCACTTTTATCTTCATGAATATATGCTTTTTGGTAGCAACTTTTAAAGTATTTGTGTGGGTTGGGGGAGGTAAGGGTGTACTCTTCTGTACAACGATACTGTTTAAAATAAAATTCCCCCAAATTGCCATAATTTTCACACATTGTCTAGTCCTCTTTTCTTTTAGCTGATGTTAGATCTTTTGGGGGTTTTATTGCATAATATTTGCATTCTCTAATTCTGTCTGCCAAAAATGTTTATAATAATTTATATTCTTAAAATATGATCATTGATACAAAATCGGGGCTAAATACAGTCTTTTAAATTGGTCCTTTTTTCTCTTTTGTGTTTTGTGTTTTTTACAAGGAAATCATGCCACCAAATTCCCTACCTTCCAGTAACTCGAGGGTTGGACCTACTCCCTCTGAAGAAAAAAAACATATAGATATAAAGGAAAACAACACTCATTTTTCTCAGCCTAACAGTACAAAAGTCCAGAGGGTAAGAAATATTTGTCACTTTGAATTATACTAAAAGGAATTTCTTTGACCCAGATGTCACAGTTGGTGTTTTGGGTGTTTTCTCTGGTTAGGCTTATAGTCTACTCATGTTTTTTTTGTTTTTTGTTTTTTGTTTTTTTCTTTGAAATCTGATTGCTGTCTTATGAGAGATTACAAACCAAAGTGATACCTACTTCTCAGTTTACTCACAGTGACAAATATGATGGTATAAACATAAAATATGGGGTTACAATTAATGATCACGTTTTTTCTTTTGAGGGTGGTCTTTCATTTTTTCATGCTGTATCTTGAAATTTTGCAGGTTGTGGTAGCTCAAAAATGTACCTTCTGTTAGATACATTTAGTTTCTACTTAGAACCATATTTTAGAAACTGGTTTTCACTATTTGAACTAACCTAACTGTTTAGATGGGTTTAGAAGTCCTACAATGAAAGTCCTGCGTTCAGGCTTCTGTGTATCATTTGTTATAGTTAATGACATCACTTGCATTCCTTATACTGCTTTAGGTGTTAGTGGTTTCATCAATTGTAGCAGGGGAATCCCAGAAACCTGAACTCAAGGCTTGGCAGGTAGGAAAACATTCCTTGAAAAATACATTTTAATTTTATATTTTAATGTTTATTCCCCTTGTTAAGAAAGACTACAAGTGATCATCAGGGTTGGGGGGTGGTGGAGGAGTGTTTTGGGGTATGTTCATCTATTGCCCTGGGGCGAAAGCTCAAGTTCCTTCCTGTTGCTTATCAGGCCTTTCTTTGATGCTCACCTGTCCAATGTCACATCTTACCATTCCCCCCCTCCCCTTTGCCTTCCAGAGTGGCTTGAACCATACTGAAGTACTTAGAGATCTCTGAACGCTATTATCTCTGTATGCATATGTTTCCTCCACCAGAGTGCTCTTTACCCTCCAACTTCCCCACCTTCCTTTGACCTTACTCCTTGTGCAGCTTGCCTTGTGTACTTGCCACGGGTCTCCTCCCATTTCCCCCTTCTGTGTTCCAGTGTGCTCATCCCTCTCAGTAGCACTTTCTACACAGACATTCACTTGTTAATCTCTTTGGCCACATCATGAGTTCCTTGAAGGCTCAGGGCCCCCTACCTGGCCCACGAGAACTATTTATGGGAAAAATGTTATGGCTTACCAGAGATTAAAAGCAAAAACTGCCATTTTATAAAGAGAAATATAACCACAAGTGGATTGGATATTCCTCTCTGCTGGGCAGCTCAGTTCTTATCCCAGTCAAGGAATCCCTTTCTCCTAGCATTCATATTGAAAGCCACCGTTGTGCTCTTGGCCCTTCTTCATTTTACTATTCTGGTCCCCTAGTGATGTGCTCAAATTAGAGTGGCACTTGGGTACAACAAAAGTTTGGATGTGGGGAAAGAGAAAATGTTTTAAAATTGTTTGGTCCAAAGTGATCAGACTAAATCTATGACATAGGGTTTTAAAGTCTATTTTGGACATACGTGATCTAGAGGGAAGAGTGTAGCATTTCATCATATGACATTTTGGGAAATAATAAGGTTTAACTGCTTTGTAACAATGTCAGTTGGGGAAAAAACAGTCAAAAATGTTTTTGAGAAAAGGAAATCTGATTCACAGGCCTGATTATTTCCATAGTTCATATATTAGTCAATGCAAAAAAAATCCGTATGAAGCCCATGGGTTTTCAGTGGCACCTGACTCTTCAGGTGGTCATTGCTACTAGGAAGCAGTGCCTTGCCTACCAGATAAAGGACATTTTACAAGCATTATTTCCTAGTTGTTCAGTTTTGTTCCCCATCAACAGCCATGTTCATGTAGAAGGGAAAAGAAAAACCCTGTTCCAGCCCCACATTTAAGATGCTGTCTCCTGAATGCAGGCAAGCAAAAGCAGCCCATCAGTAGCCACACCTATCAAATGAATGCTCTTTTTATTTAAAAGAGTGATACTTGCTAAAAGACAGCTTCTTGATTTTTCACACCTAGAAAATTATATCCTCATCAAAGCCACCGTATGGTTTTCTGTAGTCATATGTGAATATCAGTAACCATGTGTATTTCTCTATTAGCAAAATACTGACGTATTCTCGACTTCGAATGTCCTAATTGCCAGCTATTAGTTTGCACAACACCTAGGCTTCCTTAGAACTTGTGACAAGAAATTTTTTTTTTTCTCATTTGTACTGATGGGCTAGAAGTATAAATCTTTTAGTATACACCTTTTTAAAAATCTATCTTTATATTAAAGTAGTACCATAGGGAAAAGATCAAACTTTCCTTCTGATTCAACCTTTTATAATTTTTAGAGTGCATTATTGAAATTTATTGAAATGCTAAATTTTGTGCTCATGGACCTGCCTCTAACCCCCAAACCCCCGCACAGAATAATTAGTGCATTTTAATTTATCCTAATTCTTTTTGTGTTTTGTTTGTACTCTCTTGGTTAGCAAAACGGATTTAGTTTTTACTTCTGTGCCCTAGTATTTAACTTTGAATTTCTCTTTAAAGAATTTGATCTAGATAAAACCTGTAGTGTATGAATAAGAGTACTTTAAAGTATTCGTTTTGTGTATGCATCTCATGTCAGAGCTTGTATAATTTTGAATTACATAATTTGTGATTTTGCCAACATTTAATAGTAGCATTTAAAACATAATCTGGTACACTCAAGGGATTGCTGTATTGATCTGTCGTTATTCACAGTAGATGTGTAAAATATGCCAACTACTTTTGTTTCCATGTATTGATTTATATTTTCAACAAACATTTGTGTACCTACTGTTTGTCAGGCCCTATGCTAGGGATTTAGTTAATTATTTGCATTTTTGTCAGATTAATCCATTATTTTATAGGATTATTGTTGCCATTTATTTTTCAGGGTATGGTACCATTTGTTTTTGTGGGAACAAAGGACAGCATTGCTAATGCCACTGTTCTTCTGGATTATCACCTGAACTATTTAAAGGTGAGAACAAGAAGAACTTTAACTTCTAATCCTTTTGTACTAAAATATAAAAACTCCACAGTCAGTCTTTCAGCAGTGAAGGTTCATTCTAGCCTGTACATTACAATGAATGACAATAGAGCAAATATTCACTTTGTTTTGCTTATTATATTCCTTCTGAAAACACAAGTCCATTTTCTATCATTATAAATTTAAGGACCAATATCCCAGTTCTCAATAAATCCCCCTATTTCCCATTATTTTTCTGTTAAACCCTTACACTCAATGTAGGTATGCCTATACATAGCTTTTTCATCCAGTTGATCCTTTCTAGCCTCTGTGAGTTTTTTCCAGGCCAAATTTTGTGTCTGTTAACACTTGCCTTTGTTTGTCCTTTTTTGTCATTTGAAATCCCAGTGTTTCCTGAAGTCCTCTGTTTAAATGTTTACCCTTTGTATTTTTCTCTATACTTTCTTATACAAAATATAAACAACTTGTGTCTTGTAGATGCTCGTTTTAGTTAGAATTTGTACAGTTATGCCTCCTCTAGATTGCAAACTGGAAATCAGGAACTAGGAGGCTACAAGGTATGGTGGAAAGAGCACTGGATTGGCAGTCCAGCAATTTGCTTCTTGTCTCTCTTCTACCATGAACTAGCTTATGTGACTTTAGGCAAGTCACTTCTCCCTATACTGGATGCTTTTTAAAATTTCTTTTAGCCAAAATATTCTATAATTCAATTAAATAAAATCTTACCCATGTCACTTTTAAAATTTCTTCTTTATATCCATATGCATCAAAATTACAAGTGACTAGTATTAAATAGGAATTTAAAAATAATCCAGCTTTCTATTTTATTTATGATCCTATCTTAATAAGAATATTTTTGCTGATTTCTTGAAAGAAATAAACAATTTTGACTTGGATGCAAATAAGGGGGGAAAAAAGTGCAATAGTTAGGCATTTCATTCTTACAGTGGTCAGTTAATAATTGAAAATGGGAAGGTTTCATCCAGCAAGGTTTGCATGGGTAGGATACCCTGTTGGTTTGCTTATTTATTTTTGTTCTAAAGTGTGTTTTATTTGTAATCTGTTGTATGTGTTTTTCTTCATATTCTTAGCTTAAATAATTATGATGACCTGGAGAGTTAGGGTTGCATTGTAATCAATCCCTTGTTCTTTTGACTAATGTTCTTTTTTTAGATCTTTTTATTTATTCTTCACAATTGAATATCTTTTTTGGTTATCAGCTGTCCTGTTGCCATTCTTTCCATCACCAGATCTTCCCTTGATTGGGCCTGGCATCTCTCACCAAAAGGTGACTGCTTTGCCCCAGTGGGATAACCTGGACTACCATTCTGTTTTGCAAGATAACACCCATTCCATGAGCTATAACTATACTCTTGGAGTAAGCTACTCAGTCTCTCCTTTGCTCAAGTCCTTTGTAAAACAGAAATTCTGGTTCAGAGCACAGATTAAATGTATCTGCCCTTTCTTTTCCAGAAGCTTCCACAACCAAGATTTTAAGAACTTAGCTTAACAGGGGCTTATCCAGTGACTGTCCATGTAGACAGTCCCTATGATGGCCGCTGCTTTACTCAAGACACCCAGTACTATTAGAGTTATGGATCCAGTTCCCTCTTAGCCAGTAAAGGAGATGTTTTATGGGTAGATTGGAAGGACAGGGGTTAGAATTGAGGCTTCATCTGGATTTGACAGAACCCAACATATCAGAAGCACTGTGTGTAAGGGTCTGTCAATGGACCCCAGGTGTATATTTTTGATCAACATTAATACTGTTCGTTGTACTTGTTCTAGCACAGTTGTAGTCTTTAAGAGGTTTCAAGGCATGATGTTAAGATCTAACTTTTTTGGTTAGCTCTTAAGTAGTTCCCCTCCCCCCTTCCCCAACATATAAGGAACAGGAGCATTTTCGGTTCCCTGAAAATAATTTTTCCTTAATGGTATAATCACATCCAAAGACCTACCATAATATATGTTCTTTGAAAGCAAAAGATGACCCAAACTCAGTGCTTCATAAATTAAGATATTAACTGGCAAATATATTTCAATTAAGATTATTTACAGTGTGTGATTTTTTTTTAAGGTTAGCTCGTTAAACCTTAAATGTCATTTACCTGCATTTTAAAGTTGCTTTATTGAATATCCTATCATCAAGAAGCCCCCCAACTAGCATATCTGTGCCTTTACAGATTCTATTGGATAATAGTGCCAAATCAAACAACTTTAAATTCTATTCAGTAGAATTTTAATGCTGAGTATTTTTGTTATATCTCTAATTATGGACATCAGTAATCTGTTATCTGTAGTAATTTTTCTTTTTAAGGAGACCATTCAATTTCCTGATAATTCTGTGTAACAGTGTTTACTATAAATTTAGAACTGAAATTGAAATATTTCCAGTATATTTTTTTATCTGATGAAAAGGAGAAAGGTATTATTAAGTAAAATGTCAAATTATTTTTACTGTTATCTTGTATATTTTAAATAGGAAGTAGACCAGTTGCGTTTGGAGAGATTACAAATTGATGAGCAGTTGCGACAGATTGGAGCTAGTTCTAGACCACCACCAAATCGTACAGATAAGGAAAAAGGCTATGTGACTGATGATGGTCAAGGAATGGGTCGAGGTAGTAGACCTTACAGAAATAGGGGGCACGGCAGACGCGGTCCTGGATATACTTCAGGTACAAACTAAGCATTTTACTCAGTAACTTTATCTGTTCCTAGACTTAATAGCTGCTAATCTCTAATATTCATTAGAACCCCATTATAACGGTTTCTCACTACATGGTTTCCGATTCACAGTGGGTCAAATTGTGTTGCAAGAGACATGTAGAGTTAAAACCTGATGATAACACTTAGAGTTTACAGGGCAGGTGTGAGTTCTGTCCACGTTCTGACTGGGGATAAATCTGCTTAAGCCCTTGTGTGTTGATGACTTTCTTAAGGCCTTTCCTGATTTTATTACTGTATAGCCAAAATTTTTTTCATTTGTGTACTGTGGCTCATTTTTTGTCAGGCATGTGCTGATCATACTTGCTGGATGGACTGTGTAAATCAGGGCTCTGCATCCTATGGCTCATAAGGTGATTTTGAGTGTCATGGCCAAAGTCAGCCCTAGGCACAGTCAAGAAGTAGGCAAAGTTTCTCTTTGCCTTCCCAGCTCTTCTGTCAGTGCTTCTTTCTTCTCTCCCAGTACCTTCCACTGAACACTGTCCCCACCTGCCAGTGCCTACTGTCTTTCTTGCTCAATTGTGTATCTACTATGTAACTTGCTAATGATGGTATAAGGTATAATCCATCTCACAAATATTTGCATTTCAAAAAGGAACTCTTTAAGATGGAAAAGCCTTCAAGATCCACAGGAAAGAAGCTATAATGGTGAAGCTATAATTGGTCATTAGCTCCAACAGAGGAAGAGAGAGAGGTAGTAGAGTTGATATTCTGGAGTGGGGGAGAGAGACACCTACTCCTAAGGCCAACCTTGAACCTAACCCCTAACCCCTCTCCCAACAGTCTGTTCTTTTTGCTGTTGAAGTCCCACCTCACCATGGAGCTCTTTTCCCCACTCCCATCCCCCCTACATCATTAACCCACCCCCTCATGCATAATGAGTTTATCTTAATAATTCCTTTATTAATGATAAATTATTTCAGTGGGAGTGGGAGGGAAGGTTGTGGACCAAGCATCAGGCAAGCATATCCCCTTTCAGCTAAGTTCAATCCCTGATCCCACAAAAGACCCTTCCCTGAGACAGTTGCCATGGTGGCCTTTGCCACCCTCTCAGAGGTGACCAAAATATATGCATTCCCCGCTGTCCCTGGGCCAAACCTTGTTAAAAGGAACTCTCTTTATATAGGTTTGTTTATCAAGGTATTGCATTTAACTGTTGTAGACAACTTTTCCTCCAGAGAGCGCAGATGTTTAAAGGAGCACAGCTGTTTAATGATGTGGCATACTCAGGTTTGAACTTAGATGGCTAATAAAATACCTTTTATTTTTTTTTAATGAGAACCAAAAACGTTTAAAACCAAAATAACCTCAAATATTGTGAAACCCTTCATTTTGAATTTAAGATAATTTGTTTTACAAAATGGAAGGTGATAATACTCTTTGGGCTTATAAATTGGGAAGAGTATTGGATTACCCCTGAAACGTCTCTGGAAGCTTCTGTTAACCTAACTTTTTTTTTAAGTCGGACAATGGTATATAACTTTTAACTCTCGATAGGAACTAATTCTGAAGCATCAAATGCTTCTGAAACAGAATCTGACCACAGAGACGAACTCAGTGATTGGTCATTAGCTCCAACAGAGGAAGAGAGGGAGAACTTTCTACGCAGAGGAGACGGACGACGACGTGGCGGTGGAGGAAGAGGACAGGGAGGAAGAGGACGTGGAGGTGGCTTCAAAGGTACAGAGATGTTCATTTCTTAATAATTAAAGGTGAATTTTAACAATGGAAGTTCTGTGAAACATCTTGGTGATTCAAGGATGTGTTACTAAAACCCCATTTTTCCTGGGGCGCCTGGGTGGCTCAGGCGTTAAGCGTCTGCCTTCGGCTCAGGTCATGATCCCGGGGTCCTGGGATCGAGCCCCGCATCGGGCTCCCTGCTCAGCCGGGAGGCCTGCTTCTCCCTCTCCCACTCCCCCTGCTTGTGTTCCCTCTCTGCTGTCTCTCTCTCTGTGTCAAATAAAATCTTTAAAAAAAAAAACAAAAACATTTTTCCTGTTTTATACTGGTCAGCAGAGGAAAGGCTCAGCAGTAATCAACAGAACATTAATTTTGCCATGGTTTGTGTAGAATATAGGAATAAACACTGATAACTAATTCAGCTTCTTTGGGGATTCTACACATAATGTGATCATTAGCTCAGGTTGACCTGTAACATAGTTGATGCAGAATTATAATGCTTTTGAAATATTTTCTGCTTCTTAGTAGCATGCTATAAGTATTAGGTAACTGGAATCACTAGATTGTTGACTATATTTTAGATTCTGTGGTCTAAATAAATTGAGAATGTGGGAATAAAGAACTTCCAATAAGCATGCCAGAATCAGTTAACTGTTGAACCTTTTAAAAATGACCCTATAGGAAACGACGATCACTCCCGAACAGATAATCGCCCACGTAATCCAAGAGAGGCTAAAGGAAGAACAGCAGATGGATCCCTCCAGGTAAACTGTGTGCCTCTTTACATCTAAATTATTTGAATTACTGTAGTTTGAGACTTACGAGTTTATTTTACTTGATTTTTAAACATGTTCAAAAGTTGCAAAATTGGTACATGCAAAGAAATGTTTTCCTTTCAACATTATAATTGTGTGCAATCTTAGTTCCTCATGACAAATATACAAAGAAAATTTCTCTAGAGACTATGCAGTCTTAAGCATTTGTGAAGACTTTGACAGTCCATTAGGATTTCAATACCACATTGGTGGTTCCCCCCCCAAGTCCCCCAAGAAAAGGGGCATCCTGGAATGTATTGAGAGAGAGACCTGAGTAAACCCTGTGGACCCCTCCTCCCATGAGTTGCAGGGATAGGGTGATCTCTTTGAGTGGAATGTAAGGAAAAGAAGATGTCTACTTCATAGGTAATAATCATGATAGACTGGGCCAATGGTGCTCTCAGCTAGTACGTGCTGAATCAGCCAGCTGTTTGTTTAGAACCAGCCTCTATTCTGAGACCCCGTTTCAGTTGGTCATCACCTATGCTGAACCCATTGTTAAATAATTTTAAAATTACTCCTGAGCATGTGAGACACCATTGCTAAGTGCATTGTGTGTGTGTTATCTCATTGAATCTTACAGCAGCCCCCTGAGGTAAGTAGTTTTATTTTTCTATTCTTTAGGTGAGTAAACTGAAGCTTTTAGAAAGATTCAGTCCTTTGTCTGCAGTCACATAGCATACGGTGGAGTGATATTTGAACCCTGGTGTATGATTCCCAGAACCCATATTCTCCTCTGCTTCTTTAACTCTTAATCCTTAATCCAAGTAGTTAGGGTACCTTATTGACCATGGATTGGTTTAGGACCAACACCCAAGATTAGTGAGATGCTTTTTAAGAGCAGAAACTTCATGACAGAATATTTCATAGGATTCATAGTAGTTGCAAGTAGGTGTTAACTATTGGCAGGTTCTTAAGGAATAGAAAAGACCTTAGATCTAGGTAAAGAGATAAAGAAATGATGTACGTACATGTGCTTTACAGAGATGTAAGGCATTTATCTGCCGGCCTTTTAATTCCCTGCTTAAGGTGACATATTCCAGGAATTTGGCAATCTGATCGTTATCGGTTAAAAGGATGCATAGTCATATTTATAATTAAAATGGGACATCAAATAAAAAGGTTGTGCTTTCTGTAGGAGAATAGATCCAAGTCAAAGCACTAAACCCTTGACAGCCAAACATTTAGAACACACACTGAGACCCAGCACTTGAACACACTTTGAAATTAGAGCAAACCATTTTGAGATCTATATAGCTTTTGTATTTCAAGCAGATCAGTATATGTAGTTGTTTTAAGCCCATTGGTCAATATTATCTTCCTTTTATACAGCATCTGGAATTATTAGCAGTGTTTTAAGTGTTCCGTGTTGACACTTAAACTATTGTATGAATCTTAGGATACTATTTTCTGAATTACATTCATCTTTACACATGTCTTGGGATTCCAGTCCTTCCACACATTAGTGTTGTTGAATTTCCCTATATCAGTATTATTCTTCAGACAGAGTTCAAGTTGTATGATCATCTGACTTGCCTTACTGAAAATACAAGCTTTAAGAAAGCAACGCTCAAATTTTTCTGCTGTAAGACAGTGGGAGCCTCAGTATAGAGAGTTAATCTTGCCCATGATAGATAATTCAGGTGTAAACTAAAGGCTAGTTATGTAATAAGTGAGTTGAGTTCTTACCCTGGTAAAGGTGGAATAGGAAGGCATCAATCTGGGTCCCTCGTGGGTTTCACAATCTTTAAGAACAGCCCATTCTTTGGAACTCTAGTATTATGGGTATATGTTATCTTGTAATTAGTAATAGTAATTCATTTTAACTATTTGTTTCTCGCTATTTTATTCTGCTTAGAAGAAGACACGGTAGGATTGTGAGTTTTTATCTAACTTTGGATGCAATGAGATGACCAATGTGTTCCAGTTAAAGAAGAAGAGTGTTTTAAAATCATAAACTAAATAAAAAATCCTACCTGACCTTAATTTCTTGCACTTCCTCTGTTCTCACTCCCATTTCCCCTTTTAACATGTGGAACTTACACTTCAGGCTTAAAATTTCTTGTCAGGCCAGTTACAGATTACAATAGGATATGGTCTGTGTATATAACAACTATAACTTGTTTTAGATCAGAGTTGACTGCAATAATGAAAGGAGTGTCCACACTAAAACATTACAGAATACCTCCAGTGAAGGTAATCGGCTGCGCACGGGTAAAGATCGTAACCAGAAGAAGGAAAAGCCAGACAGCGTGGATGGTCAGCAACCACTTGTGAACGGAGTACCCTAAACTGCATAATTCTGAAGTTATATTTCCTAAACCATTTCCATAACTCTTATTCCATATTAGAAAACTTTGTTAGGCCAAAGACAAATAGTAGGCAAGATGGCACAGGGCATGAAATGAATACAAATTGTTAAGAATTTTATTTTTTTGGTATTGGCCATAAGCAACAATTTTCAAATTTGCACAAAAAGATACATTGAAATTTTGAAACATTGCGTTTAAGTACACTTTAGCACTTCAGGGCAGGATTTTAGTTTGGTTTATTTTTTAAAGTACTGAGCAGTGATATTTTTTGTTAATTTGGACCATTTTCCTGCATTGGGTGATAACTCGCCGGTACATTTCAGTTTTTCTGAATAAATAGCATTTTTGGTAATTATATTACAATTCCGTTTTCAATCTCCTATAGAAGTCCATGAAATACTATGTCATTTCATGTCCTGTGTCAGTTTATGTTTGGTCCACTTTTCCAGTATTTTAGTGGACCCTGAGATGTGTGTGATGTGACGTTTGTCATTTTCATTAGCAAAAAAAAAAAAAGTTGTATGATCTGTGCCTTTTTTATATCTTGGCAGGTAGGAATATTATATTTGGATGCAGAGTTCAGGGAAGATAAGTTGGAAACACTAAATGTTAAAGATGTAGCAAACCCTGTCAAACATTAGTACTTTATAGAAGAATGCATGCTTTCCATATTTTTTTCCTTACAGAAACATCAGGTTAGGCAGTATAAAGAATAGAACTTGTTTTTGTTTTTGTTTTGTTGCACTGAAGTTTGACAAATAGTGTTATTGAGAGGGATGTGTAATTTTTCTGTATAGACAGGAGAAGAAATAACTATCTTTTCATTTGAGAGAGGCTAAAATGTTTTCAGCTAGGAACAAATCTTCCTGGTCGAAAGTTAGTAGGATATGCCTGCTCTTTGGCCTGATGACCAATTTTAACTTAGAGCCTTTTTTATTTTGTCCTCCCCAAGTTTTGTGAAGTTTTTCATATTTTAATTTCAAGGGTATTTGGGGGAGATAGAAAGGTCATTTTCATGTGTGCATAATAATCCTGTGAAGTACAGGTACTTTGTCTAAGAAACATTGGAAGCAGGTTAAATGTTTTGTAAGCTTTGAAGTATTAGGTCTAATGTATAAGCGGAATTGGAAAGCAGACTAGAATTGGTTAACAAATACTTCTTTTCTTTAGTTTTTTTTTTTCTTTTGTTTTTTGATGTGTTGGGTTTTGGTTCTGTTTTTGAGTCTTTTTTATGGATGAAATTTACTGAGGAAAAATATGTGAAGGACCTTCACTCTTAAGATGTTATATTTTTCTTAAAAAATAACTCCAAGTAGGGGTACCACTGAGTCTGTACAGAGCCGTGCGAACCGAAGTTCTGCCTCTGATGTATTTTGTGAGTTTGTTTCTTTGAATTTTCATTTTACAGTTACTTTTCCTTGCATACAAATAAGCATATAAAAATGGCAACAAACTGCACATGATTTCAAGAATATTAAAAAGTCTTTTAAAAGTATTGCCAAACATTAATGTTGATTTTTAGTTATTTATTCTGGGAATGTATAGTATTTGAAAACAGAAATTGGTACCTTGCACACATCATCTGTAAGCTGTTTGGTTTAAAATACTGTAGATAATTAACCAAGGTAGAATGACCTTGTAATGTAACTGCTCTTGGGCAATATTCTCTGTACATATTAGCGACAACAGATTGGATTTTATGTTGACATTTGTTTGGTTATAGTGCAATATATTTTGTATGCAAGCAGTTTCAATAAAGTTTGATCTTCCTCTGCTAAATTGATGTTGATGCAATCCTTACAAATGATTGCTTTTAAAATTTTAAGATAGGAAAAGAAATCTATAGAAAGTGTTCTGTTACAAAATGTAACTGTTACCACTGGAAGTTTCACATGTCATAGGAAGTTAGCTGTTATCTACCAACTTTCAAGAACTTGATCTTGTTTAATAAGGTGGAAAAAAATCAACAAAATGGTACAAAAGCACATTGTGCCATTACAATATGCACTAAGTATCTTTTTTTACAAAGGCTGAATTCAGCAAGGCGCTAACTTGCTTAAATGTGAATTACTAACTTCTAAAACTGTAATTTGATTCACATGTTTTCAAATGGAGTTGGAGTTGATTCGTATTACAATATTTGTGTGCTAAACGTGTATGTTTTTCAGTTCTAAGTCATGATGTTTTTAAAATCTTATTAAAGTTTCAAAAATCTAAAGATTGTTTATCTAGATGTAAATTTTTATTAAAAAGTTGCACTTATGAAAAAGCAAAAAATTAGTCTGACAGATGTTTGCTCCTGTTCTTAAATTTCTAAATATAACAAATATTAGCAGTATCTGGGGAGGGGGGAGTTATTTATCAGGCAAAGCGTATATGCCTTGCAAAATAATGTTTTCTGTGCCCTTAAAGGGCAAAAACATACCTACTGGAAAATGATTCTCCGTATTCCCAGTTACAAGATTTCAACACATTAATTACACAGGGTGCCACCAAAACATATTAAACATATACTCCTGTCTGTGCACACACAAATATACCCTGCCATTTGGAAAATACTAAATGTGTCTATGTAGTTTAAAAAAAACAAGGGCGCCTGGGTGGCTCAGTCAGTTAAGCGTCTGCCTTCGGCTCAGGTCATGATCCCGGGGTCCTGGGATCGAGCCCTGTGTCGGGCTCCCTGCTCGGCGGGAAGCCTGCTTCTCCCTTTCCTTCTGCCTGCTCCTTCCCCTGCTTGTGCTCTCTCTCTCTCTCTCAAATAAATAAAATCTTTTTTTTAAAAAAAAAAACTTTTGATGTCAGTATCTCCATAATAAAATAAATGATGGGTTTGTAGGAGGAAGGTGCCTGAAATGGTTGTTGTGGTCACTTGAAGAAACTCGGGCACAGCCGAGAAAAAAGGGTAGAAGTAGAGGGGTGATCGAGTCAAAGTTCTGCATGTTAGCATCCAAATGATTTACGGGTGCAGGACAGTCTCCTCCACATTGATGGCCTGCCTCTCCCCTCGCCCGCTCCCCCTCTGAATACTCCATCTTCATTTTCTGCTTTTCTGGGTTTTCATCCTCGTGCTTACCTGGTTCTCTATCTGTTCTGCCTGGTTCTGGACTCTTCCAGGGCTAAAAGAGCAGAGCACGGTCCATTAGATGTGGTAGTTAAACCAATCTACGAGTAATTTGGTTGGGCTTTCCTGGTTTCACAGTGGTCTTCAATGCTACAAATAAATAGCCTATTGGCAATATCAACCTTGAGACTCAACTTGGCTTACTCAGAGGCCTTTCTCCCATCTGAGCATAATCTTAGAACTCCTGGTGCTTAGGACTAGAATTCCTTTTAGAGTCAATATATACTGATTTGATCCCTGTTGAGTCCATTTGTCTCATGGCCATAAATAGCATCTTTCCTTCATGACCTTCTGATGCCTCTGATAACCAGTTATTCTGAAATAGCCATTAGCAGATGCTAGTCTTGATTGCTCAGAAGGCTTAACAGGTACCATTATTTATTTATTTAAAGATTTTATTTGAGAGAGACAGAGATACCACAAGCGTGGGGAGGAGAGGGAGAAGCAGGCTTCCCATTGAGCAGGGAGCCCAACACGGGGCTCGATCCCAGGACCCTAAGATCATGACCTGAGCCGAAGGCAGACGCTTAACTGACTGAGCCATCCAGGTGCCCCATGGGTACCAGTATTTAAATCTTGAGCATCTTTTCCACTGTATATTTATTTAGGGCTGTTTAAAAATTTTATTTGGGGCTCTTTAGAAGTTTTCTTTCTGGAGTGCCTGGGCACAGTTGGTTAAGCATCTGACTCTTGGTTTTGGCTCAGGTAGTGATCTCAGGGTTGTGAGATTGAGCCCCGTGTCGGGCTCCATGCTCAGCGCAAGAGTCTGCTTGAGATTCTCTTTCTCCACCCCTCCCGCTCATTCTCTTTCTCTCATTCTCTCTCTCTCTCAGTAAATCTGTTTTGAAGAAGAAATTTTCTTTTTCTTTTTTTTTTAATATTATGTTAGTCACCATACAATACATCATTAGTTTTTATTGAAGTGATCCATGATTCATTGTTTTTGTATGACACCCAGTGCTCCATGTAGTACGTGTCCTCCTTAATACCCATTACCAGGCTAATCCATCCCCCCACCCCCTGCCCCTCTAAAACCCTCAAGATTGTTTCTCAGAGTCCATAGTCTCTCATGGTTCATCTCTCCCTCTGATCCCCCCCCTTCATTTTTCCCTTCCTTCTAATGTCCTCCATGCTATTCCTTATGTTCCACAAATAAGTGAAACCATATGATAATTGACTTTCTCTGCTTGATTTATTTCACTTAGCATAATCTCCAGTCCCATCCATGTTGATGTGAAAGTTGGGTATTCATCCTTTCTGATGGCTGAGTAATATTCCATTGTATATATGGACCACATCTTTATCCATTCATCTGTTGAAGGACATCTCGGCTCTTTCCAGTTTGGCTGTTGCGGACATTGCTCCTATGAACATTGGGGTGCATATAGCCCTTCTTTTCACTACATCTGTGTCTTTGGGGTAAATACCCAGTAGTGCAATTGCTGGGTCATAGGGTAGCTCTATTTTTAATTTTTTGAGGCACCTCCACATGTTTTCCAAAGTGGCTGTACCAACTTGCATCCCCACCAACAGTGTAAGAGGGTTCCCCTTTCTCCACAACCTCTCCAACATTTGTTTCTTGCCTTGTCAATTTTTGCCATTCTGACTGGTGTAAGGTGGTATCTCAATGTGGTTTTGATTTGAATTTCCCTGATGGCTAATGATGATGAACATTTTTTCATGTGTCTGTTAGCCATTTGTATATCTTCTTCGGAGAAGTGTCTTTTCATATCTTCTGCCCACTTTTTGACTTGATTATTCGTTTTTTGGGTGTTGAGTTTGAGAAGTTCTTTATAGATCTTGGATACCAGCCCTTTATCTGTAGTGTCATTTGCAAATATCTTCTCCCATTCTGTGGGTTGCCTCTTTGTTTTGTTGACTGTTTCCCTTGCTGTGCAGAAGCTTTTTATCTTGATGATGTACCAGAAGTTCATTTTTGCTTTTGTTTCACTAGCCTTTGGAGATGTATCTTGAAAGAAGTTGCTGTGGCCGATGTCAAAGAGGTTACTGCCTATGTTCTCCTCTAGGATTTTGATGGATTCCTGTCTCACATTGAGGTCTTTCATCCATTTTGAGTTTATCTTTGTGTATGGTGTTAGAGAATGGTTGAGTTTCATTCTTCTGCATGTGGCTGTCCAATTTTCCCAGTACCATTTATTGAAGAGACTTTTTTCCATTGCGTATTTTTTCCTGCTTTGTCTAAGATTATTTGACCATAGAGTTGAGGGTCCATATCTGGGCTCTCTATTCTGTTCCATTGGTCTATATGTCTGTTTTTGTGCCAGTACCATGCTGTCTTGGTGATTACTGCTTTGTAATATAGCTTGAAATCGGGCAATGTGAAGCCCCCAGCTTTATTTTTCTTTTTCAACATTTCCTTGACGATTCGGGGTCTTTTCTGATTCCATACAAATTTTAGGATTGTTTGTTCAATGACATTGAAAAATGTCACTGGAATTTTGATCGGGATGGCATTGAAGGTATAGATTGCTCTGGGTAGCATAGACATTTTAACAATTGATGCAGAAAAAGCATTTGACAAAATACAGCATCCTTTCCTGATTAAAACTCTTCAGAGTATAGGGATAGAGGGAACATTCCTCAAGTTCATAAAATCCACCTATGAAAAACCCAAAGCGAATATCATCCTCAATGGGGAAAAGCTGAGAGCCTTTCCCTTAAGATCAGGAACACGTCAAGGATGCCCACTCTCGCCACTATTGTTCAACATAGTACTAGAAGTCCTAGCAACAGCAGTCAGACAAGAAAAATAAAGGTATTCAAATTGGCAAAGAAGCAGTCAAACTCCCTTTTTGCAGACGACATGATACTTTATGTGGAAAATCCAAAGGACTCCACCCCCAAATTACTAGAACTCATACAGGAATTTAGTAATGTGGCACAATACAAAATCAATGCACAGAAATCAGGTGCTTTCTTATACACTAACAATGCAACTGTAGAAGGAGAAATTAGAGAAACGATTCCATTTACAATAGCACTAAAAACCATAAGATACCTCGGAATAAACCTAACCAAAGAGGTAAAGGATCTATACTCTAGGAACTACAGAACACTCATGAAAGAAATTGAAGAAGACAGAAAAAGATGGAAAAACATTCCATGCTCATGGATCGGAAAAATAAACATTGTTAAAAAAATTTTCTTTCCATTTCTTTCTGAGAACTTGTCATGAAGAAATGGGGAAATTCTTTTTTTTTTTTTTCCTTAACGCTAAGGAGTATTATGTTAGTGGGAGAGGCATTAAAACTCTGCAAGTTGCACTTGCTAAATGATTAAAGACTAAACTTCAAAATTGAGTGCTTAAAGGTTTTCCCACCAATTTGTGTATACCATAGACTTGATTACAGGGGTAGGTTGAAAATTGGAAGGAAGACTGAGTGTCAACAAGAGATGGTTACACAGAATCCTGGGAATTGGGGTATATGATGATGATTCGGCATCATTCAAAATTTGGATAGCTTATGCAGGGAGGAAAAAAAATTTGTGTTATTTATTCAGGTATAAAGTTCCTTTGGTAAATACTAAGGCATCTTTGTCAGATTTCCCTAGAAATCAAACCCTGTAAGATACTGCATCAAAAAACAGTACTGGTGCTTAGGGAATATATATCATTAAAAGTTGAAAATGCAGGATAGCTACTACGTGACAGGAAGGGACATAGGGAGTTACGCTATGGAAAAGGGAATTATGGGGTAGATTCCACACTTGTCCAGGGCATAGACTAGCTCTGTGGTAACTGAGTAAGTCATTTCATCTCCATGTTTTGGTTTTTTTCTTGTGTTAAAGAAATGGTTGCTAAGGTATCCCAACTCCAAAGTTGTATATGCATTAATAAGGATTCATGTTTTATATGGAGAAAGCTACAGAGAGTCAGTGGTAATGAACCACCCCCCTGACTTCTCTGACTCTCATTAGTTAATATTTACTATATAGCAGGCACTTCACAAGCTTCTTGGGGATACAGGGATATCTCAGACCTTCAAGAAGTTCACTGTCAAGTGGGAGAGCTTGAGTCAGTGGGCAGTTGCAGCATCCGGTACAGTTAAGTGCTAGAATGCACAGGGCGAGGTGGTGTGGAGCCAGTACAGGGCTGCTCAGGTGAAGTGAATCTTAAAAAGATCGGAGGAGTTAGCCAGGTGTAAGGTGCTGCGGGCAATAATCTAGGCATGAGGAAATCTGTATTTGGGAAGCTTCCAAGAGTTCTGTGTGGCTAGGGCACAGAATTTGAGGGAGAGAGGTGATACGAGGTACTGTCAGGGAGGCCTATGGTGCCACGTTAGAGGTTGGACCTCAGGGAGCCTCAGAAGGGTCTGAAATGATCAGGTTTCCACTTGAAGTGTGGTGGGACAGACAGGATGGTCCCATGACTCTGGGAGCCCCCGTCAAGTTACCTTGTAACCAGCTAGCAGGAGGGACTGGGCCCAAATCCAACTCTCAGGAGGCTCTTCTGCCCCACAGTCCAAATCCAGCTTCCCACAAGGTCACAGGTGCCTGCGGTCTGGGTTCCCAGGCAGCTCCCCTGACAGCTGGGAGTTGTAAGCCCTGATGTGATCATCTGTGTACAAGGCTGCCGTCAGGCTTGCCCTGTGGAAGGGTAGACCCCCAGAGAAGGAATAACCTTCCCCCAGAGTACAGCCCCAAGGTGCAGCCCTCAGTGCCGTGACCTTTGCATCTCTGCAAGAGAAGATGGGTCTCCATGTGCCTCTTCTTGCTGGTACTTCTCCCTTCTTAAAACCTCTTCCTCTTGTATGGTGGTGTGCTGTTTGCCTTCACCCACTATTTCACAGATGGTGACCAGTGTGAGGCAAATGCCACTTATTCCAGCCCTGGCCCTTTGGAAACTGCAAAAGCGATCAACTAAGCCATATCAGGATGGACAGCAACCCTCCGAGGGTAGTGGGAAACGTGGCTGAGCTGAAATCACTGGTGAACATGTTAGTTCGGTGCTTATGGCCAGTCCAGGTGCCACAAAGGCCCTGGAAAGTCCTCCATGGAAGGCCGATTGAAACAATTTGATCCTTCAGCACTCTCAAGTCAGCCAGCCCTATGAGCCCTAAGAAGAAAGAAATCGGGAGAAAAGAGCCCTTGGTCCCAAGTGCCATTAGAATAGTAGATTCAGTCTAACTTCCTGGATTTGAACCCTGTTCATTAGGCAGTGTACCACCCAGGGGCTTGTCAGGGGTGGGGTTGAGGTACACGAACAGTCACAGGAATCCCCTGAGGCTTGAACCGCTTGCATGATGAAGAAGCTGCACCCATGAGGTGGGTGACACTGAGTGACCAGCATTTGGGGTTTACCACAGGATTCCCTTTTGCCCAATGAATTGCCTAGTCTGACCAATGGGGAGAGAGCAAATATGCCTGCCCTGGGCTTGAACTGGATGTTCATGGAAGTCAGATTCACACAGCCACGAAGAGGAGACTTTCCTGAGACACTGAATGCAGAGTGAGACATCCCTGCTGAGGTCCCAGCAGCCTTGAGGCACTCTGACTTTATTAGCATGCTTGTAGGAAAACCCTGGGCGTCAGGGATAACTTGTGAGCAAATGACTTGAATTCAGAGAGTGCTGGCAAAGCTGATGGCGTCTTACACGAGGAAGACAGCCCTAATTTTACTCCTGTCAGGGAGTAAGGGATGGGATAATCCTCCGGGGCTCACTTAGGCCCCATCCAAAGGGGGGAAGATGAGATACGGGGCCCTGTAAGGTGCCCCAGGTCTCAGCAAAAGTGGAAAGGCATCAAAGCACCACTCCAGACCTCTTCTGAGGCTCCGTCAGGCAGCATGTTATGGCTCTGGGTCTTGAATGAAGGGATGCCTGAGTAAGGAGATAGACGGGAAAAGTAGAGAGGCCCATGGGCTAGGTAACCCAAATCACTCTGAGGAGGTTGCAGAGAGAACATAGGGAGGTGTGCAGGAAACAAGAACTTGTTCTTTTAAGATTATTTATTTTAGAGAGAGAGAAGGTGAACGAGCCAGCAGAGGGTGGGAGGCAGAGGGGAGGGAGAGAGAATCCCAAGCAGACTCCCCACTGAGCACAGACCCCCCCAACATAGAGCTCGATCCCACGACCCTGAGATCATGACCTGAGCCAAAATCAAGAGTCGGATGCTCGACCGACTGCGCCACCCAAGCACCCCATCAATAACTGATTTTACATCAAGAAGACCCCTATAAAGAGCTGATGCCAGGAGGTCCTGGGTGGGGGGATTCCCTTTGGAGATGGAGGCCATTCATTTTCCCTACTGCCTGGCTAGCAAATCTGCAAAGCCTCCCGTGTCCTTGGAGAAGGCTCTAGAGGAGGAAGCCAAGTGGTTAGCCACATCCTAATGCTGCTGAAAGAGACTCTCAGAGACTCCCCATCTCCAACAGGCCTCTATGCCACCCCGGAGACTGATTTTCTAGCCCAACGGCTAGAGGGCCCTTCAATTCAGATTTGAGTTCATTCAGAAGCAAACTTGGCCCAGGGCCCAGTCCTCTGCCCTCGTCAAGGGGATTGCTCACTTTCTGTCCTGGTCCATGTAGCCTAGAACAGGTGTGGGGAGGATTCAGCAGACCTGGACCTCCCAGACCCTAGAGCCCAAGACATTGTTGTTCTTGGACCAGTAAGTGCATGGTAAATGAATCTCCCTGGCAGGGTTTGAGACTGGTTTCACTTACAGCCAAGAGACTCAGCACAATTACTACAGATGCCATTGGTCCCTTTGTCAGACTTCATGATAGGTATGGACATGCTGGGCTCCCTCAACCCTGTGAATGCAGAACCTCTTGTATTTCCAAAGCCTGCCAGGATTATGCAGTTGAAACAATCACATATCAGTAGGTGAGAAATAATACATACAAGGCTTATCCCGTTGCCGGGAAGGAGTGGTAGGCCACAGTATCTTCCAATTCCCAGCCCTCTTTAGCCAGTGAGTAAATCCAGTGTCTGTGGCCCCTGATTGCAGATCATTGTGGTTTTAATAGTGGCCACCATGACACTCAAAGCATCTGATACACCAACAGGTGACTGAACTGATTGCAGCCATTCCTGGCACCTGGTATGTGGCCTTAGAGTGGCACCGTCCAGTTCTTCCGCCCCTAGCCACATGTGGCAGCTGTTGAGTGCTTGAAACGTGGCTGGTCAGAACGGAGATATTCTGTTAAGTGCAGAATATACAATGGATTTGGAAGACTTATTTTGAAGATTATCTTACTAATTACTTTTTATATTTAAATACTGAATTTTTAATATTTTGGATCTATTGGGTTAACTAAACTATGTCATTACCATTAGTTATACCTGCCTCTTTTTTACTGTTTTTTAAATTTCTTTTTAGATTTTATTTATTTATTTGACAGAGACACAGCGAGAGAGGGAACACAAACGGGGAGTGGGGGAGGGAGAAGCAGGCTTCCCGCGGAGCAGGGAGCCCGATTTGGGGCTTGATCCCAGGACCTGGAGATCATGACCCGAGCCGAAGGCAGACGCTTAACCAACTGAACCACCCAGGCGCCCCAAGATATCTATGTTCTAATCACTGGAACCTGGAATATGGCAAAGGGAAATTAAGGATACATATGGAATTAAAGTTGTTACTCAGCTGACCTTGAGATGGGAGGATTATCCAGATTGCCCCAGTGTAACCACAGGGTCCTTATATAAGTGGAAGAAGAAGGTGGAGGAGGCATAGTTAGAGAGAGTAAAACATCCTAGGATTTTCACCAATTCTTTTTTTTTAAAGATTTTATTTATTTGTTTTTGAGAGAAAGAGAGAGCACATGAGTTGGAGGAAAGAGCAGAGGGAGAAGCCTGACGTGGGGCTCGATCCCAGGACCCTGGGATCATGACCCAAGCCGAAAGCAGACGCTTAACGAATGAGCCACCCAGGCACCCCTACTGTTTGTTTTTTTTTTTAAATAGATCTACTAGAAAATTTTAAATTACATACGTGATTCACGTTATATTATTCTTGGACAGAATTGCCCTAGACATTGCTAATGTCTTCTCCAGATTTCTCTAGGAAGAAAAAAAATTATTTTGTTTTCACCTGACAAAGCATGAAGTTTACCTTTATTGTCCTGCCTCGGGTATTTTGAACTTCCCCAGCAATACTTAATAACTGCAACATATCAGTAATGAGTTGGGCAAGTCCATTACGTTATATTGATGATATTTTGTTTTTAAGTAGGCTCCATGCCCAGCGTGGAGCCCAATGCAGAGCTTGAACTCACGACCCTGAGATCCAGACCCGAGCCGAAATCAAGAGTCGACGCTTAACCGACTGAGTCGCCCAGGTGCCCCTCTCTTGATGATAGTTTTCTGGTGGCCCTCACAGCTCTCTAAGCACAGCTGTGCGCAGGTGCCAAGACCTTGAATCAGGATAGAGACCAGGACCAGGCCACTTGAGTGCCTGGCTTGGGGGCTTTATGAGCAGCTGCCCAAAGAGCTATTCCACAGCCTAATGAGGAAAAACTGTTGGCCTTGCAAACATTAGCTACACAGAAGGAGCCCTTCTGACCTGTTTGGCCTCTTTGGGTATCAGAGGCAGCACATCCTGCACCTAGGAATGTTATTTAAGAACCTGTCCTAAGTCATCAGCCTGGTGGCCAAATGTGATCGGAGCCCCCTGTGGTAAAGCCATGGAAGGAATACAGGCAGCAGAGCAATACCTGCCCCGTCCCCGTAACTGCTGGAGTTTTAAGTATCTGGGACCTGTCTTCTCACATCTGATGCCTCTGGCAATAAGACTCTGCCGGCGTATGGATGGGTCATCTCTTCACCACTGAATGGTACATGCCTTTTGAATGACAATTATTGGTTCTGGTGGGGAGACATTGTCTCACTGCAGGAAAAAATGTGATTCTCAGTTCCAACTTTCCTGCGATGGGTTGTTGTCACTAAACTAAATTCCATCACATCGGGGTATCAGCAATGGTGCTGTCGGGAAACCAGAAATCACACCAGTGCTTTTAACAGAGAATTTAACATAGAGATTGGCTGGACAGACATTCAAGGATTGAAAATTCAGAACAGGAACATTAAGGTAACACAGAGGTGGGGTCTGCAGGAAGCATCTGCCATCCTGAGGCCTGGGGGAACAAAGGGATGAGGCTCAAAGGAGAGGCCCACAGAATTCAAACCCAGACCTCTAGGAAAGGGATGCTGTTGGTTGGTACTGGTACGTTGGTAACCCATGGGAAGACCCCCCATGGGGCTGGGACTTAGACCACTGAGGATGGTGTGCCAGCCAGCTGGTTGATGCTGGTCTCTCTGAGCAGACGTGATGATGCTGGTTCTGAGGGGCAGGGGGATCTGGAAATTGTATTCAGCTGCTGCCACTGGAGCAAAATGTTCCTGCCAGAGTGAAGAACCACGAACCACGGTCTTCCAGTCTCCCTCTAGAGCCTCTTAGGGGCAGAACCTAATAGGCAGCACTGTCTACGGAGCAGAGCAGAACGTGGAAGAATGGTCTGGAACTGAGAGACAATCGCTTAATCATTGACAATGTGCAACAAGCTGAGAAAATGTGAAATGGAAGTACCTCCGGTCGAGGGTTAAGCCCCCTGCAAGAATAGGTGGCTACCCACTCAACAGGAACTGAGATGCCCTCATTGGCTGCTTTGCCTGAGTGACTGGCTTAATAGGGGCCGCAATTCTGAGACTGAGTACCGTACAAGAAAACTTGTTTCACTGATGGGTGAACAAGTTCAGTAGAATACCCAGCCATCTGTTCTGATGATGGTAAGTGCTGACAACCCATGGTAGTACTTGCTCTGCACAGTGTGGGGGCTGCAAAGTGCTGCTTTTGGTAATAAAGCATTCTGCTCCTCAAGGGACGAAATACACCTTTTCATGGACTCATGGGCTGCTGCGAATGGCCTCACTCCAGTTAGGCCTTTAAGCGACCCAGGCTGAGACTAGTCAAGTCATAACCCTATGAAAGCAAATACAACTCACCCCCAAGCTCAATTAATAAGTCACATATGTATTTGTCTGCTAGAAAGGGCCACATCCTGAGAAAAGCAAAGCATCTGCAAGAAGTAAGTCAACTGAGCCCGTGAGACATCAGTCATATCCATATCCATGTGTGGCCTACTAGATCTATGTCCAGACCCAGCACAGTAACAAACACCATGAAGGGCTGTCATTTGACATGCAAAGAAGCTACCGAAGCCCCCCAGAGCCTGCACTCACAGGCAGCTTCATGAACCTGTAATTCAGGGTGAACTTGGTCATACTATGGAACACAGGACTGACTCATGCTGGCAAATATACTTCACAGGCCTCCAGAAAAGGAAGGAAGGAGGATAGGGTACAAAGGATCTTAGGCTATAGTACAGTTCCAAGCAATTTTCAGCCAGGTTGATGGGGAGTTCTTGAGCCAAAGTCACCTGTTACAGGGGTTCTCCTCCTCATAAGAATGGATCTGCATTCGTACCCCCACTGTTGCTCAATCATTGGCTGGAAGTGGTCTCCAGGAAACATGACCTTGGCACAAACACAGTCCTGGCTGCAGAAGAGTAGCAGGTGGGGCTGTCAGGCTATTATGCTCGCCACAACACATTGAAGTGGCACAGTTGCATGGGTACCACACTACGTAATCATACTTCCTCCTTTCTCCGGACCTGCATTGACCATAGTGAGTAGCTGGAAAATTTTTACTACATAGATCATGGACATGTGGTTGAACACAAATTTATTTATTTATTTATTTATTTATTTATTTATTTATTATTATTTTTAAAAGATTTTATTTATTTGACAGAGAGAGACACAGCGAGAGAGGGAACACAAGCAGGGGGAGTGGGAGAGGGAGAAGCAGGCTTCCTGCGGAGCAAGGAGCCTGATGCGGGGCTCGATCCCAGGACCCTGGGATCATGACCTGAGCCGAAGGCAGACGCTTAACGACTGAGCCACCCAGACGCCCCTGAACACAATTTTAAAATGGCGTCTGGTGTCCTTCCCCACTGGGCAGATAGCTCTGACCCTGGGTTTGTCATACCCCTCCCCTGCAAGTTGAGGACACTCCTGTGGATCTTATGCTCATGCGGTAAGTCACCTTCACACTGTAGCCATCTTCCTTGATGTCAAGAGACTGACTCCCTTTGGTAATGGAATGGTTAGCCCTGGGTCTCTGTGAAGCTTTTCACTCCAGCATATAAAATAAGGCCTGGTTCATTCCTGAAGGGAGCTCATGGACCCCAACTGGTTGGGCATAGACAGATCCAACTCTGGGAAGCACGTAGAGGATCAAGGGGCAAATACCCTCTCTTTTCCTAGTCCAGATATGGACCGACTGTACCCGTCTAGGGCAGTGACCATACTGCCAACTCTCACAAAGCTATATATGTCACCCCTAATTTGATTTGGCTACGGGGGATCTTATCAGCACCGCACTATCATACAATGCCTCTGATATTGCTTCTACCAAGCAGGGGACTCAGCCACTCTTTGCCTTGATTTTCTACACTCATGTGTCCATAGCCTGTGATGTCCATGCTAAATGGGTATGGAGATTCTCCTCGGACCCTACTCAAAGCAGCATTTATGTTCTTCTCACCCACTTCCAGGGCTAGTTTTTCTGTGTAGTAAGACAGCCTCCCTTGCCTCCCCTGCCTCCTGCTTGGATACAGGGTTACTTGCTTCTTGAGAATAGCCATGCAACTCTTCGGTAACCAAAGACCCAATGAGCACAGACTATATATCCCCAGATTCTGGTGCCATTGGCAGGATCTACCTGGGAGCATGAGGGACACAGTTTATCACCATTTTCTATGGGTTTTCCTCCCACCGGGAGGTATTTCTAAGGCTCACTCAAGGAGATTACCTATCTGGGGTCTCACTACCAAAGATATTCTTGATTCCCTACTCTGCTTTTGTCGGATACCTGCAGAGCTTTGGGTCATTTACTGACTAGGCAGTACACACTGTGGCCAACAGCTTCTGCTGTTTCTGACTGAATACCTCATTGCAAGTGAAGCTATCTAACATCAACTATAGGAGCTAACCACACGGCTCTCAACCACCCCCCACCTAAGCCCTACAGTTTTCATGATTAACTTTGTATTCTTATTTAGGACCCTTTTCATTTTACAATGTCTTCTTTGCCATTGTCACCACTTCCAGAAACCCCACTGACAAATCCAATTAATTTCTGGGCCCCATGGGAAGGCAGGCTTCACTGTGGGATAATGACAGAACATGAGACCATGTGCCTCATCTTACTAACACTTAACAATTAAACCTATTCTTGTGCCCATTGTACAGGACTGGCTTTTTCTTTCACTCACCTTCCAAAGATAGATTAAAGGGAGCAAGACTAGACGCAGGGAAGCCAGGTTGTTGGAATAATGAGCCAATACAATGACATCGAGAATGGAGATGGTGGGATCGCTATGATATTTAGGAGAGAGAATCAGTGGGACTTGGTGATTATTATGTGTGGGGAAAGAGAAAGGAAAGAAACTAGGGTTATGATTCACATAGTTTGGGTTTAATTAATAGTTTTCTTTTAGAGGAATGAAGATTTAGTCATACAACTAATGTTTATTAAGCATACACCATGGGGCGCCTGGGTAGCTCAGTCGTTAAGCTCAGGTCATGATCCCAGGGTCTTGGGATCTAGTCCCACATCGGGCTCCAGGCTCAGTGGGGAGTCTGCTTCTCCCTCTCCCACTCCCCCTGCTTATGTTCCCTCTCTCGCTGTGTCTCTCTCTGTCAAATAAATAAATAAAATCTAAAAAAAAAAAAAAAACAACCCATACACCATGACTCAAGCAATGTATTTGATGTGGAAATGCAGAAGAAAATGACACTTGGAAACAGAAAAATTAGTATAAGATAATAGATAATTACAGGGACAAAGAGATAATCGTGCCTCTTTGTATGAGGCACTGAGAAGGGCACAACTCACTCAGCAGTGTTCCTGTTAAAAAAATTAATAAGCTTAATCTAATAATGTGGAAACATCAGACAAGTTCAAATCGATGGACATTTTACAAAATAAAAGGCTTGTACTCATCACAATTATTGCAGTCATAAAAGACAAAGAAACACTGAGGAATTGTTGCCAGTCGAAGCATACTAAAAAGACATGACAGTTAAATGCAACATGTGGTCCTGCACTGGATGCTGAACCAGAAAATATTGTTGTCTTCTGTCACAGCGGATATTATTGGGAAACTTGGCTATGAATAAGGTCTGCAGATTACACAATAGGACAATGCTAATTTCCCATTTTTGATAACTGTACTGTGATTATATAAGAGAATATTCCTGATTTTAGGAAATACATGAAGTTTTTAGGAGCAAAGGGCTAAGATATGAGCTAGAAGAAGCTTCGAGCAGTAGCATAGTGGCTAAGCACGCTTAGGCTCTGGGGTTACACTGCTGGAGTTCTAATCCCAGCACAGTTATTTACTACCTATGAGGCTTTGGGCAAGTTATTTAAACATTCTCCAGTTTAAGTTTCCTCACTGGTAAAATGGGTGATGGTAATAATAGCACCTAACTCATCGAGATGGCGTGAGAGTGACATTGCCATGTGTCAAGCGCTTAGACCCGTGTCTGGCATGTTTGCATAACTGGGGCTGGCTGGATTTCAGCTCTTCTGCCTCTGCCCTGGAAATACAGAGAGAAATGGGACATGGTTCCCTTGTTCAAGGAGCCACAGTCTAGTGGAAAAAATAAGAAGGTTAAAGATAATAACAAAACCATGTGATGAGTGTTCTGCTAGGGATTTGAGCTGAGTGCCGCTGAGCTTGGGGCAATGAGTTCTGCAGGAGGAAGTCAGGAGAAGTTTCACAGAGGGCTTCTGGTTTGAAATGGATCAGTACGGGTGAACAGGAGTTTGCCAAGAATGCACTTTTCCCACTTTGGTCAGGCCCAGGGCAACATGGGTGCAAAAGCAGAGTTCTGGAAAGGGCATTAAGTACGAGAGTACAGCGTCGGCAATGAGCAGTGGTTGGCGGGAGAGCCAGGATTGACTGCCAGTCAACTGACGCAGGTTCAGATCCCGGCTTAAATATCACCTACAGCCTCAAACAAATCACACAATTTCCCTGAATCTCAGTTTCCCCGAAATATGGAGATATTAACACTTCCCTCAGGCCTGTTAGGAGGATTAATATAATGTGCTTAGCACAGCGCCCAGTGCATGGCTCATCCCCCATAAAGGACTGCTGTTCGTATTAATGCTAGTGTTAGACATTTCTAGGGTTCACCATGTTTCCTGATTCTTCTTTCCTTCCAGGCACGTGCCTCCCTTGAGGGAAGCCTGGCCCTGTAACTTCCTCTGGCCAATGAGGTGAAAGCAGAAAAGATGCACGTCCTTTCGGGGCCGACGCATTGACGAGCCAGGACGCTGTGATTGTCCACACTCTCTTCCCCTGACACAGCAACTCGGAAGCTAAGACAGTGGCACCTCTGTCAGTCCAGGTAACAGGGACAACGAGGAGCAGAGTGTCCCTGCCCACCTGTGTCAGGCATGTAGCATGAGCAAGCGATAAACCTTTGTTGTTTTAAGGTACTAAGACTTCGGCATTTTATTATCTTTAGCCACCCTTATAAGCCCTGAAGAATCAGAGACTCTTCTAGACCCTTTGGTGTCCCATGCCAATTCCAGCTAGGGGAAAATAGGCATTCTTCACTCTCCCACCTTATTGATGGGGTGATAAAAAATGGATGGAAGACTTAGAAGCATGTGTTTAACAGAGGAATTCAAACTCAGTGTAAACAAAGAAAAGTCATCCTGTCTTGCAAAAAATTCCAACAATGAGTGGAGGACGTGATAAACATGGAGCAGATCTTTCTTTCTCTGAATCAACTGTGACTTCAGTTTTTCACATTCAAGCACCATAGGATTAGTGATGCTATAAGCTAACCTCATAGGAAAGTATCAGAAAGGGATATAACCTGGGGGTCAGGAAAAGTCTCGTGAAGAAGTGATATTTAAGCTGAGGCGCGAAGGAGGGAGAGGACAGAAGAGGACAAAGAGGACAGGAGGGGACAGGAGGGGAAAGCATGTGAAAAGGCAGCAGAGGACCTCAGGCGTCTGGGCAAGTTGTGTGCGGCCATAATGTGAAGGAGGGAGAGGGGCAGAGCTGAGGCTGGAGGGGTAAGCGAGGTGCAGAGCAGGGGAGCTCTCATGAACCAGGAACCCAGGAAAGGCATTCGGGCTGTGAAGGCCGTAACCACCCGTCCAAAAGGTTTACAGAACAGGAGAGTGACATAGAAACAAGAGCAGAATAGAGACATTGTGTATCGGTCAGGGTTCTCCAGAGAAACAGAAGCCATAAAATTTATAAAAGAGATACAGATTTAGTTTGAGGAATTGGCTTATGCGATTGTGGAAGCTGGCAATTCAAAATTCCTAGGGTGGGCTGGCAGGCTGAAAACGCAGGCCGGAGTTGATACTGCCATCTTGAGGCAGAATTTCTTCTTCAGGGACATTTCAATTTTGCTCTCAAGGTCTCTCAACTAATTCGATAAAGTCCGCCCAGATTACTGAGGGTAATGTCCTTTCCTTAAAGTCAACTGATTGTAGATGCTAAGCCACAGCTATAAAATACTTGCACAGTGACACCTAGACTAGTGTTTGATGGAATGACTAGGTTCGATAGCCTGGCCAAGTTGACACAGAACACTGACCGTCACACCTAGTTTCAGAGTGAGAGTAGAGAGCTTTTGTTGATGGACTGAATGGGGATTGAAAACTAGGGAGGACTCAAAGAAGACTCCCAGAGTTACTACTTGAACAACTGGATAAAAGGTAGTACCTCCAATTGAGATAGTGAACAGTGGAGAAAGTGCAGGTTTGTGGTGGATAATCATTCAATTTTGGATGTGAGCAGTTTTAAGTGCCGTGAGTCCGCCAAGCAGAGACGCTTCAGTAGGGTTCAGGAGAGAGATCTAAACTGCAGTTTTGTGAATAATCAGGACATAATGGCAAGTCAGCTGCAGGAGTGTATGTGATCCTTTGCGGGGACAGTGGAGCGTGAGGAAGACAAGAGAAGAAGGCCTAGCAGAAAGCCCAGCACCAAAGAGAGAGACTGCTTGCTGAAGGAGGGAGCAGATTTTTGTCATCATTTATACTGTAGCCTTTAGGAGCCAGCAGAGGTATTTCAGTAGGAAGAATTGTTTAACTGCAGTGAGTACGGTGGGTTAGAACTGTGAGACCCTATTGGTCGAGAGATCTCTCAGGAAACTTTTGCTGGTCAAGAGAAGAAGTAACGCAGGTCTAAGCTAAGACTCTTTAAGTAGAAATAGAAGGGAGGAATGGGACTGAGGAGTATTTTGAAGCAAATCAACAGGCATCTAATTGGACCGAAGGGATAAAGAATCCAAGATAACCCAGAGGGCTGTCAATCAAAGGGATCAGAAGGATGAGAACATCCACAGAAAAAAGGAAGTCAGGAGCAGGTATTGGTTTCGGAGAAAAAGATTGAAAGGTCAGGTTTGTACATACTTCGAGGTGTGGCAGAATATTTATCCCTGACTCCCAAACATACCGTATCTATCATGTCCTTCCATTCCTCTGGGTCTCTGTTCGGCCTCCTCCATGAAAAAAAAATCTTTCCCATCCTGTTGGCCTGAACATTTTCTATTCAATCTTCTAAACTTAAATTAAATGTCACTTTTCAGTAGCTTTCACTGACAACTTTAGGCTGAATTATTTGTCCTCTCCTCTGTGTTCCTACAGCACTCTGTTCATATCTTTGTTTTTAAGAGCATTCATCACATTGTGTTATCATTGCATTTTACATGCCTGCTACCCACACTACAGTGAAGCTCCCAGAACCCAGGGCCTCTGACTTATTCCATCTGATTCTACCAGAAACAACAACATTGAATTTGCTTTGCTGATCTCCAGTTTGGAGCTCAGGACAGGGGTAAGGCTAGATATATAAAGATGAAAGCATTGCTGACACGGAGTGGCCACCGAAGAAATGAAGTAAGTATATCACTCAGGAAAAAAAAAAAAACAGCACAAATAGGAAGCCGTGGGCTAAATCTCAGGGAATATCTACACATTTAGCCAATGGGCTAGGGATTAGAAGGACGTGAGAATTGTGCTCTGTCATAGCAATTACCATTAAAATACATTTATTCAGTGGCTACTATGTGCCACTCACTGTGTAGGCACTAAAAATACATCAATAAATAAGATAAGCAAGATCTCTTCTCCCATAGAGCTTACAGCACTGTAGGGACACATAGCTTCCCTCAGCAAAGGAGGAAAGTTAACAGTTTCAAATGCTGCAAAATGTCTGAGGAGGATAAATACTTCAGTGGCCTTCTGATTTGAAAATTGGAAGGTGAAGGAGCCATGTGGCCAGTTTCATTGCAAGGAAAATGGCCGAAAGTTGTGATGGAAAGGAAGTCAGAGAAGTAGAGAATAGAATTTTCTGGAATGTAGTAGGCCCTTGAGATGCAGAAAATGAAACAGATGGTATAATCAGCGAACATGAGCTCCAAAACAGAGGAGATTGACCACAAGCATTGAAACCATGATCTGGGGTAGCAAAGGGATCTAAGGTGATTACTGACCCCTCCTCTTCACCTGGAAGAGGAAGGCTGAGCAGCATCCATCACAGAGGCTTTTCAGGACAGTGATGAACCCAGGAAGGGTTAATCAGTAGGAAGCTAAACTTCAGCTCATTCAAGGGGAAGGAAAGCAGGGAAAAGGAAAAGTGTAAGGATTTAGAATAGTTTCTCTACATTAGGATGGAGATGTAGGGACGCCTGCGTGGCTCAGTCGTTAAGCATCTGCCTTCGGCTCAGGTCATGATCCCAGGGTCCTGGGATCGAGCCCCACGTCGGGGTCCCTGCTCAGTGGGGAGCCTGCTTCTCCCTCTCCCACTCCCCCTGCTTGTGCTCTCTCTCCCTCTCTCTCTCTGACAAATAAATAAATAAATAAATAAAATATTTTTTTAAAAAGGATGGAGATGTAGGATTCTCTATGACAGGAGGCACAGGGGAAGGAGCAGGTAGAGTGAGTCAGAAGTGGAATGTGCCTGGGTGGTAGTAGCCCTGATCTGGGGTGTGAGGCTATTGAAGGTGATAGTGGCTTGCTCAACATCCAACCTTTGGGGGTTTGCCTTCTATACTACAGAAACTAGAAAGCTAAAAAAAAACTACGTTTCCCAGATTACCTTGCAGACAGTGTTTGGGATGTAATTTTGGTATGACCAATTAGACAAAATTATACTCTGCTTGAATTCCAAACTGAGCCAAATGGGGAGCAAAGCCTCACGTGCAGGGCACTCATTTTGCTGGTGAGGGTCTGGAGTCAAGAGTTCTGGCAGCAAGTTCCCAATCCCCAGATCCCTGCTAAAGTTGCCTTTTCCTAGAACCACCAGTTCTAGAAAAGACTTCCTGAGCCCCAGTCTCTCAACTAGAGCAAAGGTAGCAGTTCCTTTCACTGGATGACAAGCATATCTCACACCAGATACACTGGAGTGGATTGTTGTTTTTTTTTTTTTTAAGATTTTATTTATTCATGAAAGACAGAGAGAGAGAGAGGCAGAGGGAGAAGCAGGCTCCCCGCTGAGCAGGGAGCCTGACATGGGACTCGATCCCAGGACCCCAGGATCATGACCTGAGCTGAAGGCAGTTGCTTAACTGACTGAGTCACCCAGGCGCCCTTCTTGTTTTTGTTTATTCTCAAAAACGAGCAGATATCTCTAAAACTGGAAGTTCTCCAACTTAACTTCTATGTAAATACAATGCTTTTTATAAAGATTTTATTTATTTATTTGACAGAGAGAGAGAGAGATCACGAGCAGGGGGAGTGGCAGGCAGAGGGAGAAGCAGGGAGCCTGGGACTTGATCCCAGGACCCTGGGATCATGACCTGAGCTGAAGGCAGACGCTTAACTGACTGAGCCACCCAGGCACCCCTAAATACAATGTTGATTAAAGGATATGTAATTCAAATGTGCTGAATTGAAGCTTACGCATCTATTATTACAAGTCAACAGTAGTCACAGCAATTTGTTTAGAACATAGTCCAATAAATGATTTTTTTTTTCAGGAAATAAGCAAGGCGGAGAAAGCAAATACTTTGTGGTATCACTTATATGTGGAATCTTAACTTTTTAAATAAGTCAAACTCATAGAAATAGAAACAGAGATTAGAAAAGTGATTGCCAGGAGATGGGAGGTGGGGGAAATAGGGAGAGTTTAGTAAAAAAGGTATAAACTTTCAGCTATAAGTCTGAGGATCTAATGTGACACATGGCAACCATAGTTGATATGGTCGAGTCAATGATATATCATTGAAATTTGCTAAGAGAGTAGAACTTAAATGTTCTTATCAAAAAAAAAAAAAGAAAAGAGAACAAAAGATAGAGCTAAATATGCAAGGTAATGGATGTCTTAATTAACTAGAGGGAACCCTTTCACAGTGTATACATGTATCAAATCACTGTGTACAGTTTAAATATCTTACATTTTATTTTAGCAATTATACCTTAATAAAGTTGAAAAAAAAAAAGAGGTTGCCCTAATAGAACAATGAAATCACCTCTTGAAAACCTAGTATGACACCACCTAGGAGAAAGCCCCCCGTGAGTTTGAGGTGCTGTCTTGCAGGGTGTGGCATGCCCTCTGAACTAGGGCCAATCAACGTACAGCATGGTTTCTCCCATAACCAGACACATGAGGCTGAGAACTAAGGGGTGGTGGTGAGAAATCCCTAATGACCCACTTGCAAAAATTTTGCACTTTGCTTCTCATTCCCACAACTCTGGTTTCTGCTATTTTGGAAGCTTATGATCTAAGAGAGGACTATTTCTTTCAGGGAACACAACAATGGTTCCACTGAACTAGAAGCTGGGACTGCCACTTCATGCCACTAGGCAAACCAGCAAAAAAAAGAGAATTACTATGTTGGCTAGGGTGATTGATCCCGATCACCATTAAGTACTATATACTAATAGTATACTACATTATAGGATTGAACTACACTGTGTTTCCATTTCCCTACTGAGACATCCTTTACTTTGTTTTCACTAAAACAATGAACGTCTTTGTACATGTCTCCTTTTACACATGGATGAGAAGAGAGATCCCGAAAAGTGGAATTTCTGCATCACAGACTATGTGGATATTTAACTTTACAAAGTGTTGTCAAATTGCACTCCAACGTGGTTGTACCCACTTACATCTCCACCAGCAATGGCTGAATTTCTATTTCTGCGCATTCTTATGAATATTTATTAATTTTTGCCAATCTAATGAGCATAAAATGATATCTCATTGTTGATTAATTTGCATTCCCCTGATTACCTGAGGTTGAGCATCTTTTCGTGTCTGTCTATAGCAATATTTAAAAAATAGTGTCAATTCTGAATTTTCCACAAGAACAGTAGTCACATTCTGAGCAGTGGTATGTACCACCTCATGAAGCAGTTCTTGTATTCATGCCCATACAACAGATTTTCCTCCCTAATTAGGTCTGGGTTGACTAGTAGCAAATTTAGCTCCCTCGAGAATGTAGAATGAAAGAGGAAAGCCAGTGCAGAATTTTAAATCGCCATCTGATAATCTTCAAAATGGACCCTTCACATGGCTTTTTGTGTCCCCAATCTTGAATTAGTGTTATGTAATCCAGGGATTGCTCAGGCAGAGGGATTTTGTCCCCCTGAGTTCCAGTTAGTAATTTGGGTTTCTAATGGCATAATGTGGCTTGCTTAGGAGTACTATATTGTTTCAGAACTGCCATGCCTTGCCTGTTTACAGCAACCCCAAATGCTACTGTCCAGGACAAGTCACAGCAAGCCAGAGCTGGAAGGAATCTTCATAATCAGGCTGCCCATAGCCCATAATTTGCAGAAGGGGAAACTAAGTCTCAGAGAGCATAACCTGTGAAGTGATGAAGAGCTGAGTGCCCAACCCGTGTGCTCTAGCTTAATCCCCTGAGCCCTCAGGGTGGTTGTGCGGTGCTTGGTCACATGATCATTTTCCACATGTGCTATGACATGAACAAAGGTGCTGTTGGGAGGCAATTGTTCATGGGTCTCTCAAGTTTCTGCATGTCTCAGGGGAGCTTTTGTCTTTTGTCTCTGACCCAGTTGTCTTGCATCTTCTGCCAGCATCTATGAAACTGCAGCAGCCTACCTTGTTACTTGCAAGTAGGGTAAAATCTCAGGTACTTCAGTTTCTCAGAGTTGCAAGCAGTAGTTTCAGAAGCTGTTAATAGTGTTTTGTGGGGCAGGTGTCCTCTGGTTAAATTAGTCTGGGAAAAGCCGAGGCAAAAAAAAAAAAAAAAAAATTATAAAAAATACAAAGAAAGAAAAGCAGGTTCTTTTCTTGTCAGATCCTTTAAGAAACTAAAGAGCATTATGAATTGCTCCTGGATGTGGGGGTAGGGTCCAGTGGGCTAAGTGTCAAGAATTATTTGCATAGAAACCTTCCTTCCTCCTTCTCCCAATGGAATGCCTATTAACATTGGAAAGAACAATAAGAACAATAGAATAAAATCAGGAGAAAACCACTTGGAAAGCCAGAGTAAAATATTGTAAGAATAAGGATGGAAATGCAGTTGAAAGGGGCAGTTTTCACATCCTTTGAAAACTGGAATGAGGTAGGCTACAGGTAAGCCTGCATCAACTACATGGTCCTTTTGCAGATGTGCCCAAACCATGCAAGCTACTGAGATTTTGCCCAAGGGTCAGATTTTAGAGTCAAAAGGGGGCTTAGAGACGATGCTAACTCTCTATTTACACATTGCAGCACTGAGGCCCAGTAGGAAGGCACTTAGGGCCACCCGATTCGTTGGTGGCAAATGATGGGAATAAAATCTAAGTGCTCTGAGACACTCTTTAGTGTTCCTCACACATTCTTTGTCTTCACGTGGTCCTGTTTCATTTATTTGTAGCTAAACCTTAAAATCCCTGAAGGCAAATATAATTTCATTCCTCTTAAAACTCCTACTACAGGGTAACAACCTACTGAATTATCTACCGTACTCACTAGTCGCTATGCACATCCAGTGCTGCTCAATCCAGCTTTCTGCCATGATGGAAACGCTCCATACTGGCACTGTGCAATACGGTCACTACGAGCGATGTCTGGCTACTGAGCACTTGATACATGGCTACAGTGACCGAGGAACCGGTTCCTTAATTCCTAATTTTAATTAATTGGAATTTACATTTAAACAGCCACATTTGGCTAGTGGCTACTGCAGGGACTAACGGTAGTGACCGTAGAGTACGGTGCGCGTCACAGGGCTGAATCTGAGGAAGAATGAGTAGCCAAGGCTGGAGTCTGAATTCCCGCGAGCTATTTGGTGGATCTGTGACAAGCAGTCACGCCACAGGTGCAGGCCTCAGGCCGCACTCATTCATGCAAGGGCATTTCGCAAGCAGTCGAAGTGCCAGGCCTTGACTGGGGCAGGGGGCGCAAGACACCCCGACAGCCGTTAGAAAGGGGCGGGGCCTGGGGATGAGGGCTGGCACGTGCGGCTGAGGGGGGCCACGTCAGCGTCAGCGCCGCGGGGGCTTGTGGGCCACGGGTCGGCAGCACTGAGGCGTCACTTCAGCGAGGCGGCGACCCAGAGCCATGCCTTCTGAGCGGAGGGTGATGCGATGGAGGACTGGGTCGAAGTCCAAGACCCTGCGTGGGGCCCGCCCCAGGCTAGGCTGTGAGGCGGGGCACAGTGCGGATAACCCGGCGATCGGGTCGCACCCAGGGGGTAGCCTCCCTAGGCGCCGAGCTGTCATGGCGGCCACGCCTCAGCCCGGCTGGCAGGCATCTCTGCGCGGCCTCAGGGCTGAAACGCGTCATTCTCTGGTGAAGATGTGGGCCTACAGGCGCTTCGGGCTGCTCTTGCTCACCATCTGGATCTTGCTTCTGCTGTGCTACTACCTGAATACCGGTGAGTGGCCGTGGCCGGCCTCTGCCGAGCCATGAGGTCGCGTGCCAGCCCGCCGCTTCGCGCTTCCCCTGGCGTCTCACTTCTGCCCGCCTCCTCGCCCCTCACGCGCCCCTCACGCGCCCCTCAGAGCCCCTCAGAGAGCCCCTCCGTCCCCGGCCCCTTCATCACGAACTGCCCTCCCCGACTTGCCGCGCACAAAATTCTAACCTCCCTCACCCGCCCTGCCTTTTTTGGAAAAAATGGAGGTGAATTTCGCCTCATGTAAAATGGACTGCTTCATAGTGAGCAAGGCGGTGGCACTTAGTGTATTTCAACGTTGCAAAGCCGCCACCTCTACCTAGTTCCAAAATGTTTTCATCACCCCAAGTTAAAACCCACACTCATTCGTAAAACACTTACTCCTCATCTCCCAGCCCCTGGCAGTCACCAGCCTGCTTTTTGTCTCTGTGGATTTACCTTTGGTGGACATTTCATACAGAGGTAACATAGAATATCCGTGCTTTTGTAGCCAGCTTATTTTACTTAGCATGACGTTTTTGAGATTTATGCCTGTTGTCGCACGCATCAGTACTTCATTTCATCTTAATGGCTGAATAATATTCCCTTGCATGAATATACTGCATTTTGTTTATCCATTTATCATTTGATGGGCATTTGGGTTATTTCCAGTTGCTGGCTATTATGAATAATATTGCTGTGAATATTCATGTACAAGTTTTTGTGTCCACATGATTTCAGTTCTCTTGGGAATATACCTTGGAGTAGAATTGCTGGGTCATATGGGAATTCCATGTTGAATTTTTTGAGGAAGTCCCAAACTATTTTACAAAGTGATCAAGTCATTTTATATTCCCACTAACAATGTGCGACAGTCCCCAATTTCACCAACATTTGTTACCTACACCCCCTTTTCGATTATCATCATCCTAGTGGGTATAAGTGGTATCTTATTGGGGATTTCATTAGTATTTCTGTAAAGACTAATGATATTGAGCATCTTTTCATGTGCTTTTAGACATTTGTATATCTTCTTCAGAGAAATGTCTTTTCAAGTTCTTTGACCATTTTTAACTGGATTGTTTGTGGTTTTGTTATTGAGTTGTAAGAGTTCTTTATATATTCTGGATATGTGATTTGTACATATTTTCTCCCATTCTGTAGGTTGTCTTTTTACTTTCTTGATAATGTTTTTTTTTTTTTTGATGCACAGAAGTTTTTAATTTTGAGGAAGTCCAATTTATCTGGTTTTTTAATTTTTTTATTTTGTCACTTGTGCTTTTGATGAAATATCTAAGAATCCATTGCCAAATCTAAAGTCAGAAAGATTTATTTCTATGATTTCTCTAAAGTATTTGATGGTTTTAGCTCTTCTAATTAGGTTGTTGATGCATTTTGAATTAATTTTTGTATATGGTGTGTGTTAGGGGTCCAACTTCATTCTTTCTACATGTGGATATCCAGTTGTCTCAGCACCATTTGTTGAAGAGACTATTCATTCCCCATTGAATGGTCTTGCCACCCTTGTTGAAAAGTAGTTGACCATAGATTTATGGGTTTATTTCTGGACTCCTAAGTTCTATTCTGCTGGTCTGTGTATCTATGCCTATGCCAGTACCATCTCTCTTTTGATTACTGTAGTTTTGTGGAAAGTTGAGAAATTGGAACGTGTGAGTTCTCCAATTTTGTTCTTTATTCATAACATTTTGAGCGTTCAAGGCCCCCTTGTAATTCCATATAAATTTGAGAATCAGCTTTTCCATTTATGCAAAAAAGCCAATGAAGTTTTGATAGGGATTGCAATGAATCTGTAGATCACTTTGGGCAATCTTGCCATCTTAACAATATTAAGTCTTTCAATCCATGAATATGAGATGTCTTTCCATTTATTTATGTCTCCTTTAATTTATTTCAGCAATGTGTTGTAGTTTTCAGGACACAAACCTTTAACCTCCTTGGTTAAATTTTATTCCTGATATTTTGTTCTTTTGAATGCTATTGTAAATGGAAATGTTTTCTTAATTTCCTTTTTGGATTCTTCATTGCTGGTGTATAGAAGCACATTTGATTTTTGCATGTTAATATTGCAAATTCAGCAAAGTTGCAGGGTACAAGATCAACATGCAAAAATCAAAGTACTAGCCTCCATCTCCCCCTGTCTTAAAGCTCTTCTACCTCTAACCTCATTTTACTAATCCCCCTTTACCTCACCTCTCAAATTCCTTTCTCCATCACCTCCCTTCACAGAGACCTTTCCTTGCTCACTTCTCCACACCAAGGCCTTCCCTTCTTTTATGGTTGCCTTCCCTGCCTCCTCTACTCCCACAACTGACTTCCCTCATTCACCTCCTCCCTCAAAGGCCTCCTTCCCTCAGGCCCTCTCACAAAGTAGGAATTTCCCTCTCCTCATATAATACTAAACTTTCACCTCTTTTCTTAAAGATGTGCTCTTCTTTACTTATACTCATAAAGGCCTTCTCTCTGTCACCTCACTTCACAGATGTATTCCCTCCCTCACCACTCAAAAGTTCTTCTTAACTTTCAATCAAGGTCTTTTCATTCTTCACCTCCCCACAATGACTTTCCTTTGCTCACCTTACAGGCCTCCTCTCCCCTCACTCAAAAGCCTTTCTTCTTTATCTCACAAAGCCCTTTATTCCCCTCACTGGAGGTCTTCACTCTACCTCCCTTTGAAAATGCCTTCATTCACGGGCCCGTGGGTGGCTCAGATGGTTAAGCGTCTGCCTTCGGCTCAGGTCAGGATCCCAGGGTCCTGGCATCGAGTCCCGCATCGGGCTGTCTGCTCCTTGGGAGCCTGCTTCTCCCTCTGCATCTCTCTCTCTCTGTCTCTCATGAATAAATAAATAAAATCTTTAAAAAAAAAAAAAGAAAAAAGAAAATGCCTTCATTCACTAACTTCACACTGTCCTCTCTCTAACTTACTTTCACAAAGTCCTTCCTTCCCTCAGTCCAAATCCTTCTCTTAGCTCCTTATTTACCCTCCTCCAGGCCTTCTTCACTCACTTTCCTTTTAGAGGCCTCTTTCAGCCCTCCGAAGGCCCTCCTTCTCTCCACTCACAAGTTTCTTCTCCTTCACCACTCAAAGGTATTCTCTCCTTCTGCCCTAGAGTCTTCTTTTCCTCCTACTCAATGGTCTTGCTGCCTCACTTTCCTCACTCAAAGTCTTTCCCACCTCCTTCTCCGAATAGTTCTTGTCCCTCACTCAAATACTTTTCCTTTTCCCACAGCCTTCTCTCCTTAGCTTCAATTTGGCCTTCTCAAAAGCACCTTCTCTACCTTACCCCCCTGGCCTGCCCTCCCTCCCAACTCCCTCTCAGTGGTATTCTGTCTCCTCATCTGCACAAAGGCCTTGGCTTTCCCACAGTCTTTCTCCCTCCCTCAAGCTCCAGCCTCAAGCCCAAAGCCCTTCCACCATCTCCACCTCTGATCTCAATGACTTCTCTTTTCTTGCCTGCTCCAGGGCCTCCCAAAGCCCTTCCACCATCCCCACCTCTAATCTCAATGACTTCTCTTTCCCTGCCTGCTCCAGGGCCTTCCATCCCCCCAACCAAGGTCTTCCCACAGTCAGAGAAAGAGGCAAAAATTGGGCAGAGGCATTGTAAGTAAATGGAACAGAGACCTCTATACACTATGTCATAACTTTGTGGGTTTGTAACTTTTGGTGAGGGATGAAATTCAAAGTTAAAGTATATGCTATGCATTCTTTTATCAGCTTTTTTATATAAGTTGGGAAAATACAATTTTTGCTCTTTCACAAATATCTTACTTTTTAAATGATTGCTTGCAAATCATATTACTTCAAATTATTCATATTTATTTTTCCTTCTATTCATTTAAAATACCAAAGTATTTCTGAATTACTTTTACTGTATTTGTAAATGTTAGTTACAAATACATTTGAGAGCCTTACAAACTGAGAGCTTTTTCATTCTCTGAAAAAGTAAGTTAAAAAAAAAAAAACTATAAATTGTACATAATTTTTTCTTAGTCCATGATTTCTTCATTTTCTATTTCTATTTTGAGTAGAACTCTCACAAAAAAGAATACTGTTATTCAGTGTGATTTCTTTATTTTCATGGGGACTTTTTCCAATATAGGTTTAACATGTTTTCTCCTAAAATAATCCATGATTCATTCTTTATACTGTCAGATTTCCCAGATTCCCAGGAGGTGATATGTGACTGGATGGATTAAGTATCATTTTGCATTTTAAATGATTTAACTTAATTAATTTAACTAAATGCAGTGTGTTATGGGTTGAATTGTGTCCCTTCCAGAAAAAAAAGTTGGAATTTTAAATCAAAGTACCTCAGAATGTGACCTTATTTGGAGAAAAGGTCTTTATAGAGGTAATCAAGTTAAAATGAAGTGAGCCCTAATCCAATATGACTGGTGTCCTTATAAAAAGGGGAAATTTGGGGACACCTGGGTGACTCAGTCGTTAAGCGTCTGCCTTCGGCCCAGGTCATGATCCCAGGGTCCTGGGATCGAGTCCCACATCGGGCTCCTTGCTCAGTGAGGAGCCTGCTTCTCCCTCTCCCTCTGCTGCTCCGCCTGCTTGTGCTCTCTCTCTCTCTCTGACAAATAAATAAATAAAAATCTTTAAAAAAGGGGGGGGAATTTGGACACAGAGTTAGACATTCGTAGAGGAAAGACCAAATGAATAGACACAGTGAGAAGATAGCTGTCTACAAGCCAAGGAGAGAAGTTTTTTCTCCCAGCCCTCAGAAGGAACCAATCCTATTGACATCTTGATTTTGGACTTCTAGCCTCCAGAACTGTGAGACAATAAGTTTCTGTTGTTTAAGTCACCCAGTTTATGGTGCTTTGTTTCAACAACCCCAGCAAACTAATACACACTGAAGAGTAAAATAATGTGGCCATGGCCTGAAGTATTATGGTGAAAGCAAGTTACATGGTCCTAGAGCTAAAGTTCCCCTTCTCCTTCCTAGACAGACCCTTCTGAGTTCTCTTAGACTTAATGTCACCAATGGCATTTGAGGTAGAAGGACTTGAGGTAGCTCTGGGATATCTCTAGTTTTGTATTTTCATTTGGGCTCCCAAGCCACTTTGCTTTTCAGGTTATATTTATGTAGAAGACATAAAGACTCGTGGCATACAGGATGAGGAGACTAGCAGATTGAGGACTGGGAGTTTGATCCCACTTATTCCACCAATTCTATGTAACCTGTTGAATCAGCCCTCATTGCACATCTTTTTTAGGGGAGATTGAAAAAATAAAACAAGAAATAAAGATTGACTAACAGGTAATATTTTCAAAATACTTTAGCTCCATGGACAAAACCATGTGACTATTTTCTGTATTATTATATTAGAATACTTATCTGCTATCCTTGGGGAATGAATGAGGCAGTGCGTATTGAAAGAAAGTCTGGCTACCTGCCATGTACCTCATTAAGCACCAAGCTTGCTCTTGCCTTAACCATTTGTGCATGTGGTGTGGTTGGAGGAACTCTGAATTAGGAGTTAGGAGACCCAAGTTGTCTTGATTCTGCCACTGACATGCGTGTGACCTCTGATGAGTCACTTTACCTCTTTAGGTTTCAGTTACCTTGTCTAAAAATTGAGATTTCACTAGATGAGTGTTTCTCCTGCCTCAGTCATTTGTAACACCTGCACAGTTCTTGATTATCTTAATGTTCTTCGTATTTTGTTAAACTGCCCCACTTTTTTTACATAAATGTGTTTATTTTAAAAGGAAACTGTAGCACAATTATAAATTGAAAACTGGTCATATTTGCTATTAAGAGAATTATTTATAAAAATAAATATCCTGAAAACAAAGTAATGTTATTAAATTTAAAATTATAAGCAATAAAAATAAACAATGAAGGACATATGACAAAATATTTACTCATTTTACATTGTACTAAGCACTTCATTTATGACTTCATTTAATCCTTACAGTCCTTCAAAATAAATATTATCCCCATTTTGCAGATGAATAAACTGAGGCAAAGAGAAGTTTACTGATTTGAAGTTCACCAACTACTATGTAGCAGAGCCAGAATGCAAATTCAGGTCTATTTGAGGCCAAAGCCCAGAAAGACTGACCCTCAACTATGAAAGTCCCAGCAGAATCTTCTCTAACATGTTACCATTAGCCACTGCTCCCATTCTGTCTCCTCACTCTTTAATCCAGTTCCTCATCTGAGAGACCTCCCTGCAGAGCAGGGCTAGCAACATAATTCGCATAATGAAAATGCAAGGTCCCTTGTTCAAAATTTATTACACATTTCAAGATGATAGCAAGAGTAGGGTCCTTCTAAGAGCCAGACTCTGTAGATTGCACAGGTCTCATACCGATAGAGCCTGTAGCTTTGAGTCTGGTTTTTTTTTTTTTCTTTCCTGAAATGTAGTTAGATTTTCAGTCTTTTTTTGTAACAAGGAAATTAAAAAATAAAATTCTTTGTGACAGGGAAACATAATTGGTTCTTTACCATTTCTTGCTGCCTTTTAAGGAAGCTGGCTCCTAATCTTTTGTTTGCTGAGCATGTTAATGAATGTACAGATGCAAATTAGAGGCAGAAGATGGAGTTATTCTGCCTATGAAAAGGGCAATGTGGGAGGGGAAAGAGTCTGGAACCTAATAGAGTGAAGAAGACTGAGAAGACTTGGGTGAGGGCTGATGGGAGATTTTGGAGAGAGGAAAGGACAGTTGAATTGCACCCAGCGAAGAAAGAACAGAGATGTTAAGGGGGATTTTATAAAGGTTTGCCATATGGTGAGTTATGTCAACTTTGTTTGGTGTCATGGTAGTTTTGATATCCTAGTCATATATATATGTATATATATATATACACACACATATACATATATATATGGAGAGAGAGAGGAAGAGAGAGATAAACAATCAAAAATATTTCTTTCTACAATTTTAAAGTAAATACATAAATAGCAAAAACTAAATAAATCCATAAATATTCAACTGTGTTCCTCCTAAAATCAACTCATGTAATGCTTTGGGAAATACTGCTCAAGGTAATTTGTAAATAATTGTCTTTCATTGTAGGGAAGAAACCAGTGGTAGAGTGCAGGTTAAATATACTGGAGAATTTTGATTTAGGCTGCCACTCATGGTGCCTATCTGAGTAAAATGTTTAATTGCCTCCTCTATTTCAAATGCCCATAGAAATGACCAAAAGATCTATAATGGTTGAAAACCAAGAGAACCAAGAAGAGTTCCATCTGCCATCAACATGCCAGAAATTTGGAGGGACTTCTGAAAGATAGAGAGGAGGCCAGGCCAGACACTACTGAGAAAAGTTGCAGCAACATGTGTTTTACCTCAGGCTTAGGCCAAGCCTATCTGGCAGGGGCTGGAGGCTAGGGTACTTTGAGTTGGGGATCAGTGTCTGTCCTGGAGGGACTCCAGAAAGCACACCACCGTAGAAGATAACCTAGAGTGGAGACTTAGGCCACAGTATGCTACTGCCAGCCAATACTTCCTTCAGATGGTGCACTGACAAGGACAGTCAATTGGGAAGGGGGGCACCAAGTGAGCAAATGGCAGTTTCTGGTCCTGTCAAAGCCACTTCTAATTGTAGTTCCTTTCCTGTATGGTGTAGGGCAGTGAGCCCTCTACTCTATTGAAGTGTGCCTGGCAATATTAATCTCATTTTTTGTACCCTGTCCTGGAAGCACTCTTCCAAGCCCTTTGTGTGCCCAACTTCTTCTAACCCTTTTTTTAGGCTTAAATATCATCTCAGATAGGTCATCCTCTAGTTGAAGTAGGTCCCTTACCTTAAACTGTACTGGTATACACTTTCTTCACAGCACTCATTACAATTTGTAATTATTTAATTTGTTAGTTTACTTATTTTTTGTCTGTTTTCTCCACAATATTTTAAGTCCCATGAGGGCAGGGTTCTTATCTGATTTGTTCAGTGATGTATCCCCCCAAATCTAGAATATACTAGGCATTAAATACATATTTATTGAATGAATAGGAGTTAGGAAAAACAAACAGAACAAAATGGGTTATTTTAAATATTGTCAAGATATGTAATATACAATGAAGGTAAAACTGTAATGAATGAATGTTTATGCATAGTGTTAAAATACATAAAACAAATGGTTTAGAAATTCAAGTAGAAATGGACAAAACCATAGTCATGGCGGAAGACTCTAATACATATCTTTTAGTCCTCTACAGATAAAATAAAGATATTGAGCATTTGAATAACACACTTTAGCTTGATTTAACATGTATAATAAAGTTAATATTCATATAATAAATTTCATATCATAAGAAAGTACCCTACAGGTTGAAAACACACATTCAAGTGTATGTGTATGGAAATTGGTCTCATTAAAATAAGAAACGATATTTTCATTGATACAAAGGAGATTTAAAAATTATAAGTGACTATTATTATGACTCCATCCTAATAATTATTTTGTAAGTGGATGATTTTCTAGGAAAATTAAAATTAAAATTGGCTCATGAGCATGAAGAAGTGAAATGTTGTTAAGGAACTATTCTCTCTACAAAATAGAGTCAGACTATTTATGAATTTTCCCAAACTTCTAATGGATCAAATATTTCCTATGCTGTTTAAATTGTTTCAGTATAGAAAAAAAGATGGAAAGCTTCCAGATTATTTTTTGAAGCAAATATGAACCCCACACCAAAACCTACAGAGTGGCAGAAAAGGAAATGCAGGTACACTTTACTTAGGAATGTTGATCCACAAATCCTACATAAAGTGTTAGCACTTGTGGGCTTCAGGAATGCAGGAATATTTTAATATTAGAAAATATATTAATATTCAACAGTTAATAGGCAGAGAGAAGTATGCTTGTGGCAGTAAGTATTAAAAGCACTTGATAAAATCCCACTTCCATTCTTGATTAAAAATGAAACAAAATAGGGCACTGAGGCAAATGTTGTGGGGGGAAAGAGCAGTGGCTGTAGCTGCCATTTCCGTTTCCAGGGTTCCTATCAGGTTGTTAAGCATTTCCACATGGAGGCTGGCACAGGACCAAGCTCGGCACACGCAACTCGTAACAGTTGATGAAAAATTGGATATCACTACTTTAACTGGTGTTCCAGAAGAGCGTATCAAAACTAGAAAAGTCAGGATCTTTGTTCCTGCTCACAGTAACATGCAGTCTGGAGTAAATAACACAAAGAAATGGAAGATGGAGTTTGATACGAGGGAGCGATGGGAAAATCCTTTGATGGGTTGGGCATCAATGGCTGATCTCTTGTCCAACATGGTTCTAACCTTCAGTACTAAAGAAGATGCAGCTGCCCTTGCAGAAAAAAATGGGTGGAGCTATGACATTGAAGAGAGGAAGGTTCTAAAATCCAAGTCCAAGTCTTATGGTGCAAATTTCTCTTGGAACAAAAGAACAGGAGTATCCACAAAATAGGCTGGCACTAACTATATCTCTGTGCTTGACGGTGAATAAAGTCAGCTGTGCAGTGTTTATAGTCCATGTATAATACATCTCTTAATCTCCTAATAAATTTGACCTTTAACCACAAAAAAAATGAAACGAAATAATAACAGAAAATTTGTAGTAAACCAGGACTAGAGGGATGCATCATTAATTTAAAATAAAAAGTATCTATCCTAAGCCAGCAGCCAAAGTTATACTTAATGATGGAACACTAGTGCATTACCATTAAAGTCAGGATCGATTGTAGTATGCCCATTATCATAGCTGTTTTTCACCATAACTTCAGAAGTTCTAGCAATGCAGTGAGAGAAGAAAAAGAAATGAGCTCTTAGTATTGGAAAGAAAGGAAGCAAAACCATCTATATTTAGTGATAATATGATTGTATAGATCTGGAATGAAACTGAAGAACAGTGGAGAGCTAATGAGAGTCAAATAAGGTAGTAAATTAGAATATACATGAACCAAAATCAGTAGCTTTCTTACATACCAACAGTAAATCAGCTAGAAAATGTGATGAAATAGATTACATCTGCATAGCAAAATATATATGATATAAGGGAGTAACCATAGTAAGAAAGGTATGGGACCTGTATGACTATAACTATAAACCTTACTCAGGGAGAGAAGAGAGTTGAATGAGTGGAGAAAACAAACCTATTATTGGGTGAGAAAATTTTGTACAGTTATCACTTCTCTCCAAATGAGTTGACATATAACTGAATTCATGCCTAGCACATGAGACACACAATAAATGTTTTTTAACGAATGTCAAATAAGTGAACATAATTACAATAAAAATATTAGATTTTTTTGACTTGATAAAATGATTCTAAGCTTCATCTAAAAAAATTCTTCAGAGTTAAGAATAAAATTTTTATAATGAAGACTAATGAAAGGATTGCCAGCTCAGTTATTAAAACATATAACAATGTAAGATAAATTATGATAGTGGTGGTATTGGTGCATGAACACATAGATTCATGGAACAAATAGAAAAGTCAAGAATCAGATTTATAACTGTTTAATGACCTAGAATATGATGGTGGTATCATAAATAGGAAAGGATGGATTTAATGTATTTGGACAACTAGAAAAAAGGCATCCCTACTTCATAATATACTCCAGGTGAACTAAAGATTTAAATTCCAAAAGTGAAATTATAAAAGTGTTAGAAGGAGGGTGCCTGGGTGGCAGTTGGTTAAGTGTCTACCTTCAACTCAGGTCATGATCCCAGGGTCCTGGGATGGAGTCCCACATCTGGCTCCCTGCTCAGAGGGGAGGCTGCTCCTCCCTCTCCCTCTGCCCCTCACCCAGCTTGTGCTCTCTCTCACTCACTCTCTTTCAAATAAATAAATAAAATCTTTAAAAAAAGTGTTAGAAGGAAATATTGGAATTTAGAATGTCTTTCTAAACATGACCCAAAAGGCAGAAATAGTAAAGGAAGAGATTGATACGTTTGATTACATAAAACACTTAAAACTTTTGAAGTTCCCAAAACATCATAAAAAATATAGTTAGCTGACTACCTTGAAAAATATTTGTAACATATGTGACAGACTAAAGCTTAAGTTCTCTACTATACAACAAATGTATGAAAGATGTAAGCTCACTGATGACTAAAGGTGCAGTTAAAACAAAAGAAATACCATTATTTTGGTCATCAAACTGGCAAACAACAAAAAAAGTCTAGGGTGCAAGAAAACTGGTATTTGTCTGCACTACTGGTAGAAGTGTACTTTCGGGCAGGCTTGCTGGAGGGTAATGTGGCCAAAATCAAGAGCCATTCCTTAATAATTTATCCTAAGGTATTTTTCATAGCTATTTGCAAATATATAGTTCCAGTGGTAATCATTACAGTGTTCTTTATTTTTTTTCTTTTTTTATTGAGGTCTAATTGACATATAACATTATATTAGTTGCAGGTGTACGACATAATGACTAGATTTTTGTATATATTGCAAAATGATCACAATAACTCTAGTTAACATCTGTCATACAGTTACAAAATGTTTTTTTCTTGTGATGAAAACTTTTAAGATCTACTCTCTTAGCAACTTTAAATATGCAATACAGTATTATTAACTATAGTCACCATGCTGTACATTACATCCCCAGAACTTATTTATTTTATACCTGGAAGTTTGTACCTTTTGATTCCTTTAACCCATTTCACCTACCCCTACCGTCTGCCTCTGGCAACCACCAATCTCTTCTTTGTCTATGAGTTTTGTTTTGTTTTGTTTTTGTATCTATGAGTTCTGTGCAGTGTTCTTTATAATATCAATATCTTGTGAATAACTTAAATGTCTTTCTATGGGGGAATGGTTAACTCAGTTGTAAAAGAGCCATATAATGGAATACTGTGAAATTATTAAAGATAGTGTTGAAAAATATTGAATGATATGGACAAATCATGCTACAGGAACAAAGATGGTTATACTTTCCTCTTGTATAAGAGGGAATAATGCAAATAAAACTAAAAGCAGTTTGTTTGAAGTATTGAGGAAGAAGGATAAGGAGAGTTTTACAATGTCTAAGGTCTTGATTTTTATCAGTAAATAAATAAGCCATCAATATATGCCAAGAGTTTCTGTGATGGGGTCCAATTTAGTTGGGATACATACTGTTTCCAAGTTGTTAATTGATTGGGCCTCTGAATGTTAATGCTATTTGTCAGAGGCAAGTTCAGTATTATAATTCAGTTTACAGCACAACAATGAGATGTGTTAGCCTATTATGGCTTAAGCATTTTAAAATTATTTTTTAATTAAAAATTTTTAAAAATTTAATACTTAGTTTTTCAATTTCACAGCAGAATCACATTATGATTATTAATAGTACCTAAGCTGTTATGAGATGTAAGTATAATATCTGTTAGCTCTTAGACGTTCCATAATTAATTAAATTAAGCAAAGGGTAATTGCTATTAAAGGGTCATAAAAAGTGATCAATGCTTTATATGTTGGGATTAATAATTTCACTTTTTCTTAAGGGTTCTCAAATTCTGCGTCTCCAAGTGAACGTATTCTATGGAGCAGTGAAAATGCTAATGGACAATCTCTGGGAAAAAATTCCATTTGGGAAGTTCTGTTAAGTTTTTTCTTTCCAACAAGTAAGTTCTTTGATTTTTTTCCTCCCAATGTCCTCATTTTGAAAAGATTAGTTAAATGTTTCGGAGGCAGTGTGGTCTATTGGCATTGGGGTGAGACAGACCTGAGTTTTAATCCTGACTCTGCCCTTTGCCTTAGGCAGGGTAATATCTCTGAACCTCAGTGTCCTCATCTTTAAAATGAAAATATTTACCACGAAGAATTGTGAGGATGACCTGAGACTGTACTTTTAAGACCTTCATAAATGTTTGTTACTCTTTATGGAAATACTTTTCCTTCACAAATATCTAAACCTTTCACAATTTATCTTAATGGCATTGCCTGAAATTTAGTCACTGACCCAGGATTGTGAAATCAATGTCTTCTTCAGCATTAATCAGGGAACTATGTGGCTCTGATGTTATGGAATATACCAGATGTTTTCCCACCTGTTTTAATGATAAAAAGTTCAGGTTTCAAGTCACATCATCTTTTTGTGATTCTGTATATAATGTGTTTATCAAGCACATGATGACCCCTGAGAATTATTAACCACAAATAAACATGTTTCATTTTCTAGAGCATGTGGTACCCTTTCAAGGAGAATCTTCGAGTAAATTGACATGTGAATTACAAAGATGAAGCTTTTATTAAAAATCATGAGAATTTATTCTAACAAAATTTGATGTACATATATAAGCACAAAATTATATCCATTGTTTAATTTCAGATTCTACCACTTAATTTTTCTGTGATCTTGCATAAATCTCTTCACATTTCTCTATATTGGTTTCATCAAGTACAAAACAGGCATTATAACACCTACTACTAATGAGAATAGCAAAATAAATGAGGCCCTTAAATAAATTTTAAAAACTGCCATGGTCAAGTTGAGTGAAGAAAGAAATTTGAGGGGTTGCCTGGCTGGCTCAGTCAGTAGATCATATGACTCTTGATCTTGGGGTTGTAGGTTCAAGCCCCATGTTGGGCATAGAGTTTACTGTAAAAAATAAAAATAAAAATAGGGGTGCCTGGGTGGCTCAGTTGGTTAAGCGTCCAACTCTTGATTTCGGCTCAGGTCATGATCTCAGGGTTGTGAGATCGAGCCTTGCATGGGCTCTACACTCAGCGGGGAGTTTGTTTCTCTCCCTCTCCCTCTGCCCCCCACCCTTGCTCACGCACACACACTCTCTCTAAAATAAACAAATAAATCTTTAAAAAAATAAAATAAAAATAATAAAATCTTTAAGAAAAAAGAAAGAGATTTGAGAAGGTGGTATGTTGTGAAACTAAAAGAATGGGTTTAGTGAGTGCCAAAGTTGGTCATAAACAACAACGAATGATGATTTAAACTTTAGAGCTTACGAAGATAACAGACATGAACTGTCCCATAATTACCTCTAATAGCATTATACAAACACTGAAGCCACCTTTAAAAATAGTCTAAATAAGAATATCTGCATTTCCAAAATATTCCTTCAACCTGGTGCAGTAAGTTGAGTCAAAATCAATTGTATGAGATGCCCAACAAAATCAGACTGTTCCATTTTAAGAGAAACATTGGACCCAGGTTGATTCAAATCTTTCAAAAACAGTGATTAAATATTTACAAAATATATATGCTATCTCTTTGAAAAGAATAACTACATATTCATAAAATGTGAAATACTTTTAACCAATTTATTTCCTCCCCTGTATAATTGAAAAGGAACACTCTTCCCACTTAAGGACTAAAAAAAAAGCCTGCCGTTTTGTTATCAGGCTGTTGTTCATAAAAGATTTATCTCTTGCGCATTAAAGTGATAACCTTGAGACAGACTGGCAGGGAAGCTTGAGAGGTCACACGATCCTTCTCTCTTTGGACAAAATTATATACTTAAACCTGATAAAAATTATTCTACCCTTTTTATTCTTCAAAATACAGGTGTCTCAGTAATTTAAGTCTGAAAGTTAATTTTAGTATCTGGCATAAAGTCCATCAGATGCAATTTCAGTATAAAATAACAGAAGCTCAGCATTAGATGGGATCTTAGAGATCATCCAGTCCAGTCTCTTCTGTGATTTAAAATCTCTTCTTTGATTTCCATTCCTGGAACGATTTTGAACGATGCCAATAGTGAAGAATTCAATATGTAGTAAGTCCATACCATCTCTGACGAGGCCCTGACTATACTCACCCTTTTTTGAGTGTGTGATGCCTAGGACTGAACATGGTATTCCCAATGCAGTCCAGCCTAGGGAGGAAAGTCACTGTGGGCCTGGCAGAATTGGAGAATAGATTGCCCAGTGTATATAACAACAAAGTAGACCAAACTCTCACATGCCTGAAATGTTTGGGAAACGAATCTCCAGGCCAACTGGAAATGCATTAAATTTGTGGCCTTGCACAGGTGTTTGATCCTTCACTTCTTTATTTCTAGAATGGGAGTTTTAAAGCTCATTTTGAGAGTTTTTTGTGAAAATTAGGAATAATCTGTGTAAAGCAAGGAACCTGGTCCAAATAGGTGCCTAGTGATGGTAGCTATTATTACTTTTACCTTAGTTCTAGGAATTGCCAATCTTTAAAGATTTTAATTATTTATTTGACAGAGACACAGCAAGAGAGGGAACACAAGCAGGGGGAGTGGGAGAGGGAGAAGCAGGCTTCCCGCTGAGCAGGGAGCCTGATGTGGGGCTCGATCCCAGAACCCTGGGATCATGACCTGACCCGAAGGCAGACGCCCAACGACTGAGCCACCCAGGCGCCCCTAGGAATTGCCAGTCTTTAAAAAGGAGAATATAATAAAATATACCAAGAGATAAAAAATATGCCTGTAACCATGATATTGTTTTTTGCTGACGTTAAAGTTCTTTGGAGTGATCATGAAACATCAGTTATCACTTTTCTAAGTCTGTAGTTGTTCATAGTGTTGGAGGTTGAACTGAATCTATGCTGGCCTTAAGCCATACTGTGGAAGTTTTCTTTTTGAATAAAAATATATCTGCCTTTTTGGTTGTCATTTGTTTCTCTTATAAAGCAGAATGTTTTTTAAAAAATCAGCTATTTGAGCTTGCATGTCTCTATTTATTTATTTATTTATGAGCTTGCAAGTCTTATAGATTCAGATATGTATGGATTTATTGCAGTGCATGAACCTTGGTGTTCATGCTATAAATCATTGCCTATTCAAAATTATAGAGTCATAACTTAAGGCCAAAAGGAAGGATCTTAAAACATACTGTAGTGCCAATATGGTAAGTGTTCACAGAAAGTAGGTCAATATCAATAGTATCCATTTACCTTACAGTCTAGCAATAAGCTGTGACTTTTACTTACGTTCATTTTCATTGACATATTCAGTGAGTTTCTGTAGGTTAGAAAAATTGAGTGAGAGGATATCTATGGTATTATTTTAACAAGGTGTTAGCTTTAAGGATATTTGATATTTCTTGTTATTTAGCTCCTTCTGTGTTATATTTGTATCACTACTACTCAGCTTATGATCTATAGTCCTTTTAAAACTACCTTACCGATGACCTGTTAACAATTTATATTTTTTTGCAGTTCATCTAGAATTGAAAATGTGATGTTAGTAACTTTGTGGTAATTTTTAGCTTAACTCTTATTTTTTTAGCATTCATCACTATTTGTGTATGTCATTCAGTATTTAAATGTACCAGTTTGAATTTTTTTTTTGTTTTGCAGTCATTATTTAATTAGGGAAAGTGCTTATTAACCATACTGAATTCTTTTTCTTGGATTTTGTTTCTAAAAGCATGCATTCCAAAGGAGAATCAGGTTGTGAAGGCTTGCAATAAGCTGCAAGATTATAACAAGAGTGAATGTTTGGAATACAAATGCTGTTATTCATCCTTCAGGACCAATAACTTCAGCTGCTTTGCCCCATTAAAAGATAGTAAGTTCATCCTCTTACATTTATTATATTTCTATTTTTAAAAATCAAATAAATAGGTCACAATGGCATAAATTTAAATTTGGATCTTCCAGGTTAACACTTAAAGGGGGCTCCCAGCCCTAGAGCAAAACTGTCTGTAAAAGTCCTGAGGTGGTCAGGCCTCTATTCATGAACAGTTTCTGCTTAGCCCTTAGATGTAACTTTGGCAGTTCAAAATTAGTCTCATCTTTTCTTTTGCTTTAGTCACTCTCTGTCTTCTTCCAAAGATTCCAGACTCTATGATATGTAACCCTTAGTGCCTGGGAGAAAATACCCATCAGGCATGCCTTAGCTTATTTTTCTCTTCTCACTTTCTCTTCCTACTTGAGTAGAATTCTTCCCATTTATCTTGTCTTCAACATCTCAGTATGTAACAGTAGACTCAAATGTTCCTTGTTAAGGTTTGTTTATTAGTTTCTCTTTGTTCTATTGTTTTTGAATCAGGTTCTTAAGATTTTTTTTTTTCTTTACAAAGTTTTAAGAACTAGAACATCTGTTTTTGCTCCTGCATTTGGATAGTGGGGACATATTACCAGTTGGTCCCATGATGGACATATTAGATATGATTAAACACTAACAAATACTACAGAAAGGATACATGCATGCAAAACAATGTCTTAGGTTAATATAGTCCCTATTCAATTTACAGCTCTTTGTTGAACATCTAGTATTAATAATGGAAACTGAAACCTGATGATGAATATAGTATTACAATTTCAACACTGTCACATGGTGTTTATAATTCATTCATCAGTTTAGTCTTTATATTATGTGTGAAGAGACATTTGGTCTTTCTAGAGGGAAAAATTGAACCGTGACTTAAAATTCCCCAGTCATATTAGAATGCATTTCCAAATGAATATAAGAATAAAATATGCTTGGAGCACCTAGGTGGCTCAGTTGGTTGAGCGTCCAACTCTTGGTTTCGGCTCAGGTCCTGATCTCAGGGTTGTAAGATTGAGCCCAGCCGCAAACTCTACACTCAGCGTGGAGTCTGCTTGTCCTGCTCCCTCTGCCTCTCCCCCTACTCTCTCTTTCTCTCTAAAATAAATAAATAAATAAATAAATAATATGCTTATTCACCTGTAAATTCTTGATTTCTTGTTTAATGTTTTGTAATTTGGAAATAAACATTTAAGAAGCCATTCCTTTAACAAGTTAACTATTCATAGATTAATTCACTCCTTGAGTGCTCGAGGATGTATAACATATGGCCAAGGGAAAAAAAACACTTAGGCCATAGGAAGAAATATATAGTATGAGTCATAATAGTCTGTTAACAAAAACAGTAGGATCATTTTGTTAAGGCTTCCTTTGGGAGGCATGTATTTCAAGTGTAGTGTTTAGTTGTATTTCAAGAACATTTCATAAACTCCTGCTCCTGATAGAGTAGCAAAGATATTTACCTGACATATAAGAATACCTCCTTATTTTGCTTTATTCACTGGTAGTTTTTTAATAAAAACTTTATGAAAGAGCTCAGATTTGCTTCTCTTGCTTGTCATAAAAGTAACAGGATATAATTAAACCAACAGAGCCTACACAGATGTTCCGGATGTTTGGGCTTGGTGTGATCAGCATGATCATCCTGGGATGTCTGCCCATTTATTGCTGCTCTTTTTGCAGGAGGAGGTAGGCAAACATAAACTTTTATTTGCTGATTGCTGAGTATATTTGGATATTTCTATGTAGACACATTTATTCATAAGCACTAGAAACACAGGGATTATGTTTGGGTCCCTTTTGTTTAAAAGAAGGTAGCTTAGGAAAAACCTAAAATAGAGTTACCATAATATTCTTAAATGCATGTTATTTTATTTTTCCATAAATTTAGACATTCTCTTGCATAGTCTGTACATCCCCTCATCAGAAAATTGGAAGGAAAAATACATCAGTGAACTGGGAGTGTATGAGTGGAAGTGGTTATTAACTGCAAGTCAGAAGAATTCCCAGATGTGTTGTCTCCATCTAGTAGCCGGTCATCTACTATTGGGTCTTAAAAGCCTTGGTCTGTCTTCAAGCCAATTTGTATCAGGTTTCTTCTTAGCATCTTATCAAAAATCCCAGTGGCCTATTGGCACAATGCTTCTAAGGTTTTAAAAAAAATAGCTCCCTACCTACTGGAACAGTGGATGTGGAGATAGAGAGCAGGGCCAGGGTGAGTGAGGCAGTTGGACCACAAAATTTAAGGAGGCACTCACTCTCAGATTTGTGCAAGTGCAGGGTTGGCACTTGCGGGAAAGAAAATGTACCTAGGGTGCCTGGGTGGCTCAGCTGGTTGTCCAACTCTTGATTTCGGCTCAGGTCATGATCTCAGGGTCCTGAGATAGAGCCCTGTATTGGGCTCCATGCTCAGTGGGGGGTCTGCTTCTCTCCCTCTGTCCCTCACCACCCCCTTATCCCACCCCTGCTCGTGCACGTGCGCTCTCTCTCAAATGAATGGATAAATCTTAAAAAAAAAAAAAAAAAGAAAAGGCACCTGTTGAAAATTAAGCATCTTTGATGTTTTTATTTGAGTTAATGAGAAAGTGGTATTTGAGGTACCAAAAAATGGTTTAGATTTCACTGAAAGATTGACACTAGACACGAGTTACCTTATTTTCCGTAAAGATCATTAAGTCTTTTTTCTTCTTTTTTGTACCTTTTCCTTGAGTTTGATGAATGTGTCATATTCATCACTGTATTTTCAGTCCATAGCAGGGTGTCTTATATATTAAGGTGCTTAATATATTTTTGTTGAATAAATGAATGGTCGAATGAATAAAGAAATATAGTAGATGGCATTGGCTAGCCTGGAAGGCAGTCTTACAGTAATTTAGACTTTCTCATCATTACATCATTTTCTCAGACCATTTTGAAGACACAGTGGAGTCACAGCCTTTCAACTCCTCCAGTTTTCTGACAGTTCTCTCAGTTTTCACTTAGTTTCCTATACTGAGTGTGTAATCCCTAGGCCTCTATCATTTTCTTTCTTTCCACAGGTGATTGGAATAGGAGTGGAATTTTTGACCCTTCCTTCTTCAAAGTTTGATTTCAGATAAAAAAATAACCCATGAATAAAAATGAAATACTATTTGCTAGAAAAGGGTGGCTAGGATTATGCCATGCAATTTAGAATGTCTGGTATAATACGCCTGGTATAATAATTTCATTATGGCCCCTCTATTATGTCTCTGCCAAGGAGTTTAATGGGCTATTCAGGTACACTGGATTTTTCTTTAAAATGAAATTTAAAAAAAATGAAATTCAAAGAATTATTCCTTGATAAGAATATGTTTGCTTCTTTCTACATAGTATAAACTGCTTGAGAGACTTGAACAATGTGAATAGTATACTTATTGAACACCAAAACTTTTGGTTTACTATGATTTATTTATTTATTTGTTTTTTAAATTTATTTTACGATTTTGTGTAAGAGTGGTATGTTCCTTCAGACATCCTGGGTTGTTTGTTGCAACCTCAGAGTATGTGCTTATTAGCAGCTTGCTACTTAGCTTAATTTCCAGGAACAATGGATGTTTGAGGGTGGTTGTGGCACTGTCAGGCTTTTCCTGGTAAGCTGATTTTAGAGGCAAGGGGTATAATTGTGTTAGAATAAAGATCCTATCCTTGATACCAAACAAGGAGCTTAAATGGAAGCCAAAGCCTGCTAACCACCCCTCTGCATTTTTGGGGTCAGAATATCTCTTTAGAACTATCTCCTTAACTCACTTCCTGTTCTTCATTTCAAAGAATAAAGAGATAGATAAAATATTACAGTAGGTAAAATAAATGACCACATAAAAGGGAAATAGATGCAGCAGTAAAATCAATATGTAGTGGTTTTTAAAAGAAAAGAAAGTAGCCAAACACAGTTGTTTGTCTAAATCAGAGGGGCTAAAAGCCAAAAGCAGATCTGCAGTAACATGATCTGGACCTATTTGTTGGAAGAACTCTTGAGGCATTGGAAGATACTCTTAAGCTCCTCCTCCTGCTGGATCCCGTCCTATACATTAAATATACATACCTTCAGATGTTGTACCTCTCCCCTCTTGGCCTTTAGTTGTAAGCCAAAACAAGTGATGTTTGACATTCCCCAGCTCCTGCAATTTGGACAGTGAGTTTTATTTACAGATTGCCTCAGGAGCTAACAACTGGCAAGAACTGGAGGGAGTAAAAATGAGAAGTAATATGAGCAGGTGGGAGAAATGAAAGCAGTTTAGAGGAAGAGGATAATCACTTTCCATTCTTTTGGTGCCTAATTCATGCTTTCCATAGTTGACCATATTTAGTCACTGCTTGTGCTAGGGAGGACACAGAAATGTCCAAGACATAGGCCCTACTTTCAAGGAGCTTAAATCTACCTTAAAATAAGTCCCAAGCATGACATGTTAAATAACAGTATAAGATGGGGTATAGGGCGCCTGGGTGGCTCAGTTGGTTAAGCGACTGCCTTCGGCTCAGGTCATGATCCTGGAGTCCCGGGATCGAGTCCCACATCAGGCTCCCTGCTCGGCGGGGAGTCTGCTTCTCCCTCTGACCCTCCCCCCTCATGCTCTCTCTCTCTCATTCTCTCTCTCTCTCTCTCAAATAAATAAATAAAATCTTTAAAAAAAAAGATGGGGTATAATTAAGGACTAAAAGAGTGGTGGCAGTAACTTGTCAAAGTTCTGAGGCAGCAGGGATCAGGATGAGTGGGAGAGAGCAGAGTGGGCTCTACAGTGGAGGTGCTGTTTGAGCTGAGTTTTAAAGGGAGGACAAGATTTAGGTTGGAGGAGGCTCCCACAGAATTCATTACATCCAGATGGAGTCTCCTCACGATAAACCCCTGAACTGCTCATCATTTGTAAGCAGAGGTGTCTGAACTTTGCCCCTGAAGTAATCTATAATGGAATCTCTAGTTTACTTCTACTTGACTTGAGTTCATGTGTGGTATGAACCAGGTACACAGAGAACTCAAGACAGCTTGAGCTGGTTGCACATATACAAAAGGGAGCAGAGAGCATTAGTGAAAAGCTTTCTAAGAATTTGCTACTAATAGCCTTATTAAACTTGCATATAAGATGAGTTTTGAAATTCATTACATCTTCAAGGTTATATAAGATCTATTTTTATTCTCATTAATAGGGATCAGAGCCTCATTAGGTTTAAGTGTCACTGACAGGCTTAAGACTTATATAGAGATGAAGGAAGGAAAAGATCAGGTGGATGAGGACAAAAGGAAGCAGGGCGGGGGTGGGGGCTCTAGTGGAGAGAGAAGAGTGGTGGCTGAATTGTTCCCGTTACAGTAATAGAGTGCCAATAACAGTAGTCTCAAGTGCCAAATTGAGTTTCTAATCTTTATCTGTTTTTAGATAAAGTTTAATCTCTATGCATAGGCCAGTTAAACATCTGTGTATTATATAGTGACATGATACTTGAGTATGTACATAGCTTTGGTAAGGTGGAAAATTCAAACATTATAATACCATGCCTATTAAACTCAGATGGAGTACATTTTCTTGTTTTTTTTCTTCCTATCAGATTGAATTTGCAACTTTGAATTAAGAAAAAATTCAAAACTCAGTCTGCAAATGACAAAACTATGTTTTCTTTCAACTAATAAAAAGCCATTTTTTTTTTAAGATTGTAGATCATCTGATACACAGATGATGTAAATAGCACATCCCCCATACAATTTCAATGTAGCTACTTGCCAGATGGCTGTTACTGAAAATTCCTACATTTAGACAAATCCTGCTGCGTGATTCTCTATATTATAATGTGGTTTTCATTATGCAGATAGTCTTAATACCACTTAGTTTCTTAGAATGGGAGGTAAAGAATTGGGAATAAATGTGTCAAAAATTGCCTAAAAATCATCACCCATTGAATTTTAAAAATAGGCATTTACATTTTCAAATCCCCATGTTTGTGTGTTTCATTATACTGTACAATATAATTAATAATGTTATTTTGAAAAGCTTTATGCCGCAATTAGCCAACTGCTGAAAGGTTTGAAGTTCCTGGATTATATACATATGAATTCAGAGAAAGGAGATAAAGTCTATAAATTTTAAAAGTGTGGCTAGTCTCTAAGAACTTTGATAAAATATGATCAGATGAGAATATGAGCAAACTGGAACCCTGCTCTAACATGAGTCACTGTAGATTTGAAACTCACATAAAGCCAGTTCTTCTTGGACCCTGTTCAAGGTAATTTAGTTACTGAAATAATAAGAGAATCTCATTATATGCGGATTATATGCCTGAGGTGTTCCCATTGCAAGGACTCCAAGGGCAGCATTTTAGAGAATTCTGGAATATTAGGTACTATTAAAAAGAACATTTTGTTGCCAAGTAACTAATAACCTCATTGCAAAATGCAGTGGCCTTTTCTCAATTCCCATTCAACTTGATCTTTTTGTCACATAGTAGTACACTGTTGACTGCTCCTTTCTTAAAACTTTCCTTTCTTGGATTTCACTGTTCCCCTTACCATTCTGATCCATCTGTTTGCTTTTCTTTGTTCTCGCAACTGTGGTTGTTTCCCAAAGTCTTATTCTCATCTACCAGAGAATATTACAAGTATGTATCAGAAAGAACATTTGAAAAGATCTGTGTTCTAGTTCTGCCTTTCTACCAGTTTTATAGTGAGCTTAACTTCTTTTGATACTGGTTTTCTCTTAAAATTAGAGTGGAGAATTGAGTTAGATAATTTCTAAGGTCCTTTCTGATGATAATATTCTGGGTTTCTCTGGGTGAATGACTCTTTTAAATCTGAATCCTGGGGGGCGCCTGAGTGGTTCAGTCAGTTAAGCATCTGCCTTTGGCTCAGGTCCTAAACCCAGGGTCCCGGGATATAGTCCCCCCACCCCCTGCATCCGGCTCCCTGCTCAGCAGGGAGTCTACTTCTCCCTCTCCCTCTACCCCTCCCCCTGCTTGTGTGCTCTCTCTCCGTCTCTCTCAAATAAATAAATAAATAAATAAATAAATAAATAAATTTAAAAAAAAAAAATCTGAACGCTGAAATCCTTATCTCTACCTCTTCCATATTTCCAATCGCCCTCATGAATTAGACACTCTGTTAGCACCTTAAATGCAACATGTGGAAAATGGAACTTAACTTTTTTTCTCTCAAATCATCTCCCCTTGACACTTGTCCATTTCTATCAGTGATTTCTTTAGTCTCCCGGACTAGAAACCTTGGAGTCATCTGTGACTATTTACTTTCCTTTATTTTCAGTATGTAATCTATTCTCTTAGTCCACTGTCATTTTTTGCTTTCCTTTGGAATGAGTCTGAGATTTGCCTCTTCTCCAATTTATTTATTGTTACCGCTTGGTCCAAGTCTTGTATGCTGTCAATTTCTGTCCTGGGTAAGTGGTTTCAGGAGAGGAGCAAAAAGGAGCCAAGGTGTATTAGTCTTCTGGGGCTGCCATAACAAAACACCAGAGACCAGGGGATTTAAACAACAGACATTATTTTCTCTCAGTTCTGCAGGCTAGAAGTCCATCATGACAATGCCAGCTGATTTGGTTTCTGGTGAGGGCTCTCTTCCTGCAGATGGCCGTCTTCTCACTGCATATTCACTTGGCCTTTCCTTGATGCATGAGACAAGGGGAAGAGAGAGCAAAATCTCTGGGTTTTAGTTAAAAAACTGAAAAATTGGGGCACCTGGGTGGCTCAGTCAGTTAAGCGTCTGCCTGTGGCTCAGGTCATGATCTCAAGGTCCTGGGATCAAGCCCTGGTCAGGCTCCCTCACCCTCTGCCCCTCCCCCTGCTTGTGTGCTCTCTCTTTCTCTCTCTCTCAAGTAAATAAAATCTTTTAAAAATAAATAAATAAGTAAGTAAGTAAATAACTGAAAAATTAGGGCGCCTGGGTGGCTCAGTTGGTTAAGTGACTGCCTTTGACTCAGGTCATGATCCCGGAGTCCCGGGATTGAGTCCTGCATCGGGCTCCCTCCTCAGTGGGGAGTCTGCTTCTCCCTCTGACCCTACCCCCTCTTGTGCTCTCTCTCTCACTCTCTCAAATAAATAACATAAAATCTTAAAAAAAATAACTGAAAAATTAGTTTTTTGTTTTTTGTTTTTTGTTTTTAATTTATTTGACAGAGAGAGAGAGATAGCCAGAGAGGGAACACAAGCAGGGGGAGTGGGAGAGGGAGAAGCAGGCTTCCCGCAGAGCAGGGAGCCCGATGCGGGGCTTGATCCCAGGACCCTGGGATCATGACCTGAGCCGAAGGCAGACGCTTAACGACTGAGCCACCCAGGCGCCCCTGAAAAATTAGTTTTTATAATGACATTCATTTTACTGATTGGGGCCCCACCCTTATGACCTCATTTAAACTTAACTACTTCCTTAGAGCCCCCAATCTGCAAATATAACCACACTGGAAGTTAGGGCTTAAATATATGAGTTTTAAGGTCACAAGCATTCAGTCCTGTAACACAAGGCTAGCTAGCATCCAAGGGCAAAGAAAGAATTGAGAACTGCAGAGGGCATTGGAATGAGGTGTTTAATCCAAAGAGTTTATACAAGAGAGACTATAACTAGGTTGAGACGGCAAGTGGGGTTTGGAAGATGGCTAGGAGTTGAGTCCTGGAAAATGTTCCTGGCACTTTGGTAGGAATATATACCTGTGCCCTTACGAAGGAGGGAATTAGTAAGGATGCATTACCAAGCCAATTTGGACATATACCTGGATTCCTAATCTATGCTCCTAATAATCCATCCTGTAATGTCCTGCCAGATTAATCTTCCAAAGATAGTATTATTTCATTTCATTATATTATTCAAGAACTTCTAATGCATTCAAGAATATCTGGATTCCAGACTGTGTGTTAGGTAGTGTGAAGGACAAAAATGTGATTCAGATCATGCTCTGCTCTCAAGGGACACCATAGTCATATATATATACACATACACACACACAAATACCCAAAGTAAAAAGTCACACTCCATAAAGAAGGTACAGGTAAAAACAATTAGCATGTTTGGCCCTTTTCAGTTTATGTAAAGTTTTCACATACATTGTCTTATATGACCTTCAAAACAGAGGTGGGTTTGGTCTCTTCCTCAAGATTACATAGTGATAGAGCAAGGATTACAATCTATTTTCTGAGTTCCTTGCTTTTTCTACTATAGAAAGTAAGAAGAAAAGAAATGTAAATAAAAACACAATGGCATCTTGTTACTTCAAGTCCACTCAAAAGGCTGTGGCTTTCAAAGTTACCTATATTAGATTCATTCTGTTACTCCAATAACAGTTCTTATAACTCTCCATGTATCTTGTGTCCCATCCAGGGAACTATCTTTACTTTTCTTGGCATACCCCAGGCTTTATTCTTGCCTCTGTTCTTTTGCCCATGTTGCTCCCAAATTCTGGGATTGTTCTTCTTCGTCCTCTTCACAAATTTGAATTCTCTCTTACCTTCATATTGTAATTGCCCCAATTCGTCCACAAAGTGTTCTGCAACTGCTCTAGATCCCAGTGTTTTCTCTTTTCTTGGAGCCTCTCTCTGCTCTTGTGTTTTTAACCACATAGTATAACACAAATTATCCTTTTTCTCCTGTTATTAGTTTTCTTTCTCTGGCTAAATTGTAACTTCTGTGAGGACAAGGGGCCAAGCTTTGTACTGCTCTGAGTGTAGAGCTGTGGTTCCCCAAATGGGGTCCCTGCACTAGTATCATCATCATCCCCTGGGAGCACATCAGAAATACATGTTCTCAGGCGCTACCCCAGACCTACTGAATCAGAACTCTGGGGTTAAAGCTCAACAATTTGTGTTTTAACAAGCCCAACAAGTCATTCTCATGTATACTCAGGTTTGAGAACCACGGGTCTCTAGACCCTGTGGTAGGCAACTCAGTAAATAATGATTGAAATAATCTAGTCAGTTATTTTGGTGGATTCTCTCTTTTTGATGTTGCAAATGATAAGTTAAATAAGTTTTTTATATTTAAGATTGATGTTATATTCTTTAGCTATCATAAAGAATTTATATTTATATTAATGAATTAGAGTTTGTTAAGAAACATGGAAAAATCAACCTACTAGACCAGTAATTATCATGCTCTAGTCTGTAGATGACTTGTATGGAAGTAACCTTGGGAATATTTAATAATATAGATTCCCAGACTGTACCCAAGAGATTCTGATTTAGTAAGTCTGGGATTTGGACCTGAAATGTGTATTTTCTAAAGCACCCCGAATGAATCTGGTACATAGTCCATTTGGACTAGACTCTCCAGTTCAATCCTTTATACATTCTTTTCTTTCTGCAAATATTTATTGAGCTCCTACTTTGGTCTGGGCACTTGCTAGGTGTTGTGTTCTTCTCCATCTGGTCATCTCCCTGGGCAGCCTCACTGTCTGTGTTATGAGCCATCTAAGCCCATAGCTTCAGAGTTCCCTGATGCACTCAATTCTGAGGAATCTCTCCTGCATTCTGTATTGGCCACCCACTTTCATGCCCATATCCTGAATCTTGTCATTCATCAAAAATTGAACCTCTGAGTCTCTGAAATCTTAAACTTCAAATCTCAAACTACTCTTTGACCATAGGTGCTTTGTCCTCTAGGTTTTTCCTTTCTTTTACTCTTGCTGCACCTGTTCTTATTAGGACCTCTAGGCTCTTTAACTCTGTTTTCCCCTATCTTCTGTTTTCTGTCTTTTAATATTATCTGATTTCTTTATCCAGCCTGGATCCTATTGTCTGATACATGAATCCATTCTTTCCAGCTACTTTGTTTGATTGAAATTGAATCCACACTACTTCTCTGCTCCTAGATCTATAGGTTCCTGTGAATTCTTAGAGAAAAAAAAATCTCACAACTGTATAGATCTGTATCACAAGAAATTCCTAGTGAGCCAATTAGTATTTCCAGCCACACCACTCTACCTGATGTTTACAAACAACATACTTCTTTGCCACTCTGATCTTTTCACACAATGTACCACCCACTGATTGAAATGCTCTTATACATCTTCCCATATGCACTCTTCTTTATCTGGTTCACCCCATTCTGGATGCAGGCCTCAGCTTAGATGTCACCTCCTCTAGGAAGCTTACCCCAAACCTCCGGCCCAGACTGGGTCAGGCTTCTTCCTTTTTGTCTCCTACCAATTTCTGTTTACCTCTGTTTGGATTATCTCAATGTGATATAATTATCAGCTTGTAGATCTGTCTTCCCTTCTGCATTTTAAGCTTCTTGAGGCTAGGATGCATATATTCTTCATCTTTATTTCTCTAGCATTTAGAATGGTGTTTATTTCATAAATGAGCAAATGTGTCAGTGAGTGAATGAGTATAAGTTGATCTGTACATTTCAAGTGTGAGTATGCTAGTCACAATATGAGATTTTACATAAAAAGAAGAAAAAAGAAAATCACCTCTAGGACTCTGGACAAATCATTTCACCCGTACTTTCCCTCTTGGGCATTCTCATTAGATATTGGGTAGAATATCTAACTTTGGATCTCAGTAATGAATGTTAAGTCTGAACCTAAAACCTAGTTCTCTGCAACCTAGACTAGTGTAGTGCATTTCAAAATAAGGCCATGTTACATTCTTCTTTGTCAATTAAGGTGAAATGTACTCCATTAAATTTAGAGTAGAAGCTATGGATAAAGAAAACATAGTTATTTTAGTTATGTGAAATAAAATATATTTAAGTCACAACATCAGAAAAAAGTATAAGTCCCCAATTTCTTATCTAAAATTCTGAAGTTCAAAAAGTTCTACAAACCTAAAGCTTTTTTCCTAACTCATTTGGCAGCAAAACCTGAGCTGACCTGACCTGAGACATTTTCTAGTTATTATTTAATGCTTAGAGTGGATAATCATATATTTTGTTGTAGAAATATTATTGTATTTGATCATGAGATGTTGCTCCAGACCTTATGGGAGTGTCATGTAATATTCAATATATCATGTCATATTGCCTTTCTAAAACCCAAAACATTCTGCATTCTGAACCACATCTGGCCCCAAGAGACTGAGAACTATGTAGTTATTTCAGTTATTATTTTTTTGAGACTGAAGTTAATAGCACTAAAACATAAAGAGGCCGTAGGTAAATCATAAATATATTTTTGGCCTTCACCCACTATTTCATTTATGCCTGGAGACTTTTTTTATGATTAATTGAGGAAAAAGTATTTATTTGCTCCATATATGTCTTACCTAGTGGAGCTCAGTGACAACCCAGTAATGCAGTTAGAGGGGAGAAAAGTGAGTATTACCTTCAAAGTCATCATTTCAAAGGCAGGCTTATCAATCTCTGGGCCTCACATGCTAAGAACCTGGTTGCTCGGTATAGCTAAGTAGCACTGTCAGGAGCCAGGTGTCCTCTTCTGTATACTACCTAGCTTTGAGCTAAGGATAGGACTATGTATCTGTCATTACCTCTTCATAACATCATATGGAAATCTTCCTTTCTCTTTTGGGTTTCCGTCCTTACCTTTGCTTTGAGCATTTCTAGTTTTTCTCCTTGGCTTGTGCTTAGATCTTTAGAAAGTGAAAGATCTTGGGGCACCTGGCTGGCTCAGTGGTTAGAGCATGCAACTCTTGATCTTGGGATTGTAAATTCGAGCCCCATAGTGGGTGTAGAGATTACTTAAAAATAAAATGTTTTAAAAAAAAGAAAGTGAAAGCTCTTATAAAAATAAATACCAACTAACATTTCCTGAACCCTCATTGGGTACAAGGCTCTGTGAGATATATAAAGTTACAAGGTAAGGCTCTAGCCTGAAGTTATTTCCAAGCTCTGAGAGGAAAAGGGGACAAGTTTGCATAGTGACTGAGACATTGTTGCTCTTTAGATTTAGGCAGGTCTGGATCTGAAACCTGGCACCATTACTGAGTAGTCTGGTGACCTCAGACAAATTACTTTCCTCCTTGGTGCCTCAGTTTCCCCATCTGAAAAATGGAAATGATAGGAAAAGAACCTGCCTCATCAAGTCATCATGAAAATTAAATAAGATCATGCACATGAAGTGCTTATATACAGGCCTTGGCACATGGGAAGTCTGTCATACTTGTTATTAGTCATTATTTGCTAATGCTGCAGTGTGGTCTAAGGGAAAGATGCTGTATTTTAGAGTCAAACAGACCTTGGTTCAAATGCTAGCATCTCCATTTACTATCTATGTATGACCTTGGGTGAGTTATCTTACTTCTCTAAACCCCAGCTTAATTATTTGCAGAACAGGAAATACAATATCCACCATATAGGGTTGTTGTGAGGATTAAGTGAGATAAAGTACGTAAAGCACCTGGCCAAGTTCTTAGCCTGTGATGGGCTCTCAGGCACCCCTAATCCTGACTATCCACACAAATGCCAGGAAGTACAAGATTGAATACCAAATGATAGCAATAGTCAGTGAAAGTGCAAGCTTGTAAAATTATAGTTGATAATGTAATGTGAACTATTACCATTTAGTTTTGAAATTAATAGGAGAGAAGGTTTCCTAGGCAAATAATATATAAGCCGGGTCTTGAAGTGTGAGTAACCTTGATTTTAGCAGAGGGGAGTAGACAGCATTCCTATCATAGAAGAGGATCAAGTGATCAAAATGACAATATGTAGAGTAATAGTAATGGTTACAATGATAAATATGAATGAGCCAAGTGCAATATTTCCTATCAGATTTGTTAAATATGGTGAGTTAAACAATCAGGTGGGAATGTGTAGAGTTATGTAGGTAAATAGCCTTTTCCTTATAACCCATCATTTTTTATAATCCATAATTGTTATTGTTCTATCACTGTTGAGAAATAAGGTTTCACTTTGAACTTTTAATATTACAGCAAATGGGCCAATCCTTTACGAAGGAGAGTCAAAAGAATTTTAAAGGGTTTGAAGAAACAAAAAAAGAAAATAAAGAGGGTTGCTGAAATATTAGGGACAGCAGTAGAAGAGGAGGATGAAAAAAAGCAAGAGACCAAAGGTAATTAGCAGTAGGATATAAAATTGAAATATTTAATATTTGATTCTTGTTACCACCATCTTGGTTCAATTCATTTTTTTTTTTTTTTTTTTACCCCACAAATGCTTGAACCACAGGAGTATCAGCTTCTGAAACAGTATTATCACTAGGGATATTTGGAATCTAGGAAGGTGGACAAGAAGTGTGCCAAGTTGTTTGGATACCACATTGTTTGGTATACATAGTTCAGCCCTTTAGAAGAAATAAGTGGAATCTGCCTGCTCTGACTCTGCAGCTCCATGAAAGACACCCTTGCTAAATAATAATGGCTATAGTTCCCCATATGTATCAACCATGCCAAATATCCAGGGGAAGGAGAGTAGCTTCAGGAATCTGACAGATCTGCAATCAAATCCTGGATCCTAGCTGTTAGTTTCAGCTACCTGTTCCCCAAACTTAAATAATTCAGTATTATAAGTGGTTGAGGGATCCCAGAATCATACAGCAGGGACTCCCTGGCCCTCAGGCTTACAGATCTCCTAGGCTTGGCCTGAGTTTCCTCCTCCCATAATAATTACGAAGAGCCAACTAAGAATAAAATGGTTGGGGAGAAAAGAGGTATCAGGGAATAGAGTATTGGACTGGGGGGCGGTCAGGAGACTCAGGCCATTAACTTGTGGCATTTTCATGGACAAGTAAGTTAACCTTTCAGCAACTTGATACCATCAGCTGATGGTAAACAATATAATGTATGTGAAAATGCTTTGAAAATTGCAATGCAATACTCAAATTTAAATTGTTAATTTCTAGCCTCAGTTACAGAGAAGCAGAGGAGTGGAATAACAGACCACTATTCTTAGTGTCAGGAGACTCTCGCTTTAGTCTCAGTTCTGCCATTATGTACAGTGGGAGCTTGGGCAATTCCCTTAACTTTCCTGGGCTTCAGTTCACCAAGCTGCAAAATGAGAAGTTTGGACTAGATGAACAGGAAATGTGACTTATTTCAGAAGAAACAAAATCCTTATATAAGGTATTATATATATATGTATGTATATAACTATCTATGTAAGGTAATAAGTATATATATATAATCATACATGTATATACATACCTATATATTATTGCTTTGTATAAGTTTAATGCAATACATACATGTGCATATGTATGCACACACAGACACACATATATGACATAAATAGACTAACAGTACAATTTCTGTGGGTCATTTACTGAGGCATGGATGTTCACCTTGTTATTCAGAAATTGCCATTGTATTTGCCACAGTGTATTTTGTCTTTATGCCTCACAGTAACATAAGATGGTACACTGGCAAACTGAAAATAAAGTTAAACATGGCATTGAATATATAGAGTTTGAGAACTTTGTTGCAGTCATTTTCTTTTCTAACAAAGTGTGATGTATGTATACTAGTCCTTTCAAGTTGCTTAACTCGACTTTACTTTTCTCCTATAGCATCATTTTCCCACTGAGAAGAACACAAACCATTCAGAGCAGAGGAGACTGTCCCAGTCATCTAAACCTGATGGAGCATTTTAGGACAAAAATTAGTTGTTATTTTTGTCATGTTTACTTCCAAATATAAAATAAAGTTGATAGTTCTGTTTCTGTGCATCAAACCAGGATCTGAATTCTTCTTATTAAAAATAGTTTCTACAGGATTAAAAAAAAAACATATGAAAAGCACTGGTGGCATTTCAGGTCCTAGGTAGTAATGTGATTTTTGCAACTTTGGTTATGTTATCAACATATACTTCTGTTGGGGTTAAATAAGGCAGAGATTTCATGTTGTTATTCACCTTCCAGCAAAGTGGTTGGTGGGGGGAAACCCAGTGATCATATTTCACTATATATGATACTGTGTTTATTTTGAAGAAAAGAGGTAACAATATTTTGTAGTAGGGTTCTTCTTTTTATTTTATAATTTGTAACATTATTTTTTCCACCATAAAAAGCACACTCATTATAGAAAATTTGGTAAATAAAGTTCTGTAGAAGAAAGAAAAAAACCATCCATAATCCTACTACCAAGAGCTGAACACTGTTGTTAGCTTATGTTTTTTTTAAAAACAATTGTGTTCTGTAACATACATTAATTGATTTTTAAAAAGTTGTCTTTTCTTTATTATTCACTTTCCTCTTTTGAAATGTATGGGGCTCAAGCTTACCTGGGCTTGTTGCTCATTCATTCAACAAGCATTGATTAAGCCCCTGTTATGGGCAATGCACTTTCTGTGTGCTGGGGATGTAGTCACAAGCAAGATAAAGTTGGCCTTTCCCTCATGGAGCTCACAGTCCAGCTGGAGAGGAAGTCAGGTAAAGAAGTAATGACAAGGCTATGATAGAACGAGTACCAAGTTCTATGGGAGCATTTAGCAGGGGCACTTAGCCCAGACTTCAGGAAGAGGCATAAAATTGAAGGTAAGTAGGACCAACAGATGTTTCCCATGCAATCACTGTGTGGTGGGAGGAGTGTTTCAGATATGAAGGCCGAAGTACATGGAATATTTGGAATACGGCAAATAGTTCAGGATTGCAGCAACTTCAACTTAGATGTTAGATTAAAAGAACTTTATTGTTTTAAGATTTATTTTATTTGAGAGAGAGAGCACACACAAGTGGAAGGAGGAGCAGAGGGAGAGGGATAAGCAGACTCTGTGCTGAGTGCAGAGCCAGAGATCATGACCTGAGCCAAAATCAAGAGTAGGACGCTTAACCGACTGAGCCACCCGGGTGCCCCTGATTAGAACTTTATTACCCACATTTGTTTATTTTTTAGGCCATTTAAAAATTTTTAATTCCAGTATAGTTAATATACAGTGTTAAATTAGTTTCAGGTGTACAATATAGTGATTCAGCATTTCTATATATTACTCTGTGCTCCACAAGGTAAGTGTACACTTAATCCCTTTCACCTATTTCATCCATCCCTTCTGATAACCACTAGTTTGCTCTCTATAATTAAGAGTCTGGTTTTTGGTTGGTTTCCTTTTTTGGTTATGACCCACATTTTAAAAATGGGTTTTATCTTGTAGACAGAAGGGAACCAATGAAGGGTTTTTTTTGTTTTTTTTGTTGTTGTTGTTTTTTAATATTTTATTTATTTGACAGAGAGAGACACAGCGAGAGAGGGAACACAAGCAGGGGGAGTGGGAGAGGGAGAAGCAGGCTTCCCGCCGAGCAGGGAGCCCGATGTGGGGCTCGATCCCAGGACCCTGGCATCATGACCTGAGCCGAAGGCAGATGCTAAACAACTGAGCCACCCAGGTGCCCCCCAATGAAGGGTTTTAAACACAAGAATGGTATGGTTAGATCTATATCCTTAGAGGTCACTCTAACTATTGTGTGGAGAACTGGAAGTGAGCAGCACTGGGGTCAAGAGAATCAGTTATGTGGTTGTTGTATTAATATAGATGTAAAAACATCGTGTCCTGGGCAAGGGTAGTGGCACTGTTGATAAAAGTAAATCTAAGAGCTGTTTGGCATGTAGCATTAATAGGACTTGGTTATTAGTTTGTGTGGGGAAGGAATGAGGAGGTTGAAAGGAGAGTGTAAATTTCAGGTTTCTAAATGATGAACCAACTGGAAACTCCTCCTCCCTCCACGTGTGCGTGCTCTCTCTCTCAAATAAAATAAATCTTAAAACAATAAAGTTCTTTTAATCTAACATCTAAGTTGAAGTTGCTGCAATCCTGAACTATTTGCCGTATTCCAAATATTCCATGTACTTGGGCCCTCATATTGGAAAGATAGTGGTCCTATTCCTATTCAGTGAGATGGGACAATGAGGAGGAGGACAGGTGTGGCGGGTGAAGATGAGTTATTTTTGGATAGGCTGTTTGAAGTGCCTCTGGAACATCCAGGTAGAAATGACTAGTAGGCAGTTAGGTATATGGGTTTGGAGCTCAGGAGAAAGGTCTGGCTGGGTATAAAAGTTTAGGAATCATCAATATATAGATGATAATTGAAGTCCTAGTGAATGATTGATATCAACCAGGAAGAATAAGAAAAGAAGAAGGGACTGGAATAGAATCCAGAAGAACACAAACATTTAAGGGATGGTCGGAAATGGTGTAGCTGTCAGTGGAGACTGAGAAGTATAAGGATAAACAGGAGAAAGTTGTTAGGGAGGAAAATTTTTTCTATACCTTTCAAAATTCTTTTGGCTGGTCTGAGAATTAAATTGACATAAGACAAACTAACAGGAGAAAATCAAATTTAATTACGTACATACAGAGGCTCCGTAAAGAATTTGAGGCCTATAGGCAGTCAGGCAATTGAGGCTTATATGCCATTCAGAGCTAAGGAGAAAGGGGTTAGGGGTCTGGGACTTCAAAGGGATGAAAATTCACAGGTAGATGAAAAAATAAATTTTTGGTAAACAAATGTTTGCTGGGCCATACAGAAACAATGGGATACAGAGAGAAATTTTAACAAACTTTGCCAAGTTCCTCCCTGTCTGCCACACTTAGTCCATATTATACTGTAGTTATCTATGCTAATAGCTCCCTTCCTGGAGTAGGTCCTCTATCTAAATTCTTTTAGGCAGTTAGCAGGAAGGCAAAAATAAAAACAAAAACAAAAACTTCTTGAGCTTTCTGTTTCTTAAAAAGAATCAGCCTAAAATAATCCACATGCCAAAGAGACACATTTTGGGGTGGCAAATTTTGCTCCCCTACAGAGTGTATAATGAAATCCAAGAGGATGGCATGTTTCAAAGAGGAGGGAATGATCAACAGCATCAAAATTCTGATTCGTTTCCACTGGATTTGGAAACATGGAAGTCATTAGTGACTTTGGCAATAGCAGTTTCAGTGATGAGGTGGGAGCAGAAACTAGATACCTTGAGTTGCAGAGTGACTTGGAAGTGAGAAAGTGAAAGCAGTGTGGACAGCTTATTGAAGAAGTTTGGCTGTGAAGGGAATCAGAGAAACAGTGGTATAGTTATTGATTGGTAGTTTAGGATGGGGAGAATTTTTTCAAGATAGGGAGTAGAAGGAGCATTGAGTGTAAAGGCTGGAGGTGTGGGAAAGTTTCAACTTGGCCTACTGATCCCCAACTTATCCTGTTCTGTTTATTCCATAGCATTTATCACCTGTGAACATACCATATAATTTAGTTATTTATTATGCTTATTGTTTATTATTTGCCTTCTCCTGCCAGAATATAAGCTCTCCTAGGGCAGAGGGAGTTTTATGTGTTCAGTTCAGGGATACATCCCAAGTGCCTAGGACAGTGTCTGGCACACAGTAGGTGCTCAACAAATAAAATACCTATTGGATGATTGGATTGGAAACAAAGACATTTTTGTAGTATTCTTCACTTTTGCTATGCTTAATGGGCGCTTCCAAGGCAAACTGAATTCTTAGAAAAAAAGCCAAACTGTACAACAAATGATCACCAGAGTTTAGTAAACAAATGGTTGCTTTCAAAGCTATTCCCCAAGAATCTGATACTGCTGCTCTAAATTTTAAGAGCTGCATTCAGGGAAAACTAAATGAAAAAGAGCAAATAAAAAAGTTCTCTGGGTAGAAATAAGTAATAAAACAACAACATAAGGAAACAGATACTTTAGAGTATAAAATTGAAATTTTAGCAAAAGCAGTGGCAATCTACAGATATAAGCATAGTCTGATGCAGTACTTTGAAAGCAATACATAGGGACATCTGCAATGGGTTCTCTAACAGATTAGAAACTAAATTGCAGAGGACACTGACAGAGATTACCATTAAGTGGTAATGTGAGGGGAAAGAATGTGAGTTTAGAGTGGCAGTTGAACAACTAGAGATGCAGAATAAATGTTGGGCCAGAGATGAAAAGTTGAAGCAATTGAGGGTTGTTATTATTAAAGATTAAAAGCCAAAGGGACCGTCACAAGAGTGGGAAGGAAATAAGTTTTTCAGAGAGCTGTCCCCAACACCAGTGCCTAATACACTACTAAATTATGTCTGACATGGCTGACCAAGTCCTGCAAGAGATAAATTGGTGTATCATGGATGTGTCACTAACATGCAAACTTTAACAGTCATTTCCCTCAAGCCATTGCTATATCTGTTCCAAATAAAAATACACTAAACAAGAAGTACCTCTGATACAGAGCCTGAACTTAAACTGATTAGGGTGACTGCTTTAAAACCAGAGGTGATGAACATTCTCCCCACTACATAGACATTGAGACTTTAAACCAAGAATGACCAGGGCACCTGGGTGGCTCAGTCAGTTAAGCATCTGCCTTTGGCTAAGGTCATGATCCTGGGGTCCTGGGATTGAGCCCCACATACGTCAGGCTCCCTGCTCAGCAGGGAGTCTGCTTCTCCCTCTCCCTCTGCCTCTTCTCCCCACTTGTGCTCTCTCTCTCAAATAAATAAAAATCTTTAAAGAAAAATAAACCAAGAATGACCAAATGGTCAAAAACAAAGCTCTTCCACCTTAGCCCATGGCCAACCAGACATTGGTAGAGAATCTGGATAGATGTAAAGTTCAGTTGTTTAGAAAATGAGGACAAGATCTCCCTTAGATATCAGCATCATGGACAATGGAAATGCTCCATAAAATAAGGGCTTCTCTTTAGTATAAGAAGACACATTTTATTCATTATGGCATTTTGTAAATATTTCTTGTCTATTTAAGGTCTAAGTGATGCAGAACTTTCCCTTGGGAGGACTAGGAAAACTGGTAATACCTACTATAGGATTGCCAGGCTGTATTTAAAGCCTCAGACCAAGCTGTAATATGTGGGTTAGCTGCTGCCTGTCCCAGATCTCAGGCAAAAAAATGTAGCTGTACGTGGGTTATAACTTCAGGGTAGAAAGAGCAGAAGGAGGTGAAACTCAAATAGAAAATTATTTAGGAATAGCAAGACTAGCTATATAATGTGTGGGGCCTAATACAAAATGAAAATACAGGTCTCCATTTTTACAATTACCAAGAATTTCAAGATGGTGACAGCAGAACATTAAACCAAGCACAGGGCCCTTCTAAGAGCTGGGCCTGCTTATGAGTGCATAAGTTGCATGCCCATAAAACCAGCCTTGAGGGTTAGTTGTCATATATGGCAAACTGAGTTATCATATATGGATCCCTCCTCCACCTTCACCCCTGCTGAAGCGGGAGAGCTAGGTTCTTGTCTCATGGAGTTGAAGAATGAATCTCGCGGACCAAAGGGAGTGAGTAAAGCAATAGAGTTTTATTAAGCAAGGATACAGAAAAAGCTCTCAGGAGTGAGAGGGGTCCTGACAGGGTTGCCACTGAGGGTTGGTCTTTTATTGAAAGCTAACCAGAGAACCCAAATCTTTTTAACTCCTCCACTGGCAACACCATTGATTAAGGACTAGTGATAACGTTTTTAATGGCTTACTTCTTTTTTAGGGTCTGGTTATTTTCTGTTGACCACAGGATACTGTCATAAATAAGACCCCCCACCTCGGACACCTAGGGCAGGGTGGTCTGGTGTGTTTCCTTGTCTCTGGTTTCCTTACACTTCTGCATTTTAAGGATTTCTGTGAGCCTGATCACATAGTGCCCCACCTGTCCCTTACTCATTCCTCCCCCCTGGAATAGTAACCCTAACTGCCGTTAGGGAATGGGACGATGACTGCTCTAGCTGCTTCCTGCTGAAATGGGGTGGCCGGCTGTGTGGCAGTTAGAGTCTATCCAGGGGTCAGTCCAAGGGCCTGTGGTATGGCTCCAGGGGGTCATGATGGACAACAAACGGTGCATGCATCAGCACATGCAAAAGGATAAACATAAAACAAGTATTAGGCCCAAAATTATGATCATATCCCTCAGATAACATCCCCAATTACCAATTTTGTCAAATAGACTGGTGGATATCTTGATCTTATGTAATTAATCACAAATGTCCCCTATTAATGGGGACACCTTGCAGGAGTTAACTGTAATGTTAAAACAACACATGTGAGGAAACTCCTCACACCCCAAATGGTGTAGCAATAGTAGACAGTCAATAGTGGCACAGTTCTTGAGAAGTCCCTTGACTTCACTTAATTCTTGGCTGAGTGTATCTAGTGCCTGGGAAGTATCATTTAGAGTCCTGCTGAGCCAGCATACTGTTTTGCTTATTTTATGTTGCAGTCCTATCGTAAGTCCTGGAAGTCCCATAGTGAGTTTTGAGACTCCTTTTTTTTTTTTTTAACTAGGAGGGCTGTTGTATGCTTGGCTAAAGCCTTTGTTTATAATTGTACCTCAGTAGAAATGGCTTCTAGGATAAATATGACTAAGGGATAAAACCATCAAGAAGCCTTCTCTGTTTGAGGTCTAGCCTTAACAATATCCTAATTACAAGGAATCACTGGCAAGTGGGAGAAAACTTGTCTCAAGAGATAAGGGCATCCCCAAGTGCACCATCCAATCCAATCATAAAGAAAGTGGGGTCATCCATTATCTCCATAAGTCTATAGTCAACCCCATGCAGTGGGGTATGCTCTGGCTTTAAAGGGACGATTTTGTCATCCCAGCCACATAGAATTGGTCAAGGTGCTCCTTGAGTTATACAATTGTTGGGGAATCAATCCCATTTTTCTAGTTGTTTAAATAACCATACCAAATAAAAGGCCTAATGAGTCAAAGAGACTTCATTTACAATTTAAATCTTGGGAAGTTTGTTAAAACCTTAGAAAGTTTTAAAGTACATGCCTAAATAGGATTGGGATCATTAAAGACCTGATAAAGGGAAAACACAGAAGCTGGGTTTTCTGGGCAGACAAAGAGAAAACAAGTGTTTACATTTTCTTATCAAGAGCAGACCAAACAGACCAACAATTTAAGAAAACTTTGTCTTTTTGACTGAGAGAAAGTTCAATCTTATACCCGTATACTTTTAAAATCCCTACATTTTAATCTTAGTCTGTCCTGACCACATGTAAAATTCCTTGATTTCCTTACAACAAACCTTCTACAACTTTCCTTTACATTAAGATTTTGTCCCAAGCCATTTCTTTCCAAACAACCAGTCTTTAGGACAAAATTACTTTCTTTTACCTTTAACAAAAAGGCATTCCCATTCCTTAGATCTTCCTTACATGTAGCATTGCTTATTTCCATCAGTCTTAATTTCATTTAGCAGAATTTTTTTTTAAGATTTTTATTTATATTTATTTGACAGAGAGAAACACAACGAGAGAGGGAACACAAGCAGGGGGAGCGGGAGAGGGAGAAGCAGGCCTCCTGCGGAGCAGGGAGGCCGATGCGGGGCTCGATCCCAGGACTCTGGGACCATGACCCGACCGAAGGCAGACGCCTAATGACTGAGTCACCCAGGCGCCCCTCATTTAGCAGAATTTTAACTCTTCAAAACCTTAGTCTCCAGTGAAGACTAAGTAGTAACCAATTGTGAACTGTTACACCAGAATTCTTTAAATGGCAAATTTATTCAGTTAAGCAGAAAGCATGTTTACCAACAGACTCAAATATCCTTAGTTTCTCTGCAAAAAGAAGTGAAAAGCACAAACCTACATCCAGTAATCAATGCTTTAGCACTTTAGCCTATTTGGAAAAGACCTAGATGTCCAGTGAATTTAATCCCAATTATCATCCAAACAAAACTTTTAAGTTTCAGGTTACTAAAGACTTTGAAAACTATCTTAACAATTACCCATGAAAACTTTGAGACAGACAATTAACCATCATTTTAAGTCATCTTTTTGCTAACACATTGCAACAGATATTGCTTATTTGACCTTTCGCAAACCTCGATAGAATAAAAATTTCATATTTAATGCTGATAACTTTAAGGACATGTCTAATTATAATTAAACCAACAAACTTAATTTAAATACTGAATACGTTTCACCTGGGTCCACTTTTAAAAGTCAGTCAGTTTGTTCCCCATTGTCAATTTTTACCTGAAACACTGGTGGGAAAATCTGAAGTGAGTGGTGTATGCAGGTGGTACCCAAGGTGGTGCAGAAACAGGAGGGGGTGGGGGAGACAGAAGAGGCAAAGTGCAGCCAGAAGGCAGAGAAAAATGGTTCCCTGTTCTAAAGCTCATCCACTTGGACAGATGAGCAAACGCCATGTTTTTTCACCAACAAGTGGAATTAGGCAGTCCATGTCAGGCCAGAGAACACAGGGAACTTCTCCGAAACAGAGTTTCGACAATTGCTTGGAAATATTCCTTAAAGTCCCCATCCTGAAGTAGACTAACCACAGTTGGCTCCAATTATAGCCATTAACCTGGGAAATGAATGAGGGAGAAGCCCCCACACCTATTAGGAGGATCAGTGAGAGTGAGAGTCAGCATCCCCTTTGCTAGGGAGGGCCTATGTTTCCTCCAGCAACCTGGGTTTATTCAGAGAAGGCCCGTTTTGATAATTATCATCCAATATTATCAGGAGGGAGTTTACTGGTCTGGTTATGGCCAAACAGGTTCTGCAAGAGGCCCCTAGGTCTCTGTCTTGATTTAGAGCCCTGAAAGCCTGGATGGATCTAGGGTACCTCCATCTACTCACCCTGTTTCCTGCAGGAAACTGATAGATCCCACTGAGGCCATGCAGTGAGTGTTATAGGAACTCAGTCCTTTCCTAAAGTTGGCAGTCCAAATTATTTCCAGTGGGTTAAAAGGCACCCCGAGGGAGAGTCCTTGGGAACTGAAGAAGAGACCATGCCCTGCCGCGGAGGTCACACTTTATTTTACTTTGCCTTGAAGAACCCACCGTGTTTAACGCATAAAAAACACTAGAAAAGTTTTACAAGGGGGAAATTACCCAATTTTGCCATACCCAATCCAGAGGAGTCCCCGCGGAGAATGGTTTGTTTCTCATCTTGCGATCCCGGTAGGAGTCAGTTACCCAGTACCTGTTATGGAGAGGTGACTATGAAGGTGTCCCTACATATTAGCTCTCCCCTGTGAACCAAGGCATCCCCTGGCTTGCCTACCCAAGGTGAAAGAATGGCCTAACATCTTGGGTTGACGAAGGATCAGACCGGCGGGAGTAGCCACTCTTACTCATCAGACAGCTGATCCTCCTTGTCTCCTCTGGATTCCCCCCGCTCCCCGCCAAAAAATCTGGCCTAATCATAAGGGGCTTAGTGTGATTAACAGTTTAAACTTTAATATCTCTTTAGAAGGCTAAGAAAGCAAACAAAACAGCTAGGGTCTCTCAGTGGGAGGCGTGTGCTGCTCATGGATGAGGCTTCCCCGGGATGTGACCCCCCCCCCCCCGCCCAGAGCCGGTCTCTGTTCTTTTACGTGTCTCCTAGACCCCAAGGCCACCAATGGTAACCAAAGGGCAGGTTCAGAGCGCTGGATAGCCAGTCCTTCTGTGTGCTCCCCCATGAACCTTAAACAAAGCCGGGAATCCTTTTAATGACCTTATTCTTAAGAGCTCTCTTGATTGAGCTCTCATTGTTTGGTCATGTAAATTCGCTTGCATTCCTAGCCCCATGGTGCCTCATCAGTCAGGCCAATTATAAGCTAATTTCAATTATGTCCTTGCCTTACCCCTTGAGTGCTTTTCCTGTCCGTATACCTGAGCTCCCATTTGTAAGCATGGCCCTGTTGACGGGTGCAGACACTGAGATTTAGCATCATCATAATTTCATATTTTTGTTGTTGGAACAAGAAAGACTCATCTATATGACCCATTAAAGTACCAGCCGCTAATGCAACCAATCAAGGCATTGGCTAGGGGTTTGTAATTCCTCCTTACTGCCCAAAGTATTCCAAGGGAAGTAAATGCCCAGGAAATATTGGGCTCCCTCCAATTTATCATATAAAGAGATAGCTCTAATCCTGCTTGCTGATAACTTGGGTTTTAATTTCTGGCCGTGATTAAACCTAAATTATACCTAACAGAAAAACATGCCTTACCAGGCAACAAAAATGAGGAAAAGATTTTCCTCCTGAACTAAGTTTTCACCAAAGACACTTCTAAATGAAAAAATCTTATCTCATAGGCAACATTCTTCCCCCAGATAACAAAGTCGGCAGGACCACTTTCAGAACTGTTGAACCCATAAAATTCCCAGGTGCTTTGAGAAGGAACTGTGGAGGATAAAAAGCGATTCTAAATCCTGACATGAATCCCTGATTAAAAGGGCATACTGATCCTCAGGGGTTGGAAGGGCCCTACTATAGGCAAAGTCCCTGAGGTGGGAGAAAGCCATTTAAGAAAAGCCAATGAACAGAAAGCAGAATTGGGTAGGGTTAGGCCAACATTCCCTTCTTTTGAGGAGGGGGGATTGACCAAACCTTTGTCCAGAAGCCCGTCACCTGAGACTTAAGACCAGCGGCCCCGCTATTCACCTTTAACTGGCCTGCAGGTACCCGGTTTTGCTGTTTATTAAAAGAAGAACTTATCTAAGGGAGAGATGTCTCCCCAGAAAGAAAAGAAAAGAGGCTGCTTTTACTCACCTTTCTGCGGGAGTGATCCCAGGTTTCGGCACCAAAATGAAGCGGGAGAGCGAGGTTCTTGTCTCATGGAGTCGAAGAATGAACCTCGCGGACCAAAGGGAGTGAGTAAAGCGACAGAGTTTTATTAAGCAAGGATACGGAAAAAGCTCTCAGGAGTGAGGGGTCTTGACAGGGTTACCACTGAGGGCTTGTAGGGTTGGTCTTTTATTGAAAGCTAACTAGGGAACTCAAATCTTTTTAACTTCTCCACTGGCAGCACCACCATTGATTAGGGACTAGTGATAACATCTTTAATGGCTTACTTCTTTTTTAGGGTCTGGTTGTTTTCTGTTGACCACAGGAGACTGTCATAAATAAGACCCCCCACCTCGGACACCTAGGGCAGGGTGGTCTGGTATGTTCCCTTATCTCTGGTTTCCTTACACCTCTGCATTTTTGGGATTTCTGTGAGCCTGATCACATAGCCCCCTATCTATCTCTACCTACCTAGCCCCACCCGTTCCTCACTCACTGCCAATGCCAAAAAAGTGATGGAGAAGTTAATGGAACCCAGTGTCAAAGTTAGCAATGAAAAATCTATTGAAAACCTTAGGGCAAGGTTAATACATGAAGGGAAATGCAGGCATTGGCCAGGGTGTACAGATGGTCAAGTGATTAGGGTAAGGGATTCTAGGTGCACTCTTGACTTTCCCTTCATTGTCCCCAGAGTCAGACCCCATTTTCAAAAGGTGATTATTACCGAAATTTCAAGAACAAATAATCCCAATCTTACACAAATTGTTCCAGAAAGTAGAATAGCAGGAAAAGCTGCCCATCACTTTTATGAAGCTGGTGTGCTATCGATACCATAACCAGAAGAAGATAGTGCAAGAATATTAGAGAATATTAGAGGCTCATTTAACTTAAGGACATAGAGACAAAAATCCTACGTGTGTGTGTGTGTGTGCGCGTGTGTGTGTGTACTGAAGCCAACTATGTATTAAGTAGGCTTTGTTAAGCAGTTCAAGGATGTTTCAATGCCGGAATGCATAAAAATATAATTATATTAATGAACTGAAGGAGAAAAATTACATGGTTTTCTGAAAAGTTGCAGAAGAAAGCAATTGATAAATATCAACACCCATTTATGATTTATTTTTTTAAATTTTATTTATTTGACACAGAGAGAGAGAGACAGAGGGAGAGAACAAGCAGGGGGAGTAGCAGGGAGAGGGAGAAGCAGACTCCCCGCTGAGTAGGGAGGCTGACCTGGGGCTTGATTCCAAGAACCCTGGGATCACAACCTGAGCTAAAGGCAGATGAGCTGAAGGCAAACACTTAACTCACTGAGCCACCCAGGTGCCTGACACCAGTTTATGATTTAAAGAAATCTTAGCAAACTAGAAATAGAAAGAAATTCCCTTAACCTTTTAAAAGAAAATAAACAGTAAGTATTAATGAAGACAACTTAGAGGTGTCCCCTTTAAGGTCAGGAACAGGGCAATGAAGGCTGGTATCGCAGCTGCTGTTTTTTTTTGTTTTGTTTTGTTTAAGTAAACTCTACTCCCAACGTGGGGCTCAAACCCATGACCCCAAGATCAAGAGTCGCAGACTCCACCAACTGAGCCAGCCAGGCACTCCCACAGCTGCTGTTTAACAAATACTAGAGCACCTACCCAAAGAAATCATTTAAGAGAAACAAGTATCTTTTAAAGACTAAAAGAGGAAAACTATCATTTGCGTACAATATTGTCATTTACATAGAAAATACAAGAGAATTAACAAAAATTGGGACTAATAAGACAGTTAAGAGTATTATATCCAGCACCGAGTCCATAACAAGTCTATTGTATATCAGCTTCCCTTAACTTTACCGCTCTGGGCAAGGATAATCACTGTCCTGGTTGCCCAGAACAGAGGGGTTTTCTTGGATGCAGGACTTCCCATGCTAAATCCAAGACAGTCACCCTAACTCTGGCTCTGATTTCTTTCTTCCCTTATAACCCCTGGAAATTTACTTTCCTTTCAAGCTAGTCTATGTATTAAAGTTTGTTTGGGTATTATATTTTATCCAACATTCCTAGATATTTTTTAGCATAAGGTATGGGTCTATATCAGCTCAATCTGCTCTTTTGTCAGAATTCTCCATATTAAACTTTTAAAAATAATTAAATGTTTAATGACATGGGAAAATGTTCACATCTAGAGTGAAAAAGATGATACAACTCTATGTATAGTTGAGTACCATTTTTATTATAAAAATATATCATATATTCGTATCTTTGAAATGTTTGAGATAGCTAATAGAATATCAGGAGATAGAATTGACTTCAGTGTCTTTTGGGGGTGGATTATTGTGGGTAGGGGAGAAAAGAAATCTGATAGGTTGGAAAAGGGGAAGGATGGTAGGGTAGGGTTGGAGAAGAAAACTGGTAGAGATTGGGAGATGTAACACAGAGGGAATTTTCCCATTGTAGTGAGAGAGTTTGTATTTTAAACATTTATGACCCATAGCTCTTTCTCTTTTTTCACATTGTATGACTCTTCTCTCACACTGAAGAGAGAAAGTGATCAAATGTTATTCCTCAGAGCCCTGGATCCAGATTGCATTGTCTTATTGAGCATGTAACTAGGTCATTGGAGCAGGCATTTTAAACAATCACTTACTAAGGGGATTTTGTAAAATCCATGCTTCAACGAGAACAAGAATGTAATAAGTTAACTAAGATATATTTTGAATGTTAAATATCCCTAGAAAGGCTCTGATACATCTCGGGTTTCTTTTTTCTTTCTTTCTTTCTTTTTTAATGGCAATAAAGGAGATTGATAGCTGTGAGCCCAGGTTCAGAACAGCTTTGATGTGTTGTCAGGGATTTCTTGGTTATGAAAATGAAGGAGATCTGTTCCTTGGGATTTTTAGGTATATGTGTGTCACAGTAGGGAAATCCTGTCTGAGGCAGTTTCTTATTTTTTTAAGATTTTATTTATTTATTTGAGAGAAAGAGCGAGCACGTGTGCAAGAGAGAACACAAGCGGAGAGGAGGAGCAGAGGGAGAGGGAGAAGCAAATTCCCTGCTGAGCAGGGAGTCTGACACGGGGCTCGATCCCAGGACCCCGGGATCATGACCTGAGCTGAAGGCAGATGCTTAACTGACTGAGCCACCCAGGTGCCCCTGGGGCAGTTTATTCTTTCAAGAGTTAAACACAGGTAATGTAGAGAGGAGGGAATGGATATAACTATAAAAGAGTAGCACTAGGAGATCTTTGGGGTGAGGGACTAGTTCTGTATCTGGTCTGCAGCAATGGTAACAGTGAACCTACACATGTGATAAAATGACCAAACTGTGCACACACATTGTACTGATGTGAATTTCCTGGTTTTGATATTGTACTATAGCTATGTGAGATGTAACCACTGGGGAAAACTAGGTGATGGGTATGTGGGACCCCTCTGTTCTATCCTTGCAACTTCCTGTGAATCTATAATTATTTCAAAATAAAAGTTTAAAAAAATAACACCAAAAATTAGGTCATGTAGACTAGCATCACCCAGGGAAAGCCAATGTAACTCTCAAATATTCTGTCTACTTTGTCTTCGTTGAGCACCAAGGCTGGGAGAAGAGTTTTGGGCCGACTGACATTTGTGTGCCTTGCCAAGTAATGTGTTAGACAATGGAAAGGTAAATATAGCTTGAAAATACTTGTTCATTTTCGCTTTTATATAGGCCACAGTGTCTTGCTGCAGTTAGAGAAATGACCTTCCAAAACATTCTTCCGCAATTGGTTTATTTAGACCATTTAGTCAAATGACCAGTTGATTCCCTGGAAGGTGAAAAAATCACCTAATGAATTGAATGATTGATCAGTCAGAATGTTAAGTCCTTCACTTAAGTATAGACAACATGGGATGCATGTTCATGATAAAATAGCTTACAGAACAGCTTTTAGACAATTTGACTTACAGTTTTTTTAAGTAGATGGTCATACTTGGAATAAGCTTTAACAATAACTGGTACATTGGAAAATGGACCTTAACCATCTAAGCTAAGTTTAAATGTAATAAGAATATTTAGAATTAGAAAAGACCAAAAGTTGTCTAATCCAATCACCTCATTTTATATGTAGTGGAAGTTTATATTTGAGTAAAAACTAAGATTTAGACATATGTAGGCATCCATTTTCATAGGTTCATTACATCCGGTATGGGGCTTGGTTAGGTTTGTGTCTGGCCGCTAGGGGCAGAATATTAGTGATGGATGAGTGAGTAGAGTGCCTATTCCTCTGATTGGCCCCATAGACCAGGCCAGAGTCCTATGGAAAGAAGAGCATTCTTTCCATTTCTCCTTGGAACATAGCATGTGTTAAGGGTAGAACAGAGAAGAAACAATAGGCATAATAAATAAATTATGTGGTATGTTAGAATGTCAAATACTATGGAAAAAAGTAAAAAGTAGAGAAGGAGAGGGGTTCACTGAGGGGAGGCATAGACTGCAGTACTGAATAGTCAGGATAGAATTCATTAAGTAGGGACAATTTGAGGAAAGATGTGAAGGCATCAGCTGAGCTGATATCCACGGGAAGTGCATTCCAGCAGAGGACACAGCTACAGCAAAGGCCACAAGGCAGGAATGTGCCTGGCATGTTTGTGGAACAGCAAAGAGGCCTGTGTGGCTGATTCAGAGAGCAAGGGGAAGGGTAGGAGGTGAGGAGGTGAGAGTGGTGGGCAGGGCCGGAGGACAGATAGGGTTTTGTAGGCCATGGTGAGGACTTGAGCTTTCTCTATATGAGATGGGAGCTGGTGTGGGGTTTTGAGCAGAAGAGAGATGGGACCTGGCTTGTATTTTAATAGAATCACTTAGGTTGTTGTGTTGAGAATAGACTAGAATGGCAAGAGGAGAAGCAGGGACACCAGTGATGAGCCTGTTGCAGCAATGTGGGTAGGTCAAACCAGAGTGAAATCAGGTGAGAAGTGACATTAAGAAGGTCTGATTCTGGGGATATTTTGAAGGAAAGGTTGATAGGATTACCTAACAGATTGGATGTGAGGTATAAGAGAAAGAGTAATCTGGGAAGAACTGGAAGGATGGAGTTTCTCTCGGTACTGATCTGGGGAAGGCTGCAGGAGGAGCAGATTTGAGGGGATGAACAGGAATTAGCCATGTTGAATTTGACATGATTATTAGATATTCAAGTGGATATGTTGACTAGGTCATTGGATATAGGAGTCAGGAATCCAGGGCTGCAAGATAAAGATTTGGGAATTGTCAGCCTATAGATGGTATTGAAAGCCACAGGATAGAATGAATAAGATAAAGAAGAGGACCAAGGAGTAATCTTTGGGGCTTACCAAAATTTAGGTAGGGAAAAAGAGGAGAACCAGCAAAGGAGACAGGGAGTTTCAAGTAAGGTAGGAGGGAAACCCCGTGTCTGGTGTTCTGGAGGTCAAGGGAGGAAAAGAGGAAGATGTGATCCACGGCCAAATGCTGCCAATAGGTCAATAAGATGAGAGCTTACACGTGAAGGCTTATCAATACCGAGGTCACTGTAGACCTTGATGAGAGCGGTGTGGTGGAGTGGATGGAATGAAAGCCTACTTCACGCTGAGTTTAAGGAAGGCTAGGTAGAGGAATTAGAGACAGCAGATACAGGCAACTCTTTTGAGAGATTTTGTTTCAGAGAGGAACAAAGAAATCAAGCAGTAGTTGGTGGGTGGTGGGGACTGAGGTAAAGAGAAGTGTGGTTTTCTTAAGGTAGTGTATTTCATAATGGGAAGAAAAGAGATCATTTCCCTATTTGAAGTTTATTGACAAATGCACAATTCATGCAGATTGTGTTGAATTAAGACACGGTATGTCAAATGGAAAAAGAGGGAGTAAAGCAGCAGTTTTGAAAGTGAGGTTCCTGGAACAGCAAGGTCAGTATCACTTGGGGGATATGTTAGAAATGCAAATCTTAGCACCTACACACACCCCCCAAGACATACCGAATCAGAAATCTATACTTTAACAAGCCCTTCAGGTGATTCTGATGCACACCAAAATTTGAGAGCCACTGGTGAAAGCACCATTATCAGGTGAGTGTACTTCAAAATCATCAACAGAGAATATCTCCATTTCTTCATTAAGAGCAGAAGGTATTTTTTTTTCCTCTCCCTTCCCATCTCTATGTTGCTCAAGTGTCTTCATCCTAAAAGAAGTCTCTGTCTCTCTTGTGGGAGAAATAAGCATGCTTGTATGCTGATGGGAAAGACCCAGTACAGAGTAAAACATTGATGATATAGGAGAGAGAGCACAAACTTGTTGGAATCATGTGCTTCAACTAGGTGAGAATGGAGGGATCTGATACCTAAGTGGCATTAGCCAGGAGCCAAGAAAACTCATCTACGGCAATAGGCAAGAAGGCAGAGAGTGTGGGCACAAAGAAAGGCTGTGGCAGTGGGAGTCTGTGGAGGTTCTTATCACTCCAGTTTTCTCAGTGAAGTAGGAAGCAACATCATTAGTTGAGAGTGAGGATGGAGGAGTTTTGGCAAGCTTGGCACCACATTCTGTGAGCAATACTCTGTAAAAACAGTCCCTCTCAAACATTGCTAGTGGGAGTATGGGATCATTATAAAATGATTCCTATGGAGAAAGGTTTAGCAAGATTTTTATCCTTTGACACAGCAATCTCACTTCTAGTAATTTAGCCTGAAGATGTCCCTCCACAAATATGAAACAACATATGTACAAGGTTATTTATGGCAGCATTGTTTGTAATAGCAATATATTGGAAATAACCTAACTGACTATTCATAGGGGACTGGTTGATGGACTACCGTGCATCTGTAGAAAGAATAAGGAAGATCTCTACAAGCTGACATAGAGTAATTTCCTGGCTATATTATTAAGTGAAAAATGCAAGGTACAAGAGAGTTTTTATAGTACACTACTTTTTGTGTAAGAAAGAAAAGGGAATGAGAATATATACTTAGTTTTACAAAAAGACACACAAGGATAAACCAGAAGCTAAGCAAAATTATTACATAGAAGAGGTAGGTAGAAATAGGGTAAAGGGAACAGGGATGAGAATAAGACTTCTCTGAGTATCTCTTAGCATAGTATTCTTAAATAGCCTTATTGAAATATAATTCAATACATAAAGTTCACCCTTTCAGAGTGTACAATTCAATGGTTTTTAGTACATTCACAAAATTTTTCATCAATAACCACCATCTAATTCCAGAATATTTTCATCAATCCCAGAAAAGCCCCATACCTATTAGCACTTATCCCCTTGCCTTACCTCCCCCAGCCCCTGGCAACCACTAACATGCTTTCTGTCTCTATGAATTTGCCTATTCTGGATACTTTCTATAAATGCAGTCATGTGATATTTGGTCTTTTGTGCCTGGCTTCTTTCACTTAGCATCATGTTGTCAAGGTTCATCCAGGTTGTAGCATGTGTCAGTATTTCATGCCCCTTAATGGCTCAATAATATTCTACTGCATGGATATTACCACCTTTTGTTTATCCATTCATTACTTTCATGGACATTTGAGTTGCTTCCTTCCAATTCTTGGCTGTTATGAATAATGAGATTATGAACATTCATGTACAACTTTTTGTACTCTTGAGTATATATCTAGTATATACCTGGAATTGTTGGGTCATGTGGTACTACTGTATTTAACATGTTGAAGAACTGCCAAACTAGCAATGTAGGAGGGTTCCAATTCCTCCAAATCCTCATCAACATTTGTTATTCTCTGTCTTTCAGACTGTAGTCATTCTAGTGGGTATAAAGTGGTATTACACTGTGGTTTTGATTTGCATTTCTCTAATGGTTGTTTTGGTTGAGCATCTTCTTATGTGTTTATTCTATGTTTATTTTTGTGTGTTTATGTGTCAATTCTATATCCTCTTTAGAGAAAAGCCTATTTAGATCCTGTGCCCAGTTTTTTAAAAAGATTTATTTATTTATTTGAGAGAGAGAGAGAGAGCACGAGTGGGAGGGGCAGCGGGAGAAGGAAAGAGAATCTCAAGCAGACTCTATGCTGAGCGCAGAGCCAGATGTGGGGCTCAATCTCATGACCCCGAGATCATGATGTGAGCTGAAATCAAGAGTCAGATGCTCAACTGACTGAGCCACCCAGTTGCCCCTCATTTATTAGTTCTAATAGTTTTTTAGCAGATTACTTAGGATTTTATATATAAAAGATAACATCTTCTATGTATGGAGATAGAAAATATAGTTTTACTTCTTCCTTTCTGATCTGAATGCCTTTTATTTCTTTTCTTGGCTAATTATCCTTTATAGAACCTCCGGTATAACACTGAACAGAAGTGATAAGAGTGGACAGCCTTGTCTTGTTCCTGATCTTTAGGTGAAATATCCAGTCACATGCAGTTTTCATAGATGTCCTTTATCAGGTTGAAGAAGATTCCTTTTATTCCTAGTTTGCTGTTGATGGGGTGTTAGATTTTTGTCAAATGCTTTCTCTGTGTCTATCATGATTATCATGTGTTTTTTCACTTTATTTTATCGATATGGCATATTACATTGATTGATTTTCATATGTTGAACCAACCTTGCATTCTTGAGCTAAGTCCCATTTGGTGATGGTGTATAATCCTTTTTATATATTGCTGGATTTGGTACTTTGTTGAGGATTTTTGTGCCTATATTCATAATGGATATTGGTCTGTAGTTTTCTTTATTGTGATGTCTGTGTCTTTTTTTAAAGATTTTATTTATTTGAGAGAGAGAGAGGGAGGGAGCATGAGTGGGGGGATGGGCAGAGGGAGAGGGAGAGGGACAAGCAGACTCCCCACTGAGTGTGGAGCCTGACAAGGGGCTCGATCTCAGGACCCTGAGATCATGACCCGAACCAAAGTCAGACACCTAACCAACTGAGCCACACAGGTACCCCTATATCTTTTTTTTTTTTATGGTGAAAAAATTTAGATTTAGATTTAGCCAGCTGGACTCAGTTTAGATGATTCCAATTTTGTTGGCAACATCCAGAGCATCATAGTCAGGAGCCAGTCAAATATATACCTTTTTCCCTCCATTGGGCCTGATCAGGGTGTTGACCTTAGCCACAGCAATGTTATAGAGCTTCTTCACGTCTATTTGATCTGGTGCTTGTTGACCTTGATGTCCAAAATGAACACAAGTGTGTTGTCTTCTCTTTTCTTCATGGCTGACTCAGTAGTCAGAGGGAACTTGATGATGGCATAGTGGTCAAGCTTGTTTCTCCTAGGGTGCTCTACTGAGGATATTTGGGTTGCCTTCAGAGATGCAGTGTCTTGGGCCGTTGGACGGTAGGTGACATGCGGGTCTTCTTTTTTGTGTGTGTGACTGTAGACACCTTTCAGCACTGCTTTCTTGGCCTTCAAACTTTTGCTTTGGCTTCAGCTTTGGGAGGCGCAGGGGCTTCCTTCTCTGCCTTCGGCACCATCTTCATGAAAGGGCTATGGTTTTGATATCAGGGTAATAATGGCTTCACAGAATGAGTTGATAGATTATTATCTCTATTCTTCTTCTATTATCTGAAAGAGAGTGTGAAATCCAGTGAAGCTATCTGGACCTGGGCTTTTGTTTGGGGATAGTTTTTAAATTACTAATTGAATTTCTGCTTTTTAAAAGTCTATTTGGATTTTTGTATTTCTTCTTGAGTTTCAGTAATTTGTACCTTTCTAGGAATTGATTCCTTTCATCTAAGTTGTCTAAGTTATTGGCATATAATTGTTCATAGTATCCTTTTTATTTCTGTATCCTTTTTTATTTTTGTAAGGTTGATAGTAATGTTCTCTCTTTCATTTCTGATTTTAATAATTTGAATCTTCTCTCTTTTTTGCTTGGTCGATATAGTTAAAAATTTGTCAATTCTGTTGACCTATTCAAAGAACCAACCTTTGGTGTCATTGATCTCTATTTTTCAACTTTCTATTATTAATTTCTGCTCTAATCTCTATTATTTCCTCCCTTCTGCTTGCTTTAGGTTTAGTTTGCTCTTCCTTTTGTTTAGGTTATTGATTTGAGTTATTGATTTGAGATCTTTTTCTTTTAATATAGTTCTTCACAGCTATAAATTTTCATCTAAATACTGTTTTAGTTGTACCTTATAAGTTTGGTATGTTGTGTTTACATTTTCATTCCTCTCAAAGTATTTTGCAATTTTCTTTGTGATTTCTTCTTTGACTTTATGATTATGAAACAGTGTGTTCTTTAATTTCTACTCTTTTGGGGTACCTTGGTGGCTCAGTCGGTTAAGTGTCTGACTCTTGATTTCAACTCAGATCATGATCTCGGGGTCCTGGGATCGAGTCCCACATCAGGTTCTATGCTCAGCATGGAGTCTGCTTGGGATTCTCTCTTTCCCTCTCCCACTGCCCCTCCTTCCACTCATGCTGTCTCTCTCTAAAATAAATAAAATCTTTAAAAAATAATAATTTCTACTCTTTTAATATAGTTTCGAATTTTGAACCATGTAAATATCTGACATATCCAAAAGAGATTTAAGAAAAGCAAATCTTATGTTGAATGCATACAAAAACAAATGATCTTAAGTGTATCAGACTGATAACTTAATCACAGAAGAAAGAATTCAAGTAAATTTTGACTCTGAATAATCTCAGTAAGATATATCCTAAAGATATAAAAATCAGGGGCACCTGGGTGGCTCAGTCGGTTAAGCATCTGCCTTTGGCTCAGGTTGTGATCCCAGGGTCCTGGGATCGAGCCTCACATCCCCGCCAAACGGGGAGCCTGCTTCTCCCTCTCCCTCTGCCTGCTGCTCCCCCTGCTTGTGCTCTCTCTCTCTCTGACAAATAAATAAATAACATATTTTTAAAAAGATATAAAAATCAGGAGATTATATAATTGTGGTTTGTTCCTATACTTTTTATTTTGTTTCATTGATGTATTTATCTATGCTGTCCCCAGTAGCACACTGTCTTATTATAACTGTATAATGGGTCTTGATACCTAGTTGTGTAATTCCTTCAGCTTTATTCTTTAAAGTTGCTTTGGCTATTCTTGGCCTTTTGCATTTCCATATAAATTTCAATATTGGCTTGTCAGTTTCCATAACAAACCTGCTACAGTTTTTATTTGGATTTCATTGACTCCATAAATCAAGGAGGAATTGACATATTAACAGTGTTCCCCATGGGGGCCCAGTGTACACTGGTTGCAAACAGTACCTTCCTTGATAGTGTATGCAGCCTGTTGATTGTATGGGTTGCCCTAAGAGACCCTGGAGACAGTCCTTTCCAGTGGACATCGATGTCTGACCTCATGATATCTCCAATCTAGGCTTCAGACAGGTATACAGGGTACCTTTGGAAAGCCCAGGGCACAGTGGCCAGGGTCCACATTGGCCAAGTCATCATGTCCATCAGTACCAAGCTGCAGAACAAGGAGCATGTGATTGAGGCCCAATGCAGGGCCAAGTTCAAGTTCCCTGGCCACCAGAAGATCCACACTTCCAGGAAGTGGGGCTTTACTAAGTTTAATGTGGATGAGTTTGAAGATATGGTGGCTGAAAAGTGGCTCATCCAAGATGGCTATGTGGTCAAATCGTGGCCACTTGGACAAATGGTGGGCTCTGCATTCCTGAGGACTCTGGCACTGCCTTCTCCCTATTCATGCCCACCAATAAATCCTACTTCCTGTCAAAAAAAAAAACACCCCAGTATTAACAATATTGAGACTCTAACCTATAAACATAGTATATCCTTACCTTTATTTAGGCTTTCTTTAATTTCTCCCAATAATATTTTCTAATTTTCAGTGTAAAGATCTTACAGATCTTTTGTTAAATTTATTCTTAGGTATTTGATGGATTTTAGGTGGTATTGTAAATTTAAAAAATTTTTTTTACTTACTTGATCTATATAAATTGATTTTTACATTTTAACTTTATATCAACATTGTTAAATACACTTATTAGTTCAGATTATTTGTAGATTCTTTTGGATTTCTTATGTATACAATCATGTCTTGTGTAGATGATAGTTTTTATTTCTTCATTTCTACTCCTTTTGCCTTTTCTATGTTTTCCTTGCTTGATTACACCGTCTAGGACCTCCAGGACAGTATTAAATAGAAGTGTGGCTAGCAGATATCCTTGTCTTATTCCTGATCTAAGGGGAAATTTAAAAAATAATGATTTAAATAAAAAATTAATGATATTTTTGCAGCTACTATTTATTCAGACTAAGAAAGTTGCCTTTTCTTCTAAGTTCGCTACGAGTTTTTTTTAACATCAAGTGGGAGTACAATTTATTAAATGCCTTTTCTGCATCTGTAATTTTCTAGCTTTTTCCTGTTAATATGACAAATTACACTAATTGATTTTCCCATAAACCCCACTTTGTTGAGATGTATTAATCATTGTTAAATATCACTGGATTAGACAAACATATATATAATTTTTTACAATTTTCATTTCTTTTTTAAGCCACTTTATTAAGTTATAGCTGACATGTTAAAAGCTGTACATATTTAATGTATATAACTTGATGAATTTGGGGATAAGTATAAACCATCACCACCATCAAGACCATAGACATATCCATCACCTTCCAAAGTTCCTTCCTGCCCCCTTTATTATTATTATTATTATGTGATTTTCATTTCTTGTCATTTTTTTCTAGTTTTGGTTATGCAAACTTCATAAAATATGATGGCAAATATCCCCTTTTTTTCTGATCTCTGGAAGTGTTTGTGTAAGATCAATGTTATTTCTTCTTTAAGTGTTTGAAAGAACTTACCAGTGAAGGCATTTAGGTCTGCAGTTTAACTTTGTTGGGAGTTTTTTTTTTTTTTTTGAGGGGGAAGGCTTTTAATAACAAGTTTCATTACTTACACACATATAGGACTCTTCTTCTTGTGTCAGTTTTATGGAATTGTGTTTCTCAAGGAATTTGTCCACTTCTTCAAGGACTGCTTCTGACCCATTCTTTCACTTTTCTTTTCTGGGTCTCCCAAGTACACTCTACCATTTCTCATATGTCTCTCATATGTCTCATTTCCATCCTTTTTGCTTCCCATTCTTCTTTCTAGATATTATCCATTGACCTGTCTTTTAGTTCACTAATCATGTTTTCAACTTTGCCCAATCTGCTGTTAAATCCCTCTGTTGAGGTCTTAGTTTTAATTATTTTATTTTCTGTTCCAGTCTTTCCATTTGGCTTTTTATTATAGTTTTCAGTTCTCTGGTGAAATTTTCTCTCCTGCCATCTATTTTCTTGAACCTATTCATCACAATTATTCCAGAGTCTCTCCGATAACTCCAGGATCACCTATGTTTTGTTTCTATCTTCTCTCTATTGCTCTTGGTCTTATTTATTTGTATGCCAGTAAATTTTGATTAAATGCCCGACATTATGTGTGAAAAATTATAAAGGCTCCATATCACGTTATCCTTCTCTGGAGAGGATTACCCCTTTCCTCTGGCAGGTAGCAGAGATTCAGATCACTTTATTTCAACTACAGACTTTGCTGATTCAAGGCTAGTTTGCAGTCTTTATATGTCCAGGTTTGCCTCTGGTTCACTTCCATTTCTAGGGGGTAGCCCTCTAGGAGTTCCAAATAAAAATCAGGGTTGTTTGCTAGGGCTCCTTCTACTTGGCACTTTATAACCTCCTCTTTTTCTCTCTCCAGCACTGTGAGCCTGTCACAAACTTGCTCTGCTTTGCTGATGCTTTCTGCCTGACTTCTTAGCCTCATTCTCTGCACAGCTTAAACTGTAAATACCTCTAGAAGAAAACCGGTTCCATGTGTTAGGTTCTATTTTGTGTCCTCCTATCTCTCTAGGATCTTGTTCCCTCAACAGTCAGCTACCTTGGCAACTCCAAACTTTACTTTCATAGTCTTCCAAGCCCCATGAGGCAACCTAAAGCTGATCTGCTGGCTTGTCTCATGCCCTATGTCAAAAAGATCCTGAGGGAAAAATAGTGTGCAGAAAGTAAGGCTTACCTTAATGAGCTTCTCTTCTTTCTGGATCTGGTCTCTCAAATCTTGGTTACCTCAGTAGTCCCCTGATTCCTTCACAAAAGATATTTTTTAAAGTCTGACTTTTCTAGTTTTCTTGTTAGAATATTGGTCTGCTAGGCTATTCTATCACAGAAGTCTTCTGAACTCATGATTAAAATGTGTGTGTATGTATAATAATGTATTTCCCCTTATCTCTGTACGTTGATCAAAAGGATATAAGAACAAAAACTCGGGGCGCCTGGGTGGCTCAGTCGTTAAGCGTCTGCCTTTGGCTCAGGTCATGATCCCAGGGTCCTGGGATCAAGCCCCGCATCGGGCTCCCTGCTCGGCCAGGAGCCTGCTTCTCCCTCTCCCACTCCGCCTGCTTGTGTTCCCTCTCTAGCTGTCTCTCTCTCTCTCTGTCAAATAAATAAAATAAAATCTTTAAAAAAAAAAAGATCAGGACTAATATTATAAAAAAAAAAAAAAAAAGAACAAAAACTCTCCAGTAGCAGTGAACACACCTAGTGCTCAGATCTTTGTTTCTATATATCATTTCCCACTAAGATGAATCAGGTTTCCTTAAAGAAATAGCTGATTTCAAGGAAAGTACAAGATGAGCCCAAGTATCTTGCTGCACCAGAAATTAAGAAAAAAATCAGAGAACAATGGGAACATGTCGTAAGGACACAGAAGCCAAACTGAAGGGACACCCACTGGTTAAGCCTGGAACAATTTGAACATCAAAAATAATAATGATAGGGAAACAAAAGCAAAAATGAACTACTGGGACTTCATCAAGATAAAAAGCTTCTGCGCAGCAAAGGAAACAATCAACAAAACTAAAAGGTAACCTACTGAATGGGAGAAGATATTTGCAAATGACATATCCAGTAAAGGGTTGGTATTCAAAATATATAAAGAACTTACACAACTCAACACCCAGAAACCAAATAATCTAATTAAAAATGGGCAGAAGGCATGAACAGACAATTTTCCAAAGATATCCAGATGGCCAACAGACACATGAAAAGATGGTCAACATTACTCATCATCGGGAAATAAAAATCAAAACCATGAGATACCACCTCACACCTGTCAGAATGGCTAAAATTAACAACACAAGAATCAACAGGTGTTGGCAAGGATGCAGAGAAGGGGAACGCTCTTACACCATTGGTGGGAATGCAAACTGGTGCGGCCACTCTGGAAAACGGTATGGACGTTCCTCAAAAAGTTAAAAATAGAACTACCTTACAATCCAGCAATTGCACTACTACATATTTACCCAAAGAATACAAAAAGACAGATTCAAAGGGGTACATGCACCCTGATGTTCATAGCAGCATTATAAATAGCCTAATTATGGAGAGAGCCCAAATGTTCATCGACTAATGAATGGATAAAGAGGATGTGGTATAGATATACAATGGAATATTACTCAGCCATCAAAAAGAATGCCATTTGCAATGATGTGGATGGAGCCAGAGTATATTATGCTAAGCAAAATAGTTAGAGAAAGACAAATACCATGTGATTTCACTCATATGTGAAATTTAAGAAACAAAAAGATGAACATATGGGAAGGGGGGAAAAGAGAGAGAGAGGGAAACAAACCTCTTAATGATAGAGAACAAACTGAGGGCTGATGGAGGGAGGTGAGTGGGGGATGGGCTAGATGGGTGATGGGCATTAAGGAGGACACTTGTTGTTATGAGCACTGGGTGTTATATGTAAGTGATGAACCACTGAATTCTACTCCAGAAATCAATATTACACTGTATGTTAACTAACTAGAATTAAAAAATTTGAAGCAAAAAAATGAATACAACTTAAAAAAAATAATAGTGGTAGGGGCTCGGGCACCTGGGTGGCTCAGTCGGTTAAGCATCTGCCTTCAGCTCAGGTCATGATCCCAGGGTCCTGGGATCGAGCCCCACATTGGGCTCCTTGCTCAGTAGGGAGTCTGCTTCTCCCTTTCCCTCTGCCTGCCTCTCTGCCTTCTTGTGCTCTCTCTCTGTCAAATAAATAAATAAATAAAAATCTTAAAAAAAAAATAATGGCAGGGGCTCCTGACTGGCTCAGTTAGTAGAGCATGTGACTCTTGATCTTGGGGTCATGGGTTTGAGCCCCACATTGAGGGTAGAGATTACTTAAATAAACTTAAAAAATAATGATGGTCATAATGTATAATACATTGAGTTATGTAAAATCCATGAATCTATGGTGATATTTAAAATTAAAGGAGAAGAGAATAAAAGAAGAAAGCTCTGTTTTTGTTTTTATTTTTACCGAAGAATGTCAGCTATTAAATGTAAAAGGAATGGTTTAATTAGAAAATTGCTGTTTTGTAACCCTTGAAGGACTAATTGGTTGAGGTAAGGATCATCAGCTGATGCAAATATGACTGGGTAAAATGTTCTTGGGAACGAGTCTCAAATGATCACTCCACAGATTACTTTTAATAAAGGGGAAAATGTGCTCTTATAATGGGAAAGTTCAGTGGCCACCACATTAACCAAGTGGTTCAGCCTGACAATGCCGGTAGTGGTTTGACTGAATACCTCCAGTATGATCCAGTGGGAAGTACACAATGTCATTTATGTGATATTTATGTGACAATTATGTGACGAGAACAATGTGATGTTCTTGCTGGAAATGTTTTACCTGAATTTCATCATGAGGAAACAGGCAATTCTATAATGTGGGGAATGATGAAGGACAACTGGCCTGGACTCTTCAAAGGATTTGATGTCATGAAGGACAGAAGGAGTCAGGGGGATTGTTCTGGATTGCAGGACACTAAAGAGACACAAGCCAAAGGCTCTGAGTCTTGAGTGGATCCTGGATTGGAAAAACAGAAGCCACGAAGGACATTTTGGGGACAATAGAAGAAACAATAGTATAGACTGGATGCTGGATATCGAATTTATGGTGATTTTCCAGAGAGTGTGCTAATGTAGTTCAATAAGGGGATCTTATTCTTGGGAAATGGATACTGAAATATTTCATGGTGAAGTGTCATGATGAAAGTAGCCTACTTTTCTATGATTTGAAAAAAAGGAAGTGTGGGCATGTGGGTGTGTAGCCAGATGGACTGGGTGTAGCTAGATGTTAACAGTTGGTGAACATAGGTGGGTATTTTGGTGTTGAAAATGAGAAGGAAAAAATACCCTTGCCGCTTTTTAGTATTTTTTTCATCAAATATCCACAAGATGGCAGTAGAGGAACACTCTTAGAATGTGTTTCTCGGCAGCCTTCTATAAGGTGACCTATTTTCTGATTTGAAAAGTAGGATGTGAAATCCAACAAAAGGATTGTTTTCGCTTTGTGAATACATTTATATGAAAAGTTATACAAAAGTATGAACACAAAATGCTATTTGGCTATCTCATTCTATGGATTGCTTTTATTGAAATACCATTTTGTCAAATTTGGTCCAAAAACCTCTTAAATTGTATCTAAAAGGTTGTGTGCATGGGTACTTTTTCTGGTGAGAATATCCACAACTTTCACCATGTCTCAAAGTAGTCAGTTATCACCCCCCAAACTGAGAAGGTTGAGGGGTTCAAGAAAGTGACAGTAGGTCAATGCCTTAACAACATCAGGGTTGGTAGTAGATTTTTTTTTATGTTATGTTAATCAGCACACATTACATCATTAGTTTTTGATGTAGTGTCCCATGATTCATTGTTTGCATATAACACCCAGTGCTCCATTCAATACATGCCCTCTTTAGTACCCATCACCAGGCTAACCCATCCCCCTACCCCCTCCCCTCTAGAACCCTCAGTTTGTTTATCAGAGTCCATAGTCTCATGGTTCGTCTCCCCCTCGGATTTCCCCCCCTTCATTCTCCCCCTCCTGCTATCTTCTTCTTTTTTTCTATTTTAACATATAATGTATTATTTGTTTCAGAGGTACAGGTCTGTGATTCAACAGTCTTACACAATTCACAGCGCTCACCATAGCACATACCCTCCCCAATGTCTATCACCCAGCCACCCCATCCCTCCCACCCCCCACCACTCCAGCAAGGGTTGGTAGTGGTTTAAGCCATTTGCCTTTAATAAGTTCTCTGAAAGTGTTTGAGTTTAGTGCAGTGCCCTGGCAATGAGTATTTGTTAAGTGGAGTGATGTAGGAATTGATAGATGTAGATGGGTGGGAGTGAGAAGACCTAGGTGTGAATGTGATGTAACGTGTCCCTCCTCCCTACCCTACTCCCCAAACCCACACACCGAGGTCAAATGTATTTAGCAAAATATTTGTGGTCACATAAAGCAATTCCCTACCAAACAGAATCAGTTGTTTGCATCTGTTTATTGTTTTACTTCCCAAAGAAAAATAGTTTATTGGTCAGCAGAGATGCTAGCCATATAAAGCTTTCTCTTTAGAAACATTTATCCAAGGAGGTCATTTTTTTTTTTTTTATGGTGACATGGGCCAAGCTTCCACTGTCTTGTGCGTGTCACCTCTGCCTGTTGGTTTCCTCCAAGTGTTCCTGGTTTGGATCAGGACTAGGTTTCTACAAATTGCAATATGAGCAGCTTGCAGGGTGAGAGCCAAACCACCTAACACTCCTCTCTTTTTGATTCACTAACCAAAGAGCAGGCTTTGTTTTCTGTGGAATTGAAAACAACCTGGCAGATAGCTGTCTTAAAAACTTGTATATTGACTTGATTGCAAAAGAAAATCCCTGCTAAGTGCCTTGATCTGGCTATCGAGGTGGTATGGATTTTTTTAAAAGGCTCACGTATTAGAATCAACCAAGGGAAAGTAAAATGCCCATTTAAGATGTGTTGGCAGTGTGTAGTTGGTTTAAAGTGTCATTTACTGAATTCTTATCATTTTTTTTGCTCTTTCAACTTCATTAGTGTTAGAAAATTCCTTATTGAGGATGATGAGCTACCAGTAGTTAGCAATGTGACTGCAAGTGAGAGACTAAGCAGTAAAATAGACATGTCTTTAAAAAAGGCACTCTTCTCCCCCTGCATTTTCAAGGATTGTTTTTTATGAGAATGTAGTCTGAATAAATAATGATATAAGGGGAGCATATGTTGGCACAATCCTCTGAGACCTTCATATGCTGAATGTAATTGTTGCTCAATATAATCAGTTCTGTCATTCATCTTGAACAGACCAAAACCAAAGAATGCCAATTAATTAACTTATAAATTATATCCTTTCTACATTCGAAGCTGTTTGCAATATTAAAAGACCTGAAATGGAACAATAAAAATAAATGTATAAATTAAAAAAGACAAACTGTTTAGAAGAAATGAGATACCATTTAGAAGGAATGAGATAACTGTACCAGAGAGCAGAGTTCAGCTCTGAGCTTTCTGGTTCCTAAGCAAAAAAGACAAGTAGGTCAGCTCTGTTGTTTGTATTTGTGTTTGTATTTATACTAAAGGAAATTATACTAAAGAAATTTATTGTATGGTGCCTTGTATAAGCAACACCGAGTGACATATTGGACAATGATTTTCATTATATTGTTTACAAAAGACACAGAAACCTCTGACTGAATATTTTCTCCATTTACGCTCGATAGAATCGCAGACAAAATATCAGATCACAACTCAATCACTGAAGAAACGTCTTTGGGGAAACTGATGGAACATAGTCCAGGAACGTATTTTCCTGATGATCCAAACAAATTGTTTTCAAATCTGGCTGCATATCAGAATCAACTGAGGAGTTTTAGAAATTCAGATTCCATGGTCTACCATGCATCTTCAGAGATTCTCATTCTGAAGGTCTGGTGTTGGACCCAAGAGCCTATAGTTATGGATTTTCTGTGCATACACTGATGCAAATCCTGGTTTGGGAACCATTGATCCATGATACACAATAAGCATAGCGTGTTTTCCTCTAGCATCTATTTTATTCGAAGGCAAAAAATTAAAAATATTTTCCTATTAAAACAAGCAGATGAATTATGAATAAGAATTCAAATTTTGCATTCATTTCTAAAATAAAACATGCGTCTTAGACATTTAATGCATGTGAGGGTTCATTTGGGGCTGTATTCCCAGACCCTGAGGAGATAGAGTTCACGCCTCACTACTATTAAAGTATTTTGATGGAACGGTTTTTAAAGCATCTAGGGAATTGTATCAGTCAGGGTTCAGTGCTTATAAAATCCTTGGAAGGACTGGAAGATTGGGGATCAGGAGGCAGCACTGTAACTGGGACCCAGAGGCTAGGAAGTTGCTGCTCCAGCCCCTGCCGACAGCGCTGTTGCCTCCACTCCCTCTCTCGCTGACACTCGACCAGCAGTGACAACAGCAGCAGGAAGATGGCCTCGGGCTCTCTTCCACCCTCCAAGGTTTGGAAGTGCAAGTGCATCTCCTTGGCTGTATGGAATTCACATCCAGAGTTGTAGCTGGAAGAGAGCCTGGGAAATTGACTTTTCAGTTTTTCCATCCCTGTGGTTTATCGGCAGGTGCATGGAAGAAGGCAGGAATGGATCCCGTCAAGGGATGCTGTCAAACACACTCATGAGTCAAAAGTGCTAACCAGCTGGATCTAACTGGCTAGGGAAGGGCCCGAGATCCCCCAAAATGGAGACATTGCCAGCCACTTGTAAAGCTGAGTGAGATAGTCTTTCTAGACACAGGCTAAAATGGAAATTAATTTTTTCCCTTTTATGGAAGACATTCTATAGATGACTCTGTCCCCTAAATGGCGTTTGTTACTGGACTGGCATCTGAGACAAATATCTTCAGCCGAGAATTTATGAATCACATTTTTTCCCCAAATACTAAGTTGCTTATGAGAACCGTTTTCTTAAGAATGTATGTGATTGAGGGGCGCCTGGGTGGCTCAGTCGTTAAGCGTCTGCCTTCGGCTCAGGTCATGATCCCAGAGTCCTGGGATCGAGCCCCGCATCAGGCTCCCTGCTCCGCGGGAAGCCTGCTTCTCCCTCTCCCACTCCCCCTGCTTGTGTTCCCTCTCTGGCTGTCTTTCTCTCTGTCAAATAAATAAATTAAAAAAAAACCTTTAAAAGAATGTATGTGATTGAATCTGAGTTATATGAGAACTCCTATCCCATTATTTTGCTTGGTGTGTGTGCGTACATGCACTTTCTGGAAGGCTTTACTGAGCTAGGAGATAGGCTGGCAATTGCCCTGATTGTCCAGACATGGGTTATCCAAGGCTGACTTTAGCCTGCCTGTATTTGTGTTGGCTTTATATCAGAAGGGACACTCTCTGAAAGGATCACTGTATTTATTATTACAATAAATATTTATTGAGCACTTGTTCTCTGCCTAACATTCTGCTAAGTGCTTGACATATATTATTTCTCTAATCCTTATCACTCCTTGAGGTATGTGTTACTACCCTCATTTTACAGATGAGGAAACAGGCACAAAGAGGTTAAATAACTTTCCAAATTGACGGAGCTGGTAAATGGTAGAGCCAAAATTGGAACTCAGGTGTCTGATGCCAAAGCATCACTGCCTTATATGACATTGAAGAGAACTGCTGATATCTCTTTTTTATTTTACTCTTATTATCCCCTCAGTCCCTCTATTTTTGGCCCAATGTATGGCCAGACTCAGAGCTGCAATAATGAGGGTGATAATGCGTTTAGGAGGGGAAGGGAATGTTGTTAGTATGAGCTAAGATACCCACCCAAAGATTCGGGTAGACCAAAAGTGTATTTATTTTATTTTTATTTTTTTTATTTTATTTATTTTCCCTCCTTTTCATGCTATTTGCAGCATACAATAGTACCTTCTGTGTATCCCTATAATGCTTAGCATTTAGATAGTGGAATATATTGGAAAAAATAAGAAGAAGGTAGAGAATTAACATGCATCTGTCCATTGTCTTGTCTGAACAAATTCTGAGTAAAAGAGGACGTTTCTCTCAGAAAACCATGAGTATTGAGTAACGGGAATTTGTTGCTTGTCCTTGGAGTGATGGCAGCAGAATTGGAGTGATTTCTGCTTATTCTTTAACTTGCTATCCCATAATTTCACCATTCCACTTTTGTGTGTGGCACAGGACCATACATAGTCAAAGTGAGGGGGCAGACAACAATTTCTATCCAGTATAAAATACCCAGCTCAGCGTCTGCCTTCGGCTCGGGTTGTGATCTCAGGGTCCTGGGATCAAGCCCCAAATTGGGCTCCCTGCTCAGCGGCGAGTCTGCTTCTCCCTCTGCCTCTGTGATCCCTCTCCCTCTGTGATTGCTTTCGCTCTCTCAAATACATAAAATCTTTAAAAAAGAAAGAAAGAAAATAAAATACCCAGCTCAATAATAAATAAGTACAGTTTCCCTTATCCCACAGGCATCTGGTACAGTGTTTCTCAAATAAGACACCATGTGTACTTTGGGAGGGACTGTTCTTCATTGGGAAGGGCTGTAAGCAGGTCGTTTAGGGTCTCTGACTTCAGGGCACTAAGTGCCAAGTAGCCCTGATGCCATCCTGGGGCCAGGGCTCTGCCTCCTCCATGGTGTGACTCAGAATAGGGAATGCTGATTTTCTGTGGGACATTTCTCCAGGGAAAACTGTCTGAATCACAGAGAATTCATTTGCTCAAAGTGGAATCACCAGATAAAATACAGGATGCCCGGCTAAATGTTAATTTCAGATACACAATGAATAATTTTTTATATAAGTAGATCCCCTAAATTTAACTGAGTGCCCTGGAGTTTTATTTGCAGAATCTGGCAAATAACCAGGCAACCCCAACCCAAGGTCAGTTGCAGATCTGTGACTCAGGAAGTAGTAGATCTATGACTTGAAGGCAGGCCTGTTTTTTTTTTTTTTTTTTTTTTTCAGTGTAATCTCTACACCCAGTGTGGGCATGTTTTCCACTGCTCTGTATTGCCTTCCACCTTTGTTGAACAGCTTTCACGTGCAAAACCATGCCCTGCAGGATGTAAAGATGGGGTTATGATTCCTGCCTTTAAATTATTTGGCTTCTCCATAATGAGAGAAGAGAGTTGGGAAGACCTGTGTATTAGAGCTATCTCCTTGAGGACTTACTATGTGATAAAGCTGCAATCGTTTACATTCTAGAAGAATTTTGAAAGTTTAAACAAGGAACTTATTTTATGCCTTTCTCTGATGAGTCTTTTGTAGAAACATTCAGGTTATTTTATGGAGTGAATATTTATAGAAGTAGCACCATGGGAGGGCCTTCCTGGGAGTGACTTCCTCGTCTTCTTTGGTTCAAGGGGTAGCTGATTAGGAGGCTGGACTAAAGGTCAGAGGCTTATGTTCATCGTTACTGGGTTTCACATGTTGGGCAGGATAGTGCTCCAGATAAGAATACCACCCATCCAAGTAGCTTTCTCAAGCTAACCAAGTCTTTGCTAAAAACTCTCAGGATTCCAAAAGCTGAAGAAGCACTTTTTAACATTTCCACCTTTATCTTCCCATTTGCCTTTATTAATGAGGCTGTGTATATGAAAGCACTTTGCAAACTGGAAAAGATATTTACATGAAATAACTATGAAACACTATTTTGAGATCTGTGTTTTAAATGTGAAGGAATAGACATCAGAAAACAGGTGAGTAGATGGTAACATCCTGCACAAATGTTTTTGTAACTTGCTTTAATCACTCAACATTGTTTTTGAGATTTGTGTCAATACATGTAGATCTAGACCATTAATTTTAACTGTAGTATAGTATTCCACTGTATGCATAAAACAGTTTTACTTATCTGTTCCCCTACTGATGGACAATTAGGTCGTATTCTTTTTTGCTATTGCAAATAGTACTACAATGAATATACTATAACGTACATGTCTCCTTGTGTGCACGCATGAAAGTTTTCCTAGGATTGAAGCCTAGAAGTGGTCAGTTTGATGCTAGCAAATTAAAAATCACCCAGAACAATATTATATTTTGCTTATGAATGCATACATATAGAGACCAGAATAAGAACATTCATGGGGATACTTACCATCTGACCTATTACTTCAACAAACTGAAGACAAGCAATTTCATATGGGTTAATACAAGACATGAACTGAGGAAAAAAAGAGAAAGAACATTCATGGGAAATATACACACCAACTTCAAGAGAGGGGTTACTCTGGAAAAGGAAAAGGAGGGAAGATATGGGAGGGGTTTGAAGCTTGATCTATAACATTGTATAGCTTAAACAGAAAATTCAGAAGCATAGATGACAAAACGTTAACTTCTGTTAAATCTGGGTGGTGAGTACATGAGTGATGTTACTTTTTGGATAATATGAATATTTTATAAATGATAATGAAAAATATTAAGTTATAAAACTGAAATGATAAGTTGAAGGAATTCAGGAGATCATCCTCTGTATCTGACCACTAGCTCACACTCTGATAAAAATAGAAGAGTATAGAATTCTCCTTCCCTTTAGCCCAGCACAGAGTCACCTCCTGACACGCCAGACTCCCAGAAACAGGGGCACGCTTGTTCAAACTGAGGCAAAATATACCAAAATAAAAAAAGGTGTGCAGAGAATTCCTAAACAAATCCCTGTTCAGTCACATTTCATGCCCTGTGATGGAACTGAGGATCCAGCCAAAGATCTTCTGAGATGAGTGGTTTAAAATGGAGGCATGGCATTTCTACAGCTGAAAGGGCTGGATTTTTCCATTGGCAGTTTCTTAACAATTGTAGTGACAAATCACACGGGGGAGCTCTGGGCCAAGGGAACCAGAAGAGGGTGCTGAGAGAGGAAGGATATTTTGCCCTAGAAACAGACCCAGGCACTGTCCAAAAGCCCTAACTACCTTTCTTAGGCCACTTGCTTCCTGAGCAAGGGGGAAGGCTCTCTTGCAATTGCACAGCTGATTTGAAAATCAAAGGGCAATAGGAATATTTTACCATTTCCTCAATTCCTCAATCCCAAATCCAAACCAAATCAAAACAATAGGTAACTAGGGCCCAAATGCTACATTTTAAGAAAAGACATTTTCCTTCCTAATTAAATACAAGGCTATGTCAGTATTTGATGTTACTGGCCAGGAGTCGTAGGGTGAATTACTGAATTCTGGCACATAGATATTTGATTAAGAAACATAATAATGTTAAGAGACAAGAATAGAAACCCAAAGACTCTATAAGCCGGGAACAAAAATCACGTTGACGCCTAATCAGGAGGTTATTTAATATTAATCAGCATTCATTAATTAATGTAATCTAGCAAACCAGGGTGTAGGTTATTAGGGGTTGCTGGCCAGAGCCTAATCAATGCAGAAGCCATTTTACTTTAGATAAAACCACATTCATGTGGAAATTTTCTGCTTTATATTTAACTGCCACATAAATTCATCCCCCATTACATTTCGCAGATCAGATTAATCTACCAATATTAATAACAGAAGTGAAATTTAAAACGAGATCCCAGCCAGTCATCCAAACTACTTAACCAGCACAGAATGAAGAAGGAGCTCTGTGTTTTCCTTTCCCCAGACCCCACACACAGCAGAGGGCTTTGTCCCGGTTGCAAATCTGACCACATAGGAGAAATGTGCTAAAGTGGCTTTTGTGCATGCGGTGGCCTCATCGGGACTGGCCGCTGCTGGGCTTCATCGCCAGCAACTGCTACTGAACATTTGCCACCTTCCCTGCTGCTGCCGAGACTCAGGATTAGATGCAGGGAAGCCAGCAGCCCTCACAACTTCATCTGCTGGCGCGGCAGGAGCCAAGCAGCATGGCAGGGGGAGAAACCTTAGAAATCATCAATTTGAAGACCCTGTCTCGAACTGGCGAGTCATAAGGGGAAGGGAGTAAATGGGACTCAAAGTCAAAGGGCCCGTGATAGCTCTTCAGAGAGAGAGACAGAGAGAGCGAGCAAGCTTTGGGAGCCGGTTGGGTAGAGAGGGACACTCTTCTGATGGGGAGAGTGTGGGAGGTAGACAAGGTTTTGTTACCGTGGTGCAAGGGGTCTCAACTGGGTGCCATGGGCCAGGTATTTCCGTGTTGTGGGGGCACTGTCCTGTGCTCTGTAGAGTGCTTAGCAGCATCCCTGGTCCTTCGCCACTAGATGCCACCTGCCCCCTCACTCCATCAGATCAGACAACAAAAATGTCTCCAGACATTGCCCAGTGTCCCCCCTGGGGGGTGGGCTTGAGAAGCACTGGCGTAACACACGGTGGCCTCTTCGGCCATCTGCATTGTGGATTTTGGTGCCACACAAGCAGCACCTCCATTATGAGTTGAATTGTGTCTCCCCCAGAAAGATATGTTGAAATCCTAACCCTCCATACCTCAGTGTGTGACCTTATTTGGAAATAGGGTTCTGCAGATGAAAATAGGTAAGACAAGGTCATATTGGTGTAGGGTGGGCCCTGATCCATGACTGATGTCCTTATAAGAAGACAGGGATGCACACAGGGAGAAGGGCATGCGAAGATGCAGGCAGAGACTGCAGTGAACATGAGGACTGCCGGCAACATCAGAAGTTAAGGGAAAGGCATGCTAAGAGAAAGCGCCCTGCTGACACCTTGATCTTGGATTTCTAGCCTCCAAAACAGCGAGACAATAAATTTCTCTTGTTTAAGCCACCCGGTTTGTGGTACCCTTTTATGGCAGCTCTAGCAAACACATACAACATCCCTGCTAAAGTGGGTCTGTTAATGAAGTTGCATTGCACGGAGGATGTTTCCAGGCAGGATGTCAGAGGCCTGCTAGCTCTCTCCAGGCCTGCGTCTGTTTTCTTGTGCTGTGTCTGATCCTCTCCTTTATCCCTCTCCTGCATCTTCCTCTCCAATTATTTCACTCAGAAACAAAACTCACAAGAGTATTATGCTAAATGAAATACGTCAGTCAGAGAAAGACAAATACCATATGATTTCACTCATTTGTGGAATTTAAGAAACAAAACAAATGAGCAAAGGGAGGAGAAAAAGAGAGAGGCAAATCAAGAAACAGACTCCTAACTATAGAGAACAAACTCACGGTTGATGGAGGGAGGTGGGTGGGGGGAATGGGTTAACCATGTGACAGGGATTAAGGACGGCACTTGTGATGAGCATTGGGTGTTGCATGGAAGTGATGATCCATTGAATTCTATACCTGAAACTAATATTGCACTCTATTTAACTAGCTGGAATTTAAATAAAAAACTTGGGGGAAAAAAAACCCTCACAAGCCGTAGCGTAAGCATTTTTCTTCTTTCCCTGACAACCGGCATTCGTCCATGAGAAATTCAAATCCAACCAGCCTTTCATGCTTGTGGTCAAACAGTAGCAAAATTAGTTAGGATCTCCAGCTCCTGGCACCTCTTCTTTCAGCTCTCCTTCCTGAAAACTGTGGCTCAGTGTAAAAATGGTCTTCCAGTGAGGTTGTGCTTAAGAGATACAAGGAGATGACTCAAAGGGAATTGGTGGGGGCTGTTGACAGTTTCGATTTTCTTTCTTTGAAAATTTTAAGGCCGGGGTCCTTGGCGTGTTCAGAACTACCCTAGCCCTTGGCTTCAGGGTCTCCCCTGGGGTTGAAGTCCTCTGCAGCTTGCAGTCCCAAGTCCAGGGACGGTGGCCAGATGAAAGGGGGAAGCCAGGTTGGAATGCGGTGGGCCCTACCCCCACCTGGCCTGTGGCCTCTTCATTTAGCTCTTACTCTGCCTTGGCAGGGCCAGCTGGTCACACAGAAAAATCTGCTGTTTCAAAGTAGAATAGAAGTGTCAGTGAGAGTAATTATGTGGAACAAAGTTTTACTTTTTTTTCTCAAAAATTTGGGTGTGGGGACACATGATCACAGCTCCCATTTCATGTGTGCTTTTGATGTGCCAGGTGCTTTACAGACTGGCCTCGTGGAATTTTGATGTCTCCCCTTGGGAACTGGAGATTATTAGACCTGTTTTCACACGATGTAACTGAGCCTCAGAGAGGTAAAAGGGTTTGCTCTCACTCTGTATGACCGCCAGGAGTAGAGACCAATTTGAACCCAGTTTGGCAAGGGACGGACTCTTTTCGTGTCACCACACTGGTCCTTGCTCTCCTGCAGGGCCTGGAGGGCTTTACGGTGTGGATGAGCGAAGCTGTCTGGAGAATCTGCAGAAAAATGGCCCCCTAAAGGTCCATGTCCTAACCCCCAGAACCTGTGAATATGGTACCTTACATGGTGTTGAGGATCAAATTGTGTCCCCCCCAGAAGTTATGTTGATGTCCTCATCCCAAATACCTCAGAATGTGACCTTATTTGGGAACGGGGTCATTGTAGATGTATCTAAGATGAAGTCATACTGGAGCACGGAAGGCCCTTAACCCAATATGACTGTCCTTACATAAAGAGGGAAATGTGGACACAGGGACATACAGAACAGAGAATGCCATGTGACAATGGAGGCACATATTGAGATACTGCTGCTGGGAGCCAAGGAACACCTGTGACTACCAGAAGAGGCAAGGAAGGATCTTCCTCTGGAACCTTTGGAGGGAGCGTGCCTGATGACACCTTGATTTCAGTCTTCCAGCCTCCAGACCAGGAAAGAGTACATTTCTATTGTTTGAAGCCACCCAGTTTGTGGTACTTTGTTATGGCAGCTCCAGAAAACTAATAACATATTGAAAAGGGACTTTGCTGGTGTGATTAAGGGTACAAACTTTGAGGGGCGCCTGGGTGGCTCAGTTGGTTAAGCATATGCCTTCAGCTCAGGTCATAATCCCAGGGTCCTGGGAGCGAGCCCCGCGTCGGGCTCCTTGCTCAGTGGGGAGTCTGCTTCTCCCTCTCCCTCTGCACCTCCCCTTCTCATGTTCTGTCTCTCTCTTTCTCAAATAAATAAATAAATAAATAATTTTTTTTAAAAAAAGGAGTACAATCCTTGAGATGGGGAGATCTTCCTGATTTATTGGGGTGGGCCCAATATAATCACAAGGGTCCTTGTAGGAGGGAGGCAGGAGGGTCAGAAGCAGAGAGATTTAATGATGTTCTGCTGCTGCCTTTGAAGATGGAGGAAGGAGCCATAGGCCAAGGAATATGGGTGGCTTCTAGAAGCTGGAAAAGGCAAGGAAATGGAGCCCCTTGATTTGAGCCCACCGAGACCCATTTTGGACTTCTGACTTCCAGAACTATGAGATAATACTTTTGTATGGCTTTAAACCACTAAGTTTGTGGTAATTTGTTACAGCAGCCATAAGTGATGAATACACTGGAAAACCTGGCAGCCTTCCCTCTGGCCAGCATCCGGCCTTCAGCCCCCAGCTGCTTTCTTGGACACCAGGATTAGAATAAGGACCTGCGCGATTTCACTCACATGGCTCTGGGTCTATTCTATGAAGAGGAACAAAACATATTTACAAAGCAGATGTTTCTCCAGACACTGACAATAATATCTAAAAATATGAAAAAAGAAAGGATAGTACAAGATGAATGAAAAGAAATGTGTAATTGATAATAACACCTAATAGGTGTAGAGAACTTTACATTTTGAAAAATGCTTTCTTCTATATGATTTCACTTCATTTTCATGATGGCATTAAGATGAAGACAGGATAGGGATCCCATCACGTGGATGAGAAAACTGAGTTTCCAAGAGGTTAAATTACTTGCTCAAGATGACAAAGCTAGTAAATGGCAGGGCTGGGACTTTAAGATAGAGTTTTTGATTCTACATAGAAACCTTTTCTCCTAAATCATGCCTTCTTTAGCCCATGTAGTAATGTTTGGTTTAAAAATGATTATATAGTGGATACAAATTTTATAGTCCACACAACTCAGTTGCACAAGTTAGCTCACTATTTCTGTAAGTGAATTTAGCTTCTTTCTTAAGTCCTGAATCTACCAGATAGCACAAAATGTAATCTCAACCCCTTTTAGGTCTTAGCTCCTACCAGCGTCCTCCTCTTCATTCTCTTCCCTGACTGCCTTCGAGGTTATAGGAGGTTTATAAAACTTTATGGCATGGGGAAAGGGAGGGGCATGCCAGCTGTTGTTGTGATGTACACCCTCCCCTATGGCTCTTGTCCACTCTCATCTCCATGGAGCAATCTCTGAGACAGTTGCACCTCCTTCTGGCCCCCCACCATATGGCCCATGCCACTTTACCGAGCATTGTCCCCTCCTCACAACCACATGACTCTTTTGGGCCCACCAGCTCATACTTTCTCTTAGGAGTAAGGGGATATCATCATGCTCTCTCTCTTTCACACACCATCTGGGGCTGTCTCGGGATCTAGTTTTGCCCCTAGCATTTCCAGAACTTATCTGTGCTGCTCCCATCCTGTGGTGGTGCAAGGACCTCCTACCAGGCTGTCACCTTACATTCATTGTTTCTGCCATGGGCTTCAAAAGCCAAAATTCAAAAAGGGAACATTCACACTTTTCTTTTCTACATCTCTGCAGTGACAGTCCTAACATGAAGGCAATGCATGTGGCATTCTCTAGCTGTTTGGTCTTGAGTGGTGCAAGGGCATGTTGGTGTGGGAAAACATCAATGAATATTTCAGAATATTCTACCACTGACTCATCTTAACTTAGTTATCAACTATCTGGAAACACATTAGAATTTGGGAAGTTTGGCATGACCGCATGTGAAAAAATACTGACTTCAGAGTAATTAAGTAGGTCATGCTGATTGTGCATAATTTAATGGCCATCAAATCTTAGAGAAGTTACTCAATTTCACTTAGCTTCAGTTGCTGTCTGTAAAATGGGGATTATCAGGATCAGATCCAGGTTTTGTGGGGCCCAAAGCTTATACTGCTTGGGGACCCCTCTTGAAGAAAAGTAATAAAAAAATTACAAAACCAAAATTACGTGTAAGAGGGGATATTTGGTTTATTTTTTTTTTCCAGCTTATCCATTTGGGGGGTAATAACAACCTCTGCATATCTGCCTCAGGATTGGTAAGAAGCCCAGAGATAATAGATGTGAGGATGTTTTGTAATCTGTGAATTGTGGCATGGCTACAAGATTGGAGCAAAATTTAGAATGATTAATTTGATATGTTACATAGAAATTCTTGGTCTAAGTAATTACATGTAGGGAATTTTAACTGATCTCTTTTCTGAGGTACATTCCATGTTATCTTGGAAAAGAAAATTTGAATGTAAAAAGGAAATCAGTTAAAAGGGGGCCTTTGAACTCAGGGCTTAAAAGAGATTGAGCTGATATTAAGAGAAATTAGACTATTCTAAAATAGGTCTAGAGAAAAGAAAAAGAAAAAAGCACAGGTTTGGGAGGTGGCAGTATCTTTTCTCTGTGTTAATGAACCTGAGTATTTTTTCAGAATTGGAGTGCAGTGGAGTGAACCTGGAATTGGGGGTCAGAAGAGTTGCATTCAAGTTTGGCTTTGACCTAATTCACTCTGCGACCCTGAAATGGTGTCATCTGACTGGGGTCTCATTTTCTTACACATAAAATGAAATGATTATACTAGATAGACCCCAAAGTTATTTCCTCATTCAGTTTTTTAAATTTTAAAACAAATTGAATTGTTTTGATATAAATGACAAATTCTAATTATAAATAATTTAAGCAATACAAACAAGTACAAAAGAAAATTAGAAAATCACCTTAAAGCAATTGCAATTCAAAATTCAATGACTGTATTAGTCAGAAGATTAGACACAGCTGGAAAACAAATTCATGAATTGGAAGACAGGCCAGAAGAAATTCTCTAGTATGTAGTTCAGAAAGATAAAGAGATGGGAAATGTGAAAGTAAGACCAAAAACATGGAAAATTGAATGAGAGTTTTGATGTAATTGGTGTTTTGTTGGAGATAATGGAAGAAAAGACAATATTAAAGAATTAACTTTTCAATTTTTCAATATAGCTGAAAGAAACCAATCCTCAGGTCCAGGAAACCAAAATGAATCCAAAGCAGAAAAAAAAAAAAATCCTCATTTAGAGATATTGAAGTGAACCCAACAGAACATCTTAGAAAAAGAACATACCTTAGAAGCAGGCAGAGAGAAAAGATAGGTCATCAAAACAGGAATGCCAATGATGAATGCCATTTCAGCAGCAACAATCAAAGTGAGAGGGCAGTGGAGTCATAGTTTCAGTAGGCAGAGAGGACATAATCATCAATCTAGGCTGTACACACAGCAAAAATATTTTTCAAAAATGAGGCAATTAAAGATATTTTCAGAAAGACAAAAATTGGGCATTTATTATCACAAAACTCACTAGTGGAAAGCTTTAAAGCTATCCTTCAAAGAGGAAGAAAATGATCCCAGAGAGAAAGCCTAAAAGATAAGGAATGTGAGTACAGATGTTGGTTAATATCTGTATAAATCTGAAGAAACCCCCGTGGTATTAATTAATTAATAAAGACAATGTCTAATTTGTGAAGTAAAAAATAGTCCAGAAGTAAAATATTGGACAATGATAGCATATAGTATATGAACTAGTCTGAGCAACTTGACCCCTGAGGTAGACCTGAACTTTAGATCTGGATCAATATCTGTTGCCATTTGTTGAAACCATGGGAAACAGGGGAGACTCATGCAACTGGCTGCCCTTTGAACATTGGGCATGGTTCCAAGCTGGTCAGCTGTGCTTATATTGTAGCTCGTTTAGCACTTGGCAAGAATGGATAATGAGTTAGACACTGAGAAGTCACTGCCACAGCTGTATAGCTACATCTGATTACCTCAAGTTGTGGCTCGGGAGGGTGAGGCTCAGAGAAGTCACAAGGCTGATGATGATGGCTGGCAGAGAAGAGGCAATAGTCTGGTTTCTCTGACTCCGAGTTTAGTGGTCTTTTTCCAGCACCAGCAAAGTTCCCAAAGAAGTTATTTTTTATATACGACTCTGATACAAGCGTGTTTGGTTAGAGGCTAGCCTTTAGATCTGATGTCAGACACCTGTCTGTGGATTAGCATGTCAGCTGGACCTAATCTATAGCTAACTCAAGGGGGAGGAACGCATGCTCTCTGAGCAGACTAGGCAGTTTGAGATCCCATTGTTCATGACTTTCAGCCCACTCTAAGGGGATCCTCCAGTGAACTGGGAAATAGCTATCGTCCTCCCAGGAATCACTTCAAACACCAGTTCTCAGAGGTCTCATACCCTTGACTGTCTGGGGGTGTCATCTGACTTTGGAGTAATCCAAGACTGTAGTTTGCCTAATTGACAAGAAGAGATCATTTTAGATTTGTGGGACTCTGTGGGTGAAGATCAATTGCCTCATGTAACATCAGAACAGAGGTAAATTTCTGGGTAGCCTTGATACTTTTAATAAGAGTCAACATTCGATAGAGAGGTTAGTGAGGATCTACTTAGGGTCTTTGGTGGTCAAAATAGCAATGAGAATACGGTGGTTCTAGCAATAGTTTATGCTGGCTTAAGGCAGGAAAGCTGACTGCAAAATTTAGAAATAGACCACATGTGAGTTAATCTTCAGGGATTTCAGGAAAGGAACTCTCTGAGATGCCAAGAATATGGCTGACATACTTTGGAGATAATTTAATTGGCTAGTATCTTTGTGTTAACAATAGTTGTTGGAAGGAAGAACAGGCTCCCTGAGGAGACCTTGACATTCTGGTAAGAGTATTTGCTTATACCACTAAACTTAACTCTATACTTTTATGTCATGTATGAATTGTTACTTAAAATAGTTCTTGATGGGGGCACTTGGGTGGCTTAGTCAGTTAAGCATCTACATTCAGCTCAGATCATGATCCCAGGGTCCTGGGATCCAGCCCCTCGTCAGGCTCCCTGCTCACCAGGGAATCTGCCTCTCTCTCTCCCTCTGCCCCTCCCCCTGCTCCTTCTCTCTCTCTCTCTCTCTATCTTGCTCACTCTCTCTCTCAAATAAATAAATAAAATCTTTAAAAAAATTCTCCTTGCTGATTATCTCTACTCATTTTTTTTTTATACCCAGTTCAGATGACACTTTCTGTAACAAGTGTTGTCAAGCCTCCATGTCTGGGAGAGATGTCCCTTTTCTGTGCTCTCACAATTACCTGCATGGAATACTTTGGTGTAATTTCCTGTTTACTTGTTCTATCTCTGTCCCCAGTGCCCTGTTCCTGGCACATAGCCAACTTTAGTGAATATTAGTTGAACAGAGTGATGCCTAGCTGTCTCAGTTGGGAGAGCATGCAACTCTTGATCTTGGACTTGTAAGTTCAAGCCCCACGTTGGGTGTAGAAATTACTTAAAAACAAAATCTTTAAAAACTATATTGGTTGAACAAAAAATGAATGAATTAATTACAATTAAATATTTGTGAAGATTTATAGGAGAAAGAATTTGCATCTCGCTAGGTAGAATATAGGACACCCTCTAAAGGATATATCATTAGAGATATTTTTCAAGAATATGTAGGATTTTAGGGGCACCTTGGTGGCTCAGTTGGTTAAGTGACTGACTCTTGATTTTGGCTCAGGTCATGATCTCAGGGTCTTGGAATCGAGCCTCGAGTTGGGCTCCATGCTGTGCATGGAGTCTGCTTGGGATTCTCTCTCTCCCTCTGCCCCTCCTCTCTCTCTCTAAAATAAAATAAATAAATCTTTAAAAAATTATTTAAAAAAAAGAATATTGTAAGATTTTATAAGGGTGAAAAGGCAAGAGGAATTCCAGACAAAGGCAATATCATAAGTAAGCCTCAGGGGCAGGAGTGGTGAAGTATAATTATGTAATGGCCAGTTCATATTGGCTAGATTGGTGGTTTTCATACTTGAGGCACATCAGGATCACCTGGAAGGCTTATTAAAACTCAGATTGGGGGCACCTGGGTGGCTAAGTCGGTTAAGCATCCAGCTCTTGATTTCGGCTCTGGTCATGATCTCAGGGTCATGAGATCAAGCCCCGTGCTGGGCTTTGTGCTGAGTGTGGAGCCTGCTTAGGATTCTCTCTCCCCCTCCCTCTCGCTGCCATTCTCTCTCTCTAAAAGTAAGTAAGTAAGTAAGTAAATAAATAAATAAATAATAAATAAATAAAAAATACCCAGATTGCCAGGCCCCACCCCTAGAGTTTTTAATTCAGTAGTTCTGTGGTGGGTTTTAATAATATGCATTTCTAATGAGTTCCCAGGTAATGCTGCTGCTGTTGGTCCAGAAACCACACTGTGAGAAACACTAGGCTGGAGAACAGTGTATTTGGAAGGAATGGTGGTAGATAAAGCTGGAAAGATAGATAAGACAGGTTGGGGCTGTTGAATGGTCTTTAAATGATAAGTTGAATATTTTATTTTATTAGTTTTATTGGTGTTGGGGAACCATTGGAGAGTCCTAAATGTGGAACTAATTTGATCAGAGCTATTGCTTTTAGGAAACTTAATCTTGTGGTAACCTAAAGGATGACTTGATGGAGGTGGGTAGCTGGGGGTTGGGTGGAGAGATTGGAGGCAGAAAACCAGGTAGGAGGTGATTTCAATAATCCAGGTTTCAGTAAACCATTCTATATTGCTGAACCTTACCTTTTAAAATGTTAATCATTTTGGATGGAAATCTTCCTAAAATATATTACACACTTTCTGCTCTCCTACAGAGAAAATCCTGTACATAATGCATCCGCTTGATGACTCCAAGTTATCGTTATAAACATCGATGATTGCACTGGGTTGTAACATAGTGTGCTCTCATGGGTATGGAGGTGTAAAGAGCTTTTTGCCCAATTTTAAATGCCCTAGAACTGCTGCGAATTTTTAGTTTTGTGTCTTCTATTGATAACATTTATAACTCTCCCTTGGCAGCTCCTCTCTTCATTCTAATTGGCTGATTCTAATCTGCAATGGGCTGGAAAACCAGATATAATTGTGTGTAATGTAAGAGTAAATAGAGTGTGGGTGAAGTACTATTCTATGAATAAAGTCTATAAGCTTTGGGGTGTGAACTCTGCAACATTTATTTGGGCTGCTTACAGGTCTTTCAAGGTTCTTCCGTGAAAATGAAATATGCCTCCATTCCAGGTAAGTGAGATTGCCAGAAAGATGAGAAAGTAAATGTGTTGTCAATGGGAGTATCATGTGTTTTCTTTTCAAATAAGAATACTTGAAAGACTTTATAAAAGTCATAATTCTGAGTAAATTTACTTCAAAAACTGGGGTGAGGGTGGGAATAGCATTTTAAAAAACAAATTGTTTTCAGATCAATCCCCCTTACCCCTAATATCCTCTACCCTGGTAGAGGATAGAAATTATACTCTAGACCACAAGTCATTTGTGATATTCCTTTTGAGAAGCCACCATAAAAAATGCAGAAAAGTTTCTAATGTTTGAGATAATAAAGAATGTTTATTAAAATGATAAGATAAACCATTTCCTTGGTAGACTGTCAGGAGGCAGGAAGGTAGGGAAGAATCCCATTTGGTAGCATATTGAGTCTCCAAACAGCCTGCCTTTCCAAAGGAAGCGGAGTCCTGCAAAAAGTCTTCAGGCAACTGCATATGGGCCCTGTGAAGTTTATTAACTTGTTTTTCACCAAAGTGTAAATGTTGTAGATCCAAATTACAGCAGTTGGGGGGGGAGGTAAAGGGAAGAGAGAATTCTAGATCAAAATATTTATCACCACAATGACATTATAAAGAACTTAGGGAACGTTTATTCATAAATTAATATATATATGTATATATATATATTATTGACAGAAGAAATTGCTTATGAAGTCATCAAATTTTTATCCTTAAAAGAAAAAGCCAAAAAACAAGACCACAAATGACAAAACATCCTAGTTAGAGCCCAGATGGCTGCATAAAATAAATAGCCATTTCCTTGATGGAAGCATAGGCAATTTGGCTGTGTGAAGCTGCAATTCCAGCAGAGATCCTTGAAACAGATGTTGATATTGCTTGTGCATCAAAACTTTCTGAAAGAGCAAGATGTTCAGGTAGGATGAGAAACAAATAACTCATACCTTCAAATCCTTATGTCACTGTCACAGGGAGACAGTGCTCTCCCAAAGGGAGATTGCTTTGAGATACCCACAGTAGAACGCATAGGAACAAAAACTAGGGAAGATGGAATTTTTCTATTTCTATTATAGACTGGGAACATCTCCCAAATCTCCATGTTCCTTGTTTCATTTTGATCCTCCCATTTTGCCTCCCTGTGTAGCTCTGCCTCCCTGAAATCATGTCTGATGTAGCTGTTCCTTTGGGGGATGATAAAGGGACTGTAGGAAGGAGAGTGAAATTCTCTCATCTTAGGAGGAATAGTTGCCTATGTGTGAATGTTTAGGACTCTGACAGATGGAGATAGGTGAGGAAAATCCATAGAGATAGAGGAAATAGCAGAAGCAAAGACTAGAGATGAGAGAGTGTGATGTGTTTGTGGGACGGTACCAGAGAAATAGAGCTAGAATGTAGGGTTTGTAAGAGAGGAATGGAAGGTTAGAAAGAAGACTGAGAAAATTGCATGAAAAATAATTATTAGCAAATAATGAATTCAAAAACATTCCAAGAAATCTTATAAAACCAGTGATAATTTAGTTAGAATTTTCCATCTGATATCTTATTTGGGAAGAAGCACTGAGTTCAGGTAACTCCAGAAATATTTACCTTTAGAATAGGAACAAATATCAGGAATTTTAAAAGTAAGTTGTATTTATAAAAAATTCAGTTATCAGAATAAAAGTTTTTTACAAATAGAAATCTCTATTTTTTTTGTTTTTTTGTACCTGCCCAGTAAAATATCCATTATCAGAAATGAAAAAGATGTCACTAAAGATGCCTCAAATATTAAAGAAATAATAAGAAATGATTATAAACAACTGTATGCCAATAAACTACAAAATTTTGATAAAATGGATGGATTCCTAGAAAATATAAACATACCAAAACTCATTTGACAAGAGTTAGAAACCAAGAAATTGAATCACTAATCAGGAGCCTTCCCACAAAGAAAACTCCAGGCCCAGATGGCTTCACTGGCAAGTTCTACCAAATATTCGAGCAAGAAAAAATTCCAGCTTTGCACAAAACCTTCCAGAGAACAGAAAATGAGTGAACATTCCCTGACTTGTTTCATGAGGCTAACGTAATCCTGATACTGATGGATGAAACATTTAGAGAAAAGAAAAATGGAGGACAACCTCTTTCATTTTAACAGATGCAAAAACTCTAAGCAAATATTAGCAGATACAATTCAGCAATAAAAAATAGGATAAATCATCACAACAAAATAGAGTGTATACCAGGAATCCAAGATTACCATTAGAAAGCCAAACAATATAATTTACCACATCAACAAATCAAAGGAGAAAAATCATATGATCATCTCAAGAGATGCAGATAAATTGTGATAAAATTCAACATCCTTTATGATAAAAATTCTCAGCAAACTAGGAATACAAGAAAAAACTTTAATCTGAAAAATAGGTATTTATTAAATTCATACAGTAGAAGTGGAGATGTCCAGAATGACAGAGTAAGGACCTCCGTAAATCTTGCCTTTCCATAAAAACAACAAAAATTCTGGCAAAAAAAATGTCAAAATCAACTTTTTTAGAGCTCTGACAATTAATCAAAGGATGACAACAATTTTAGGAGTGTTTATTCAAGAAAACCTGCTGAATCTCAATAAGGACAGCAGGGTTTGTGGCTTTTAAACTTCTATCCCTATCTCCCTCTCCACGGTTCCATGATAGCCTTGAAAACCAGTAGCCTCACAACCATTGGAAGTTGTGAAAAACAGCAGCCTTGCAGCACTGAAGCTCCTCAAAAAATCCCATCCCCTGAGAATTATCACTATTTGACCTGTCTGGAAGGTCCCTGGAAAAGACCTATTCACAGGGCTTGTCATGTTTGACCAGACTCAGAGTGTTTACTCTTCGAGAAAAGCCCTAACCCCAGGACATTTATTGAAAACAGTCAGGAGGGATTGTTTCACGTCACAGCTACACGAGGCTGTGATAGCAGTTGGGGCAAATAAGAACATAACCAAATATATAAACAGAAGATCTGGAACTACAAGTCAATAGGGAGCTTTGAGAGCTCTTATATATTCCTGGAGATCTTAAAAGTCCAGGCACATGTGCTAGGCTGAGAAATCCTGAATTCAAACCAAACAAAATGAGATCTCACTTTTAGTGAGAGTAAAAACTGATACACATACTTTGGAAAATAATTTGACGTTTTCTAATGAAGTAGGAAATGAAGTATAACAATGACTCAGAAAGTCTACTCCTATGTATATTCCCTAAATCAACACATGCTTATAGTCATGATAATATTATTCTAAGCTGCCAAAAACTAGAAACAAACCAAATGACCATCAGTAGAATGTGTAAGTAAATTGTGGAATAATATACCATGATAAAAATGAATTAACTGCAGCCAAGCAAAACATAGGCGAGTCTTAGAGCTATTATGCTGAGTGAAAAAAAGCAAGACCACAAAGAAACATACAGTGATTCCATTTATAGAAAAATCAAAACCTATAACTATACTGAAAAGTTTGGGAAACATACTGAAAGGTTTGGAACTGCATACATACAGTTAAAACATAAAAAAAGCAGGGAAAGTTATATACAGTTTAGGACAATGACCTCTTTCAAGGGGGCTACAGATGGGCTTCCGCACAATAGCAGTAATCTTTTTTAATTTGGTTGATGCGATATTGTGATTTATAAGAAATACGTATTCGGTCATTCAGATGAGCAAAATATATTTCTCACACAGTTGACTTTGGAACAATCACAGATGGACTATTGTAGAACCAAACTGGAGTCACTTATGTCAAGGACAAAATGGAGATGGTCAACACAGATGCATAAAGGAAATGTAACCTTATAGGAATTTGCAACTCTTCTCAGAAATCAGCAGAGGACACCCTCTAATCCCCAAATGTCAAGTCTGTTCACACAAAGAACTCTGGACTTCCTTGTTTCTCTGACTCAGCTACCTTGAACCAAATAGGGAAGAAGACCACTAATTAACCAATCAACTGAAAAAGCCAAATAACTTCTGCATTTAACCCATAAAAATCCCTTAGTCTGTGAGCAGCTTGGAGCTCATTGTTCCCATAGCCTTGAGTTTCTAGGCTTGCAGGTTGAAAGCCTTGCAATAAACTCATCTTTCTGCTTTGTTTTATTCAGTATGCAGAGTTTAGTTTTTGACACTATGCATGATCCAGACACAAAGCAGGTTATTCCTGAGGAAACAGCCAGCCTGGTAGACCACTGTAAAGTCTGTTTACTCTGAGAAGGGGAACTCTCTATCACCTCCTATGAATGCCAAGTGGAATTCCTCAGATGAAGCAGCTAATATGCTTCGTAGGCAAGCCACGTGAGACTGGCTTTATGATGACCAGGATATTTACCCGCTGAATATACCCATTTTCCAGGTCATGGTAACTTCTGTGGTTAATGGGGCCCCTGTCACTTGGGCACCCCTTTTAACCCTATTGCTGCAAAACCGAAAAAACAGATCTGGAAGCCTTAGTAAATTTGCTGTCTCAGCTTCAACACATGGACCTTACAGATGCTAATAAAAACATGAGGTTAATTAACAAGGGAATGGGAAAGGCCAGGGGAGAGTCAAGGGACTCTGCCCACCAAGGTGGAAATTTTTTTTAAAGATTTTATTTATTTATTTGAGAGAGAGAGAGCACAGAGGGAGAGGGAGAAGGAGGCTCCCCGCTGAGCAGGGAGCCTGATGTAGGGTTCGATCCCAGGACCCTGAGATCATGACCCGAGCTGAAGGCTGATGCTCAACTTACTGAGCCACCCAGGAGCCCCCACCAAGGTGGAAGTTTTTTAAACAATTGCACTACTTGGTATTTACACAAAGGATACAAAACTACTGATTTAAAGGGATACATGCACCCTGATGTTTATAGCAGCATTATCAATGGTAGCCAAATTATGGAAAGAACCCAAATGTCCATCAACTAATGAATGGATAAAGAAGTTGTGGTATATAGGGGCGCTTGGGTGGCTCAGTCAGTTGAACGTCCAACTCTTGGTTTCGGTTCAGGTCATGATCTCATAGGTCCTGGAACTGAGCCCCATGATGGGCTCCACACTCAGTGGGGAGTCTGCTTGGGATTCTCTCCCTCTGCCCCTCTCCCACTCTCACATGCACGTGCATTCTCTCTCTCTCAAATAAATAAATAAATCTTAAAAAAATAGTTGTGGTGGGCGCCTGGGTGGCTCAGTTGGTTGGGCGACTGCCTTCAGCTCAGGTCATGATCCTGGAGTCCCGGGATCGAGTCCCGCATCAGGCTCCCTGCTCAGTGGGGAGTCTGCTTCTCCCTCTCCCGCTCCCCCCTCTCGTGCTCACTCTCTCTCTCAAATAAATAAATAAAATCTTTAAAAAAAAAAAAAAATAGTTGTGGTATATATATATTTCTTATAAATCACAGATATATCTATATATCTGTCTATATCTATATCATCTATAGAATGGAGTATTACTCAGCCATAGAAAGGAATGAAATCTTGCCATTTGCAATGACATGAATAGAGCTAGAGAGTAATATGCTAAGCGAAATAAGTCAGTCAGAGAAAGACAAATACCATATAATTTCATATGTGGAATTTAAGAAACATAACAAATGAACATGAAGGGAAAAAGAGAGAGGCAAACCAAGAAACAGGCTCTTAACTATAGAGAACAAATTGAGGGTTGCTGGAAGGGAGGTGGACAGGGGCATGGGTGAAATAGGTGATAGGGGTTAAGGGTGTTATATGTAAGTGATGAATCACAAAATCCTACACCTGAAACTAATATTACACTGTATGTTAGCTAACTGAAATTTAAATAAATTTACATAAAAACTTCAAACTACAAAAACATTGTTAAGAAATAAGGGGAGAAAAAGAAATAAGGAGAGGCAATGGGGGTCAAATTAAATAGCTGAAGGGGATTAAGAGGTACAAACTTCTAAGTTATAAAATAAATAAGTCATGGGGATGTAATATACAACATAAGGAATATAGTCAATAATATTGTAATAACTTTGTATGGTGACAGATGGTAACTAGACCTATTGTAGTGATCATTTCATAATGTATAAAAGTACCAAATCACTGTCTTATACTCCTGAAACTTATATTGTATGTCAATTATAATTCAATAAAAAAAGAAATAAGGTAAATAAAGCAAATATTCAAAAATAAAGGGGCAAAACAGAAAGGAAACAGAAAAGGGAGAGTCACAGGCCTCATCTCAGCAGGGTAGAAATTTTTAGATGGCTGTTAAGAAATGTGATGAATAAAAATGGACATTTGATGGGGTTAAAACAAAGGTTTTATTTATTTATTTTTTAGATTTTATTTATTTATTTATTTGAGAGAGAGCGAGAGAGTGAGAGAGAGCAAGAAAGAGATTACTCAAAAGCGGGGGGTGGGAGGGAGAGAAGGGGCAGGTAGAGGGAGAAGTAGACTCCCCTCTGAGCAGGGAGCCTGATGTAGGGCCAATCCCAAGACCCTGGGATCATGACCTGAGACGAAGGCAGATGCTTAATGACTGAGCCACCCAGGCACCCCAAAACGAAGGTTTTAATACAGCCCTATCAAAAGTTGGGAGGACCAATGAGACCCCCTGCAAGTCTTCCAGCAGTAAAAGGCTGCAAACAAGTCTGCTCTTATTTACCTGTTTGGAGGAATTTTTAAAAGGCTGGAAGACAAAAATTAAAATGAAAAACCTGACCAGTAATCACTTGAGGCAATGGTTAGGCCAAATAATCAAGATAAAGATTGAAAAAAGATGAGGTGCCTGGCTGGCTCAGTCCGTAGAGCATGCAACTCCATCTTGTTGTTGTGAGTTCGAGCCCCATGTTGTGTGTGAGAGATTAATTACAAAAAAAAAAAAAAAGGATTGATAAAAGGGCCAGGGTCTCTTGGCTGGATCCCTCACTGAGGACTCCAAGCCTTTTGCACAGGGCACAGGAATGGGTAAAATAATGATCAGGGGGTAGAGAAGAAAAGTTTCTAGTACTCTTTGGTAACAGGAACCCTACAAACTAGGGTACCAAATCCCATTGGTGAAGCCCTGACCTGGGCTACAATTACACTGAGAAAATGTAAAAGTCTTAAGTGTTGACAGCATTATAAAAGTTGGAATGTTTAAGGAGGTATTATGTACAGAAGTTGTGTTAACTTTACCTGAATGTTTTATGCGAGTGGGTATTATGTCTGGCTATGGAGTACTTCCCCTACCTAGTATTATAAAACTCAAACCTGTTGATGAAGTCCTAATGGGTGCTACAGTTAGGAATGTAAGGGTTGATGGAATTAAGGTAAATGTTTGTAGGAGAATTGGAATGTTTGAACAGGCTTTATGTGAAGTGTTTGTGTCTCTTTTACCTGATTGTATTATGGGGATGGACACTGTATCTGACTGGAGAACACCTCCCCTATGTGATATTGTAAAACAGAAGGCATGTAAATCCGTCCTTGGAGCAATATTAATTGGACAGGCTAAATGGGAATCAGATTGCCTGAGCCCACACAGTGTAGAATAGAAGCCAGAGTGTTGGTAGGAACAGATTCTCTGTGTGATAGACTTATGTGGGGGTATAGATGGGCTTATGGCAAAAATCTATGAGCCCCTCCCAGTGACAAAGTCCCCAGTGGGACTTTGGACTAGAGAATTTCCATGTGAGTGGCGTTTACTACCTTGCTGTTGGACATTATTAACTGAGGCTGCCTCTGTGACTGAAGAACACAAAATGACCTGAAAACCTGAAATACCCACAATGCCTTGGGTGATGTCAGAGGAACACTGTACCGGGGAATGGCAGTGCCCAGAAGAGTTCCACAATAAAATGGACATTGTTTTATATAGGATTATGCTGCCTGGGGAATGCAAGGAGGATACTCACTAACAGGGAGGCTCTTTTCCCTTAGGACTGAGTCTGGAACTGCATGAGGAAGCACCAGATTCTATCATCACTTGGACAGTGCCCTATAAACAGCTCTCAACAGACAAAGAGCTGCTTGGTTTGTGGACGGCAGTTCCAGGGTGGACGGATAACATCCTGTTTGGGAGGCCACCACTCTGATAGGAGGTAAAAACAGATCAGCCTGGTGGGCTGAATCGCATGCTGTTTTCCCAGTAGCGCTGGAAGAATTGAACAGTGGGAAAAGCCGCTGTGTTTGGCTATTTACTGACTTATAGGCAGTGGCCAATCGTCTGGCCATATGGTCAGGGAGGAAAGCAATGGAAATCTGGCTCATAAAAGGGATGCACATGTGGGGCACAGCCCTATGGAAGTTTGAGGGGTGTGTTAAAGTACGCCATGTTGATGCCCATCAGAAGAACCCCTTCTAGGCTTAGAAGGTGATTGATTGGAATTGCTAAGCAGCTATTCCCATGTGCTCGCTTAAGGTAGCTACCTGGGTCCATGAAATAGTTGGACACTGGGGGTCTGCAGCAATGCAGAGACGGACTGAATCTACACCTACTCCTTTTGCACCCTCTGAGGCACCAAATGTCAACAAGCACAGTTCTGTCTGCCAGCAAAAGAGACAGAGCGTAGAGTGCAGATGGCTATGTGGCAGATTCCCCGGTGGGAACGCCCCGAGCACAGCTGGCAAGGGAGACTGAGGCTAGTAGCCCTGGGTGGCTACAAATGGGTCTTGACAGGAATAGACACTGACCCTAGACTGGGCTTTGCTCACCTGGTGGTAGATGCAAATATTCTAAGTGCCATAAAAGAACCGGCGTAGAAGATATTGCACTAATTTGGACCGCTGAGCGTCATTTCTTCAGACCAAGGAACACACTTTATAGCCTATAATGTCCAACAATGGGCAGAGAGCTATCCTCCTGAGATTACTAGTTTAATAGAGAATTGGAATGGGCAATTAAAACATCAGTTGTCTAAAGCAGTGGGAGATGAAAGCATGAAGGGCTGGCTTACACACCTTCACAAGTATATGCTCACACTGACATGAGCATGAGTGCGGCTAAAAGGAGTGTCTCCACTAGATAGATTTCTCCGTTTTCCTGGTGGAGCTGGGGAAGAGAATGTGGGGTGGTGCTGGTATTCCCACATCGCCTCAACTTTTTCCCCTCTACTTGATGCAGTGGACCTGGAAGGGCTGGAAGCAGGGATGATTCCCAGGAACTGTAACTGTTTTTAACCTTTACGTCACAATTCCTAGGGGCCTGATGGGACAGGATGTGCCTTTACCCCTTCTGGTGAAACTGGGGCTAACAGTGAATGCAGCTATATTGCCTGGTGGTACAGCCCTCTAGTTCTGTACCTGCATAAGCTTACCTTCTCTGAATACAAGTGGACTGTAGACTAGTACTGCTGCTGCTAACTAGAACAGCACAGTGGCTGAACCTAATATCCCTTCTAGAGGTAGCAAAAGTTTGGGTATAAATGGAGAGAAGGAAAAATAGTAACTGATGGGAAGGGAATGAATAAATAGGTTATGTAATGAGGGAAATCCAGTATTACATTAACACCTCAAAAGAGGCTTAGAGTGAGAGATGATACGGCCTCTTGGCTCAGGTATAGCAGATGCACGGAAGAGTGAATCCATATATTGCTGATACCACTCCTGATTTTGGAACCTGGCCAGATAGAATAGAAGCCTGCAAACCTGAGTGGCCTTGTCCTGGGAGACATACTCATAAGATATGATTATGGGCTGGATAATTATTAATGACTGAATGAGATTTTAGTAATGTGCCAGCATCTTTTGACCTTTATGATTGTTTTGCTGTAAGGGATCCGTGTTTGAAGGCCAGGGGGTGGACAGCAAAATTGTGATTTATAAGAAATACATACTTGGTCATTCAAATGACCAAAATATATTTCTCATACTTATTTAGTTTTTGTCCAAGGTTCCTGGCTCACAGCTCCTAAAACCTTCTGAATTTCCTGTGATAAAGAGTCATAAAGATATCTTTTGTTATGTTAATGACATCCTTTTGGAAAGCCCTTAGGTAACCTAAGGATGGGGGCTGGTAGCCAGGAGAGCCAACCTTGTGATTAAGAGTTGGAATTTTCAGCCTCACCCTCAGACCTCAGGGAAGGGAAGAGGGACTAGAGATTGAATTTAATCACCAATGCCCATGATTTCATCAATTATGCCTATGTAATGAAGCCTCCATAAAAACTCAAAAGGATGGTGTTTGGAGGGCTTCCAGGTTGGTGAACACGAGGAGGTGCTGGGGGAGTGGCGCCCTGGAGAGGGCAGGGAAGCTGTGTGCCCTTTCTATACCTTGGCCTCTGTGTCTCTTTCATCTGGCTGTTCCTGACTTATATCGTTTTATAACCAACCAGTGATCTAGTAAGTAACATGTTTGTCTGAGTTCTGTAAGTCATTCTAGCCAATTAATCGGACCTGTGGTGGGGGTTCTGGGAACCTCTGCTTTATAGCCAGTTGGTCAGAAGTATAGGTGATAACATGGACTTGTGATTGGCATTCTGAGTTGGAAAGGGGTTTGTTGGAATCTCCAATCTGTAGCTGGTCGGTCAGAAGCTCAGGGAACAACCTGGGTTTGCAGCTGACTGCTGAAGGGTAGGGGGCAGTCTTCTAGGACTGAACCCTTAACCTGTGAAATCTAATGCTGTCTCCGGGTAGAAAGTGTCAAAATTGAGTTGTAGTGTAAGACACCCAGTTGGTGTCTAGAAAATTGCGTGGGGGGGGGGGGAAACCCCTAACCCCATGAATAGAAATTGGGGTCTAAATATTTTTAGTTGAGTTGACTTAGGTGTTTATTAATTCATTTTCTTTATGTATGCTATATTTCACAAAAATGTAAGAAAGAGCTGTTCTTAAAATTTAGCTAAAAAATAAGAAATTACCATTTATTGTAATATTAACCTTAGCAAAATAGAACTACTGAGGTGATTTTGCTGCTTAAACAGTCATATATAAAGCATGAGTCTCCATTTCTCTTCTCCCATGGCTTATATATTTCCATTCATCACATAAGGCATAGTTATAGGCATATAAGCATATGCGGGGCACCTGGGTGGCTCATTTGGTTAAGTGTCTGCCTTCGGCTCAGGTCATGATCCCAGTGTCCTAGGATCAAGCCCAGCTTGGAGCTCAAGCTCCTCACTCAGTGGGGAGTCTGCTTGTCTCCCTCTCCCCTTCCCCCCCGCTCATGCTTGTTCTCTCTTGCACCCTCTCTGTCTCTCTTTCAAATAAATAAAACCTTTAAAAAAAATAAGCATACACTATGTATATATTTCAAGATACATTGCATAATGGAAATATTCCAGGCACAAGGCATATAATACCTATTATAAATATATTAAATATATATAACTATATATATTATATTTCTAGTGAAATACATATATATAGATATGCTATAGAAGGATAAACAAGGTGCTCTAAGTATTGTTATTTGTATTAGTTGAACTTGCATTGATATATGTAAGGAGGGGGAGGTAGCTAGTGAGCACCAATAGAAAATCTAGAAGATATAGATGAAAACTCTAAGAATTTATAGAGATTTATTTTGAAAAAAGTATTTTCATAGCTCTCTAAACAATACTGGAATGTTCTGATAGTTTTGCTCAACTCAAAAATCCATTCACATTAACAAACCATTTACTTCCATCAGTTGTTCAGTGTCTGCTTCTGGTTCGGTGACATATATTGCTGATGGCCCAGAGGACAAGCCACTCAAAATTTCTACTGGTTACCAGAGATGCTGCTAAGAGAGATAAGGCTTTATTTATTGCTAGAACTTGGTCTACTTAGGAATTAAAGGACACAGGCTGTCCCTTGATTCCCTGGATGGCAGTGTAGACAGGTCATACTTACGAGTGAGGCCTTTTGATGGAGCAATCATTGCTTTCAATATATCTATCGTACTCAGAATCCTACTTATAACTCTTCTGATTTCCAGTTCATATAAAACAGTTTATAAAATGCTCTTGAGGGCAGCTAGGAATATTGCTAAAAAAAAATGAGCATTTTTTTTCTTTTTTTTTTTTTTTTTTGGGCAGTGGTCCCAAGGGATTCTCAGGGCAAAGTTGTCTTGATATAAAGGAATTATCTTTAAGACCCTGGCTTGCACTAATTATCCGATTTGCCCTTTCTAGCATTCACAGTTGTAAAAAGTTCAACTGCAGATAATGTCGGCCTGTCCACTTATAGTTTCTGATCTTCAGCTACTAAATCAGTCCTGGAGACTGAAACACAAAACACATTTCTTTAACCATGGAAACCTCTCACCAGGCTGCATCTTCCCAGTAACCAATCTGGTTCACTCTAGGTGAGTGAACACAATTTCATCACCATTGCTTCTTTGTATGTCCAGAGAGAGAATTCTCTCTTGGCTAGGGTTAAATTGGTAAGGATCTCATGCTCTCAAGTCTGATCCCTTAAAAATCTTCTGCACATCCATAGGTTTTTTTCCATGATCTTCAAATGGGTACTGATTAGATATGTGGATGGCAGGTAACAGGGCATGAGCATGGTGATGGGCAAATAGAAGTCAGGGGACCAAGCAGCGTACATCTCATTGGAATATCCTCTAACTTCACACAATGCAAGTCATCTGACAGAATGCAAATGATCTAACTGAAAAGAGGACAGGTCCTGGGGTCAACATGCATCTCTCACACCTTTGTAATGGTCAGTCACATTCTCTGCTCAGAAAATGTAAACAGATGAAAGTGACCCTGAAACAACCCACAGAATGCACTGACTCCTTTGCTGATCTCCAGTATTGATACTTTGCTTTTCCCTTTTCATCCCTTTAAAAAAATCTATTGCAGGATCACAGCCTGGTAGATGTGGGAAGGATCCTAGAGAACTTCTAATACGGTGCTTATCCAATTGGGCTCTGAGGATACTTCTCAGAGCCACACAGAAGGGATTCTGGACTCCCCCATCCCAATATAATCAGAACTCCATTTATTCATCAAAGAAATATTTTCTTAATGCCGATTGTATGGCAGCCCTCCACCCTCACCCCATTTGTGTGTGTGTGTGTGTGTGTGTGTGTGTGTGTGTGTGAGAAGACCCAGTGGCAAGAGAGAACGTGAGTTTTTGGAGGCACTGAAATGTGGGCCAGTGTGACTAGTATAGAGTAAGGATGGGAAGGGTGGGGGGTTGATGATACTGAAACAGTGAAAATCTGTTTTCTGTGGTGGATACCAAGTCTCTGTACTCACTAGATGGTATTTTCATAGCAGAATTTGGGAACTGCTGTGGCTTACCCATGTCCATCTCAATAGTCCACTCTCTCAGATGGCAGATACACTGTCAAGTATTCATTTGTGAGAATACCTAGGAGGGTGTGATGTGCCTTTGATAAAAGTAATTTATTTTTATTTTATTTTACTTCATTTTATTTTATTATTCTATTTTATTTTATTTATAACTTACTCATTTTGCTTGACTGAAACTATGCCTACTGATTAGTAACTTCCCATGTCCCTGACAGCCACCATTCCACTTTCTGTGATTTTATGAATTTGACTATTTTAGGTACCTCATGTGAGTGAAATCATGCAGTATTTCTCTTCCTGTGACTGGCTTATTTCACTTAGTATAAGGTTCACCCATGTTGTCGCATATTGTAGAATTTCCTTGTTTTTAAAGGCTGAATAGTATTCCATTGTCAAAAAGCCAAAGATAATAAGTGTTGTCTAGGATGTGGAAGAGCTGGAACCCTCCTACACTGTTGGTGGGTACGCAAAATGGTGTAGCCACTATGGAAAACAGTATGGAAGTTCCTAAAAAAATTAGAAATAGAATTACCATATGATCCAGCAATCCCACTTCTGGGTTTTCATCCAAAAGAATCAAAAACCTTGAAGAGATATTAGCACTGCTCTGTTCAGGTAGTACTGTTCACAATAGCCAAGATGTGGAAACAATGTAAATGTCCATCAACAGATAATGGACAAAAGTGCTCTTGATAATAAGGAGGTAGTGGGTAGACAAGGAGAGTGTTATAGATCTTAACCTCCAAGTCCTGGCTTCTAATTATCTGAATTTTTCAACAGTTACTTCAAATCCAGGTGTTATTTCTAGAAATTCTCCATGGGAATCATGTGCCAATGTGGGAATATGTTGCTTTGGAACAATGATAGCTATGATATATGAGTGGTACTTACTCTATGTGCATTATTTCACTTAATACTCACAATAACCCTGTGAGGTAGACACTATTATTATTCTCATTTTACAGGTTTTGCAGGGATTAATTAACTTTCCCAAAGTCCCATAGCTAGTGTGTTGCAGAGCAGGGGTTTAAATATTTTGGTCCTGACAAGCAGAATGAATTTTTGAAAAAGATGCTATCATTTCAAAACTATATTTAATTGAAATACATGAGCAGTAACAGGGTCAGGAAATCCCCACTACAGCTCAGTGTGCCTAGTTTTCTTAACTTGTGAGCTCAGGCAAATCTATACTTTGAAGTCTGGAGTTACAGCTCCAGAAAGATGTGCACATAGTGTCCTTGCCTGAAAAGGCCTTTGATCTGCTTCTCTGGAGAGCCCTGATTAATACAGGAGTAAGTATGACAAGAAAGTAAATGTGGGAGATTCCTTTAGGAAGACTGAATTCAAGTGGAAAGAAAGGGAGAGGTTTGAAAAAAAGAAAAAGGGAAAAAGAGAGAATGTGATTTCAATAGCTAGAGAAGGATGTAGGGAGGGAGTTGATGATGCTGTAGTTAGTACCTACATAAGCCTGTTGGGATTGAGTTTGGGGCAGTAGTCCAATGTGGCCGGGAGAGGGTTCCATGGTGAATATTCCTGAACCAAGAGAGAGGTTTAATAGCTGGGAGGAATATACAGAAGACTGCTCTTTACCACAAGGATGGTCCCTAAGAGGGAGCCAGGAATTTGTCTGCTACAAGAGTAGTACCTAGAATTTAAGGTCATGGGTTGAAAGCCAGGAAGCAGTGCCAAGAATGAGCTTTCTACACACCAAACTGGAGAGCTGAAGGGTTACACAGGTTTCAAATTAGGACAAATCAGCCTGTGGAGGGTGGGAGGGACTGGAAGGGCTGAAATCATGAAGTGTAACAAATGGGAGCAAGGGGTGGGCCAAGAACCTAACTGATGGTGTAGGGGTCAGAGAACAGAGCAAGAAGCTGACCAGGCAGGGATGGAAGAGGCAAGTGAGGAGCGATTCCTAAAAATTGAAAGGAGATTTTGAAGTAGAAGGGAGTACTCTTGGCTCCTCCTTTTTGGCTCTCAAGGTGGTAGGGTACAAGTTAAAAGCATGCAGCAGAATAGTTGAAACTGGGGACTCAGGTATAGTTTTGGCATTGCCTTATAAACTAGAATATTCCCCTCAACTGTTGACAATTTCCAAAATAATATGCAATGTAAAAATTGCTTTAAATTTCAGCCAAATTCATAATAGAAATTTGGTAGATTTTCTGACTAAAGTTCCATGAGGGCTGGGCTTTTGTCCATATGGTTCATCCCTTTAATCTGACTAAGAATAGTATCTGGTGACAAGTAGGTGTTCAATAAATGCGGAATGACTTAGCAACATGGCTGAATGTGCTTAAAAAGAAGAAAGAGGATTTGAGGAAACAGTGTGAAGAGGAAATGGACCAAGTGATGCTGAGGATTTAAATGAGCTACACCATTAGCAAAACCTTCAGAAAGATGTTGTGGAGGAAGCTAGAGTTTAAGATCAGGAAAGGGAGTTGTAGCACCTTCTAGAATGGCTGAAAGCCAGGAACAGCAACAGCAGCCTAAAGCAGATTAAAAACAACATGAAAAGATGATGTACTTAAAGCAAAAAGTACTAAAAAAAAATAATAAAAAAAGAAGTACTCAACATCCATTCCCCTTCTTAGTAAATGTGTATTTCAAGTACCATCATTGAACGGTAACACAGCTCTTTAAAAATGATCTTCTGGACTTTCAGGGTTGGTGTGCTTAAGGAAGAGTGCTCTCCAGTAAGGAGTCTTATACTGAGGAAAAGAGGGAATAGATTTTGTTGACAAATGAATGGCTGTACATGGGTGGCTCCCAGGGAACCAAAGAGGGTCTTACTAATACTAGCCACAATTAATTGACTACCTACACTGTGTCAGGCTCTTTATATACATCATTTCCAATCCCCTCCTCAGTCCTCCAAGGTGAATGTTATTATCCCTGTTATACAGATGGAGAAACTGAGGCTCCAATGTAATAAGTGCCTTACCTTAGGTCCTGTATGCAGAAGTGGTGGAGCTGAGATTCTGAACCACTGTGCTATGCTCCTGCCTTACACTGAAATAATTCTCCCACCAAGAAGAAACAGAAATAGCTGGAATCACCTCATGGATGTCCCTTGTACAAGTTTCTAGGCATCAACAATCCAAGAGTATGGCTATAGCTGTCACTGTTTAACTTGTATTCACTTTCTTTTTTTTTTTTTCATTTCAAATTTTTATTTAAATTCTAGTTAGTTAATATATACGGTAAAATTTTAGGTGTGGAATTTAGTGATTCATCACTTACATATAACACCCACTACTCATCACAAGTGCCCTCCTTAATACCCCATCACCCAGTTACCCCATCCCCGCCCACCCACCTCCCTCCATCAACCCTCAGTTTGTTCTCTATTATTAAGAGTCTGTTTTATGGGGGCACCTGGGTGGCTCAGTCTGTTAAGTGTCTGCCTTCGGCTCAGGTCATGATCCTGGGGTCCTGGAATTGAGTCCGTATCAGGCTCCCTACTCAGTGGGGAACCTGCTTCTCCCTCTCCCCACCCCCTGCTCATGCTCTCTCACTCTCTCTATCTCTCTCTCTCAAATAAATAAATAAAATCTTTTAAAAAATCTGTTTTATGGTTGGTTTCTCTCTTTTTCCCTTTGCTCATTTGCTTTGCTTCTTAAATTCCACACATGAATGGAATCATATGGTATTTGTCTTTCTCTGGCTGACTTATTTTGCTTAGCATAATACACTCTAACTCCATCCATGTCATTGCAAATGGAAAGATTTCATTCTTTTTGATGGTTGAGTAATATTCTGTGGTGTATATATATCACATCTTCTTTATTCATTCATCAGTCGATGGACATTTGGGCTCTTTACATATAGTTTGGCTATTGTTGATAATGCTGCTATAAACATTGGGGTGCATGTGCCCCCTTCGAATCAGTATTTTTGTGTCCTGGGTAAATACCTAGTAGTGCAATTCCTGGCCCATAGGGTAGCTCTATTTTTAACTTTTTATGGACCCTCCATACTGTTTTCCAGAGTGGCTACACCAGTTTGCATTTCCACCAACAGTGCAAGAGAGTTTTTCTCCACATCCTCACCAACACCTGTTGTTTCTTGTGTTGTTGATTTTAGCCATTCTGACAGGTATGAGGTGATAGCTCATCATGGTTTTGACTTGTATTTCCCTGATGATGAGCATTGCTGAACATCTTTTCATGAACTTGTACTCACTTTCAAAAACACACAGGTCTTGTGAAAAGATAACAGTGAAATGGCAATTCAGAGGATTGGGAGCAAGTATTATGTTAAAACTCCATGATTTCCAGACTAATCTCCAAGAGAGACTTTCCCTACACAGCAGAGGACACTGGTGCCACATGACACACAGAAAAAAAAAAAAAACAGGTAAAAAAAGTACTGTAAACATAAAACCCTATGCACCCACTTCATAGAGTTGTTGTAAGGATTAAATGAGTTAATACATGTTAAATAGAATAGAGCCTGGCATATAGTAAGCCCCCAATACATGTTAGCAGTCACTGTTCTTTTCATTTGTCACCATCATCATCACCATTGCCAACTAAGCACAAACAGCAAGCAGGGCTGTGCTGATGTATATATATATTTTTTCATTTGGCATCTCCAGCAAGTGTCTTGATTGGCAGCAGCAGAGGTTTCTTCAAGAAGTAAGGAAGTGTCTCTGGCTGTAGGAGGAAAACAGTGAAAACAGTGGCACTGCACCCAAGTAGAAGTGTTGGAGTGAAGCAGTGGAGAATTCTTGCTTGGAGTGAGGATATCTCCATGGTCCTGATATTGATTCTATACTAGGAACTTGCTGTGTAATCCTGGGCAAAATATTTAAACTCTCTGAACCTCAGTTCATCATCTGTAGGGTGGAGATAGTTATATCTAGTGGTTAAACATTTTCTGTGCCCCTTGAAACTCTATGATATAGTTATATATATTGGGTGTACTTCACAGCAAGCTGGATTCAATAATCAAATATGATACATTCCTTATGCTAGAGAATGCCAAAATCATCTAAACTATTTACAAGCATGGTTTTGTCAAAGATCCTGACAAGAATTGAGCCAAAAGAAAAAAAAAACAAGTAATTACAATGTATTGCATTTCAGAACTGTTATGTAAATGGACTAATACAATGTATAAACTTTTGGGACTGTCTTTTTTCAACTAAGCATAATGTCTTGGAGATTCATCCAAGATGCTCTATGTATTGCTGAATAGTATTCCATGGTATGGATGTACCACAGTTTGTTTATCCATTCATCTGTTGAAAGATATTTGGATTTTTTTCACTTTGGGGATATTACAAATGAAGCTGTTATGAACATTTGGTACAGATTTTTGGGTGAACTTAAATTTTCACCGAATTGGGATAAATTCCCAAGGGTGCAATTGCTGGGCTATATGATAACTGCATATTTAGTTTTGTAGGAAACTGCCAATCTTTTTTCCAGAGTTGCTGTATCATAATATATTCATACCATCAATTGATGAGTGATCCAGTTTCTCTGCATCCTTGCCAGCATTTTCTGTTGTCACTATTTTTAATTTTAGCTATTCTGATAGGTTTGTAGTAACATCTCTTTGTAGTTTTATTTTGCATTTCTCTGATGGCTAATGATGTTGAACATTTTTTATGTGCTTATTATCTGTATGTCCTCTTCCTTGAAGTGTCTCTTCATATCCTTTGCCCACATGTATATCCTGGAGAAGAGACTAGTGGCTGCCAGGGGCTAGGGATGGGGTGGGAGGGGGTGGAGGAGGAAGGTGGGTATGGTTATAAATGGACACAACACAAGGGATCCTTGTGGTGATGGAACTGTTCTGTATCTTGACTGACAGTGTCACAAAGTGACAAAAGTACATAGAACTAAATACACATGTGTACACAACATGCAAACACACACAAATGAGTACAAGTAAAACTGGAGAAGTTTGAATAAGTTGGGTGGACTATATCAATATCAATATCCTGGTTGTGATATTGTACTATAGTTTTGTAAAACATTACCATCAGGGGGAACTAAGCAAAAGGTACATGGAAAATCTGTATTATTTTACAACTGCGTGTGAATCTGCAATTATCTCAATAAATATTTCAATTAAAAATATAATTGCGGACAGTAACTGTATGAAATGCCTTGTTCTTTTGTTTCATAAGACATCACCTTCTTACTAAAGACTGATAGCTTATTTAGTGAATTAGGATCATTTGACACAGCCTATATAGAGATGAAAGGAATAAGCAGACTATAGGGAACCATTTGTAATAGCTTAGGATATCTTAAGCACCATTAATGATTAATTAATCATGTAATTTACATAAAGTTTATCTCCTAATGTAGCTTTTTGTATGCAAAGCTCGTGTCTGCATATTTTACTTACTTATTGCCTGGCTGCTCACTAGTAGATGCTCAATAAATATTATACTAGATGGATGAATGAACGAACAAATGAACAAATGAGTAAATGTTGTCCCAGAGAAACTTGTCAAATGTAGATGTGAACTTCCAGAGGACAATGGATCACGAGATTAGAAATTACAATGAGACCAGGGTTATCTGAAGCTAACACGAGTAGCTTTTATTTTTCTCAGATCATAAAAATAATATATATACTTATTGTAGATAATATGAAAAGCACAAAAAAGTATAAAGCCATGAATAAGTAATTTAATAATTTCACCACTAAGATACTTGTTAATGCTTTGACCAATATTCTTCTAATCATATATTACATATGTGCGCATGCGCGTGCATACACACACACACACACACACACACATACACACACACACACTTTTGTGAATTGCTATACCTGCCCTTGATCTCTTTTTCCATTAGGGTCATAACATTTTTCTTTTCAATGTGTATTGCTCTTTATATATTAAGGAATAATTCTCTTTTGCCACATTTGTTATTATATTCCTACTTTATTACTTGCATTTTAATTTTGTTTATGATATTGGGCATGCAGGAGTATATTTTTACCTATAGCCAATGTGTGGCTCTTTCAAAAAGACAATGCTGTTAAGAGCATAGCTTTGAGTCAGAAACTGGACTCTGCCAATTGCTACTAGCAGTATGACTCTGAGTAACCTCATACTCTGTGACTCAGTTTCATTAGCTGTAAAATGTGGATAACGATACCTAAATTATAGTTTTTGAAGATTATAAATAATGTCTTAATAACATGGGGAAAATATAGCCTTTACTTTATAGCTTTGATGTAAAGACTAAATGAAAATAATGCATGTGAAAAGTTAGCATAGTGGTTCTGGTTCAAGAGATGTAGGAAGACCCTGAACTCACCTCTTCCACAGAACACACCAAATTACACCTATTAATAAAAAACTCCCCCTGAAGAAGAACTGAGGGCTAGCTGAACAGCTACTGAACAACCAAAGACAGAGAATAGCAAGACAACAGCCAAGAGAGATGTAGATATGGTAACAAAGGGAACCCCCACCTCCAACACTGTGAATGGCAGTGGGGAGGGAGAGTACTGAGGGACTGGGAACAGATTCTTCTGTCCTTGGGCATGGAGAAAAGCCGCAGTTTATTTGTTGTTGTTGTTTTTTTTTAAGATTTTTATTTATTTATTTAACAGAGATAGCATAAGCAGGCAGAGCGGCAGACGGAGAGGGAGAAGCAGGCTCTCCGCCGAGCAGGGAGCCCGATGCAGGGCTCGATCCCAGGACCCTGGGACCATGACCTGAGCCGAAGGCAGCCGCTTAACCGACTGAGCCACCCAGGGGCCCCGAGAAAAGCCGCAGTTTAAAAGAACAATTAGCATATAAAAGAGACAACACTAGGACTTTGGCAAGTAGTGTGAGCTGTGGAAAAGCTCTCCAGGTCAGAAGGACTGGAGAATGACCTGGTTTACGTTCCCACCCCACATTAAAAGCCTAGGCCAGAGCAGGGTATGGACACCATAATGGTTAGGTCCAGTTGTCTTAATGAGCTTGCTACTTCAGCAAGCCCAGGGTCCACAAGCCCATACCAGTCCCCATTGTACTGGGGTGCAGAAAAAGAAGCTGGGTTTTAAAAGGGCTGAGAAGCTATGAGAACACTCTCCCTGCCTCTACCTGAAATTCCTCAAATAAAAAAATCTAACTTGTGCCTAAATGAACCAGAAAAGAAGAACAAAACTCAAGGTGAGTAGAAGAAAGAAAATAATAAAGAGCAGAGCAGAAATAAATGATGTGGGGCGCCTGGGTGGCTCAGTCGTTAAGTGTCTGCCTTCGGCTCAGGTCATGATCCCAGGGTCCTTCCCTGCTCAGCGGGAAGCCTGCTTCTCCCTCTCCCACTCCCCCTGCTTGTGTTCCCTCTCTCGCTGTCTCTCTCTCTGTCAAATAAATAAATAAAATCTTAAAAAAAAAAAAAGAAAGAAATGATGCAGCGACTAAAAAAACACTAGAAAAAAATCAATGAAACCAAGAGCTGGTTCTTTGAAGAGATAAACAAAATTGATATGCCCTGAGCCAGACTCATCAAGAAAAAAAGAGAAAGAACTCAAATAAATAAAATCAGAAATGAGAGAGGTAAAATAACAACTGACACCATAGATATGAAGGATATAAGAGAATACTATGAAAAATTATGTATCTGCCAACAAACTGGACAATGTAGAAGAAATGGATAAATTCCTAGAAACATATAATCTTCCAAAACTGAACCAGGGAGAAATAGGAAATCTAAACATTAATTACAAACAATGAAATTGAATTGATAATAAAAAACTCCCCCCAAATAAAAGTCCAGCATTAGATGGATTTACAAGTGACTTCTACCTGACATTTAAAGAAGAGTTAATACCTATTGTACTCAAACTATTCCAAAAAAGGAAGAGTTAGGAGAGCTCCCAAGTACATTCTATGAGGCCAGCATTACCCTGATACCAAAACCAGACAAAGACACCACAAAAAAAGAAAACTACAGGCCAATATCCCTGATGAACATGGATGCAAAAATCCTCAACGAAATATTAGCAAATAGGCATACAACAATACATTAAAAAGGTTATTCACCATGATCAGGTGGGCTTTATCCTTAGGATGCAAGGATGGTTCAATATTTGCAAATCAATCAACATCATATACCACATCCACAAAACAAAGGATAAAAATCATATGGTAATCTTAATAGATGCAGAAAAAGCATTTGACAAGATTTGACATCCATTCATGATAAAAAAAAAACTCTCAACAAAATGGGGTTAAAGGGAACATATCCCAACATTATAAAGGCCATATAAAAAAAAAACCCACAGCTAACATCATCCTCGATGGTGAAGAACTGAGAGCTCTCCCTCTAAGGTCAGGGACAAGATAAGGATGTCCACTCCCACCACTTTCATTCAAAATAGTACTCAAAGTCCAGCCACCATAATCAGACAGGAAAAAGAAATAAGAGGCATCCATTATGGTAAAGAAGAAGTTAAGCTGTCACTATTTGTAGATGACATGACACTATACATAGAAAATCCTAAAGACTCCACCAAAAATCTACTAGAAATAATAAAGGAATTCAGTAAAATGGCAGGATACAAAATTAATACCCAGAAAATGGTAGTGTTTCTTTTTTTTTTTTTTAAAGATTTTATTTATTTATTTGAGACAGAATGAGAGAGAGAGAGAGAGCACATGAGAGGGGGGAGGGTCAGAGGGAGAAGCAGGCTCCCTGCCGAGCAGGGAGCCCGATGCGGGACTCGATCCAGGGACTCCAGGATCATGACCTGAGCCGAAGGCAGTCGCTTAACCAACTGAGCCACCCAGGCGCCCCAATGGTAGTGTTTCTATACACTAACAACAAAGTCACAGGAAAGGAAATTTAAAAAACAATATTATTTACAATTGCACCAAAAAGAATGAAATATCTAGGAATAAGCTTAACCAAAGAGGTAAAAGCCCTGTCGTCTGAAAACTATAAAACACTGATGATAGAAATTGAAGATGACACAAATGAAGGAAAAGATATTCCATGGTCATGGATTAGAAGAATTAATATTGTCAAAATGTCTATATTGCTCAAAGCCATCTACAGATTCAATGCAATCCTTATCAAACCACCAACAGCATTTTTCACAAAACTAGAATAAATAATATGAAAATTTGTATGGAACCACAAGAGACTCTGAATAGCCAAAGCAATCCTGAGAAAGAAGAACAAAGTTGGAGGTATCGCAATTCTGGATTTTAAGATATACCACAAAGCTGTAGTAATCAAGATAGTATGGTACTGGCACAAAAATAGGCACATAGATCAATGGAAAAGAATAGAGATCCAAGAAATAAACCCACATTTATATAGTCAATTAATCTAGGACAAAGAGGGGAAGAATATATAATGGGGAGAAGACAGTCTTTTCAATAAATGGTGCTGGGAAAATTAGACAGCTACATGCAAAAGAATGAACCTGGGCTACTTCTTGATACCATACACAAAAATAAACTGAAAGTAGATGAAAGACCTAAATGTGAGACCTGAAATTATAAAAATCCTAGAAGAGAGCACAGGCAGTAATTTCTCTGACATCAACCACAGCAACATTTTTCTAGATACATCTCCTAAGGCAAGGGAAACAAAGGCAAAAATAAACTATTGGAACTACATCAAAATAAAAAGCTTTTGCACAGCAAAGGAAACAACCAACAAAACTAAAAGACAACCTACTGAATAGGAGAAGATATTTGCAAATGATATTTCTTCTTTTTTTTTTTTTTAAATGTAAGCTCTATGCCCAGTGTGGGGCTTGAACTCATGACCCTGAGATCAAGAGTCACATGCTCTACCAACTAAACCAGCCAGGCACCCCGCAAATGATATTTCTGATAAGGGGTTAATATCCAAAATATATACAAATCAACACCAAAAAAACCAAACAGTCCGATTAAAAAATTGGCAGATGACCTGAATAGACATTTTTCCAAAGAAGACATCCATATAGTCAGCAGACACATGAAAAGATGCTCAACATCACTCATCATCAGGGAAATGCAAATCAAAACCACAATGAGATTATCACCTCACATCTATCAGAATGGTTAAAATCAGTAAGACAAGAAAGAACAAGTGTTGGTAAGGATGTGGAGAAAAGGTAACCTTCATGCACTGTTGGTGGGAATATAAATTGGTATAGTGGAAAACAGTATGGAGTTTCCTCAAAAAATTAAAAATAGAAATGCCATATGATCCAACAATTCCACTATTGGATATTTGCCCAGGGAAAACGAATACACAAACTTGAAAAGATATATGCACCCTTATGGTTATTGCAACATTATTTACAGTAGCCAAGACATGGAAGCAACCTAAGTGTCCATTGGTAGATGAATGGATAAGGAAAATGCACAGCCATACAAAATGGGGAGATGGTGCCATTTTAGACAATATGGATGGACCTAGAGGGTATTATGCCAAATGAAATAAGTGAGACAAAGAAAGACAAATACCATATGATTCTACTCATAAATGGAATCTAAAAGAAGGAATAAAACAACAAAAAACAGAATCAGATCTATAAATACAGAGTACAAGCTGATGGTTCCCAGAGAGGAGGAGGGGGGCGGGCAGTTGAGCAAAATGGGTGAAGGGGAGAGGGAGATACAGACCTCCAGTTATGGAATGAGTAAGTCACAGGAACAAAAAGAGCATAAGGAATACAGTCAATGATACGGTTTTTTTTTTGTTTCCCCCTCACCCACCCCTCAATGATATTGTAATAGTGACGTAATGGGACAGATGGTAGCTATACTTGTGAACATAGCAAAATGTATAAACTTGTTAAATCACTACGTTGTACACTTGAAACTAATATAACATTGTGTGTCAACTATACCCTAAAATAAATTTAAAAACTTGACAAAATCTTTACTATTTATAGAGTAAATTAGCATAGTACCTAGCACATGGTAAGTGTTCAGTGTTAGTTATTATTCCTCTACTGCATTTATCCATGGGCATTCTTTTTCATTCAGCCAGAGAATACCCATCCATATTTTATATATTTTAGCATATATTATACACACACACACACATTTTTTAAAGTTATTTTTTTCTACCTTTGTCTCTTTAATCCTGCGGAATTTTTTTTTTTTTTTAAGATTTTATTTATTTGAGAGAGCAGAGCGAGCGAAAGACAGCATGAGTGGGGGTGAGGGGCAGAGGCAGAGGGACAAGCAGACTCCCCGCTAAGCAGGGAGTCCAATGCGGGGCTTGATCTCTGGGCCCTGGGATCATGACCTGAGCCAAAGGCAGATGCTGAACCTACTGAGCCACCCAGGCGCCCTCCCTGTGGAATTTGTTTTGGAATGATGCTATAGCTCTCCTACATGAATTGCTAGACACTTTCGCAGCACAATTTATTGAATGGGTGTTTTTGGTTGGTTGAAACATCCCCTAGCTTTTTTTGTCAGTTCTGAGAATGAGAATTTTTCTAAACTTTGCTTTGATGTTTGTGGGAGTTGATGCATCAGAATCTGGTGTGGGTAGAGGTTTGTGATGAGGCCTTTATGATGTAAATTTTCTGCAGTGTATCTTAATAAAATTATTCAAAATGGAACAACACATACTTTCTTTTTTTTATTATTATGTCACCATACAGTACATCATGAGTTTTTGATATAGTGTTCCATGATTCATTATTTTCTATTCCAAAGAACTATTTGCTCATCGTTTTGGGCTTAGCTCAGCTAGACCCCTGCTCCTCCAAAGTGGACCAGCAATACAGGCACAGTGTGGGAGTTTGTCAGAAATGCAGAATCTCAGGCCCTTCTCCAGACCTGCTAAATCAGAATCTGCATTTTAGCAAGAGCACATGAAAGTGTGAGAAATACTAAGCTAGATCATACTTTAATGCATACCTATAAACACACATATACACACACACACATACTTTTATTCTTGCAAAGTAATGCATATTCATTGTATAATATTTGGAAATTTTAGTGAACTGTAAAGAAATAAAAATCACATAAAATCCAGCCACTAGAATTAGCCTCTGTGAGTATGATACTTTTCTAGAATTTTATTCATTAATTTGTTTTTTTAAATTAGCATTGCAGTATACATACCACTGTGCATCCCGATTATTACCTTGCATTTACACATGTACTAAATATTCTTCAAAATCGTGGTTTTTAATGGCTGTATGATAATATACCCTATGGATAATGTTCATTTACTTAGCCATAACTCCATTGTTAAATAGTTTCTGTCTCATTGGTATTGTGCTGTGAACATTCTTGTACATGCGTTTTGAATAAATATCTGATTAACTCCCAAAGATAGAATCCTACAGGATTAAAGAGTAGAAATAATTGTAGGCATCTTGATATCTATGGCCCAATTGTTGCAACAGTTTACCCTTAACAACAGTATACAAACATGCCTGCTGTGCTATTTCTTCTAGGCAGCATTTCTGTAATTCTTTATTTTGAAAAGAATATAGTTCATAGTCTGATGATTATAGGCTCATAGGAAGTTGGAAAGTAGTAAGTAGTAGAGTCCCTTGAGCCCTTCACCCAGTCTCTCACTGGTGACATCTTATGTAACTGTAGTGCAACATCAAAGCCAAGAAACTGACATACAGTGGTACAATACTGAACTAGACTACAGATTTTATTCAGATTTCACCAGTTTTTATATGTACTCATTTGTGTGTGTGTGTGTGTGTGTGTATGTGTGTAGCTCTAGGCCATTGGATCCACATATAGACGTGTGTACTCACCACCACAGTCAGGATACAGAACCATTCTATCATCACAAAGGAACTCCCCTGTGCTACTCCTTTAGTCACACTCATCTGCCCCAGTCCCTGTCCCCTGGCAATCATCAATCTCTTCTCCATCTTTATGGTTTTGTCATTTCAAAAAAGTTATATAAATGCAATCATACAGTATGTAACCTTTTGAAATTGGCTTTTTTTCACTCAGAATGATGCTTTTGAGATCTATTCAAGTTAACATATGTATCACTATTTCACTCCTTTTTATTGCTGAGTAGTATTCCATTATGGGTATATTATCAGAGTTCGTATCAGAGACACTTTCGTTGCTTCCAGTTTTCAACTACTCTGCATAAAGCTACATGAATGTTCATGTATATGTTTTTGAATGGACAGAAGTTTTCATTTCTCAGAGATAAATACCCAAGAGTGCAATTGCTGGGTTTTATGGTAAATGGATATATAGTTTTTTTTTTTATGTTATGTTAATCACCATACATTACATCATTAGTTTTTGATGTAGTGTTCCACGATTCATTATTTGTGTATAACACCCAGTGCTCCATGCAGAACGTGCCCTCTTTAATACCCATCACCAGACTAACCCTTCCTCCCACCCCCCTCCCCTCTAGAACCCTCAGTCTGTTTTTCAGAGTCCATCGTCTCTCATGGTTCATCTCCCCCTCTGATTCTTCCTTCATTCTTCCCCTCCTGCTATCTTCTTCTTCTTCTTCTTCTTTTTTTTTAACATAAAACGTATTATTTGTTTCAGAGGTACAGGTCTGTGATTCAATAGTCTTACACAAATCACAGCACTCACCATAGCACATACCCTCCCCAATGTCTATCACCCTCCCACCCCCCACCTCTCCAGCTAACCCTCAGTTTGTTTCCTGAGATTAGGAATTCCTCATATCAGTGAGATCATGTGATACATGTCTTTCTCTGATTGACTTATTTCGCTCAGCATAACACTCTCCAGTTCCATCCCCGTTGTTGCAAATGGCAAGATTTCATTCCCTTTGATGGCTGCATAATATTCCATTGTATATATATACCACTTCTTCTTTATCCATTCATCTGTCGATGGAAATCTTGGCTCTTTCCACAGTTTGGCTATTGTGGACATTGCTGCTATAAACATTGGGGTGCACGTACCCCTTCGGATCCCTACATTTGTATATTTGGGGTAAATACCCAGTAGTGCAATTGCTGGATCATATGGTAGCTCTATTTTCAACTTTTTGAAGAACCTCCATACTGTTTTCCAGACTGGCTGCACCAGCTTGCGTTCCCACCAGCAGTGTAGGAGGGTTCCCCTTTCTCTGCATCCCCACCAACATCTGTCATTTCCTGACTTGTTAATTTTAGCCATTCTGACTGGTGTGAGGTGGTATCTCATTGAGGTTTTGATTAGGATTTCCCTGATGCTGAGCAATGTTGAGCACTTTTTCATGTGTCTGTTGGCCATTTGGATGTCTTCTTTGGAAAAATGTCTGTTCATGTCTTCTGCCCATTTCTTGATTGGATCATATGTTCTTTGGGTGTTGAGTTTGATAAGTTCTTTATAGATTTTGGATACTAGCCCTTTATCTGATATGTCATTTGCAAATATCTTCTCCCATTCTGTCGGTTGTCTTTTGGTTTTGTTGACTGATTCTTTTGCTGTGCAAAAGCTTTTTATCTTGATGAAGTCCCAATAGTTCATTTTTGCCCTTGCTTCCCTTGCCTTTGGCGATGTGTCTAGGAAGAAGTTGCTGCGGCTGAGGTCGAAGAGGTTGCTGCCTGTGTTCTTCTTTAGGATTTTGATGGACTCCTGTCTCACATTGAGGTCTTTCAATCATTTTGAGTCTATTTTTGTGTGTGGTGTAAGGAAATGGTCCAGTTTCATTCTTCTGCATGTGGTTGTCCAATTTTCCCAGCACCATTTGTTGAAGAGACTGTCTTTTTTCCATTGGACATTCTTTCCTGCTTTGTCAAAGATTAGTTGACCATAGAGTTGAGGGTCCATTTCTGGGCTCTCTATTCTGTTCCACTGATCTATGTGTCTGTTTTAGTGCCAGTACCATACTGTCTTGATGATGACACCTTTGTAACAGAGCTTGAAGTCCGGAATTGGGATGCCACCAGCTTTGCTTTTCTTTTTCAACATTCCTCTGGCTATTCGGGGTCTTTTCTGGTTCCATACAAATTTTAGGATTATTGTTCCATTTCTTTGAAAAAAGTGGATGGTATTTTGATGGGGATTGCATTGAATGTGTAGATTGCTCTAGGTAGCATTGACATCTTCACAATATTTGTTCTTCCCATCCATGAGCATGGAACGTTTTTCCATTTCTTTGTGTCTTCCTCAATTTCTTTCATGAGTATTTTATAGTTTTCTGAGTACAGATTCTTTGCCTCTTTGGTTAGATTTATTCCTAAGTATCTTATCGTTTTGGGTGCAATTGTAAATGGGATCGACTCCTTAATTTCTCTTTCTTCTGTCTTATTGTTGGTGTATAGGAATGCCACTGATTTCTGTGCATTGATTTTATATCCTGCCACTTTACTGAATTCCTGTATGAGTTCTAGCAGTTTTGGGATGGAGCCTTTTGGGTTTTCCACATAAAGTATCATATCATCTGCAAAGAGTGAGAGTTTGACTTCTTCCTTGCCGATTTGGATGCCTTTTATTTCTTTTTGTTGTCTGATTGCTGTGGCTAGGACTTCTAATACTATGTTGAATAGCAGTGGTGATAGTGGACATCCCTGCCGTGTTCCTGACCTTAGGGGGAAAGCTCTCAGTTTTTCCCCATTGAGAATGATATTCACTGTGGGTTTTTCATAGATGGCTTTTATGATATTGAGGTATGTTCCCTCTATCCCTATACTCTGAAGAGTTTTGATCAAGAAAGGATGCTGTACTTTGTCAAATGCTTTTTCTGCATCTTTTGAGAGGATCATATGGTTCTTGTTCTTTCTTTTATTAATGTGTTGTATCACATTGATTGATTTGCAGATGTTGAACCAACCTTGCAGCCCAGGGATAAATCCCACTTGGTCGTGGTGAATAATCCTTTTAATGTACTGTTGGATCCTCTTGGCTAGTATTTTGGTGAGAATTTTTGCATCCATGTTTATCAAGGATATTGGTCTGTAATTCTCCTTTTTGATGGGGTCTTTGTCTGGTTTGGGGGTCAAGGTAATGGTGGCCTCATAAGATGAGTTTGGAAGTTTTCTTTCCATTTCTATTTTTTATAACAGTTTCAGAAGAATAGATATTAATTCTTCTTTAAATGTTTGGTAGAATTCCCCTGGGAAGCCATCAGGCCCTGGGCTTTTGTTGGGAGATTTTTGATGACTGCTTCAATTTCCTTAGTGGTTATAGGTCTGTTCAGGTTTTCTATTTCTTCCTGGTTCAGTTTGGGTAGTTGATACATCTCTAGGAATGCATCCATTTCTTCCAGGTTATCTAATTTGCTGGCATATAGTTGCTCATAATATGTTCTTATAATTGTTTGTATTTCTTTGGTGTTGGTTGTGATCTCTCCTCTTTCATTCATGATTTTGTTTATTTGGGTCATTTCTTTATTCTTTTTGTTAAGTCTGGCCAGGGGTTTATGAGTCTTGTTAATTCCTTTAAAGAACCAGCTCCTAGTTTCGTTGATCTGTTCTACTGTTCTTTTGGTTTCTATTTCATTGATTTCTGCTCTGATCTTTATTATTTCTCTTCTTCTGCTGGGTTTAGGCTTTATTTGCTGTTCTTTCTCCAGCTCCTTTAGGTGTAGGGTTAGGTTGTGTATTTGAGACTTTTCTTCTTTCTTGAGAAAGGCTTGTATTGCTATATACTTTCCTCTTAGGACTGCCTTTGCTGTATCCCAAAGATTTTGAACAGTTGTGTTTTCATTTTCATTTGTTTCCATGAATTTTTTAAATTCTTCTTTAATTTCCTGGTTGACCCATTCATTCTTTAGTAGGATGCTCTTTAGCCTCCATGTATTTGAGTTCTTTCCGACTTTCCTCTTGTGATTGAGTTCTAGTTTCAAAGTACTGTGGTCTGAAAATATGCAGGGAATGATCCCAATCTTTTGGTACTGGTTGAGACCTGATTTGTGACCTAGGATGTGATCTATTGTGGAGAATGTTCCATGGGAACTAGAGAAGAATGTGTATTCTGTTGCTTTGGGATGGAATGTTCTGAATGTATCTGTGAAGTCCATTTGGTCCAGTGTGTCATTTAAGGTCTTTATTTCTTTGTTAATCTTTTGCTTAGATGATCTGTCCATTTCAGTGAGGGGGGTGTTAAAGTCCCCCACTATTATTGTATTGTTGTCAATGTGTTTCTTTGCTTTTGTTATTAATTGGCTTATATAATTGGCTTCTCCCATGTTAGGGGCATAGATATTTACAATTGTTAGATCTTCTTGTTGGATAGACCCTTTAAGTATGACATAGTGTCCTTCCACATCTCTTATTACAGTCTTTGGTTTAAAATCTAATTTGCCTGATATAAGGATTGTCACCCCAGCTTTCATTTGGTGTCCATTAGCATGGTAAATGGTTTTCCACCCCCTCACTTTCAATCTGGGGGTGTCTTTGGGTCTAAAATGAGTCTCTTGCAGACAGCGTATTGATGGGTCTTGTTTTTTAATCCAATCTGATAGCCTGTGTCTTTTGATTGGGGCATTTAGCCCATTCACATTCAGGGTAACTATTGAAAGATACGAATTTAGTGCCATTGTATTGCCTGTAAGGTGACTGTTACTGTATATTGTCTGTGTTCCTTTCTGGTCTATGTTGCTTTTAGTCTCTCTCTTTGCTTAGAGGACCCCTTTCAATATTTCTTATAGGGCTGGTTTCGTGTTTGCAAATTCCTTTAGTTTTTGTTTGTCCTGGAAGCTTTTTATCTCTCCTATTTTCAATGACAGCCTAGCTGGATATAGTATTCTTGGCTGCATATTTTTCTCATTTAGTGCTCTGAATATATCATGCCAGTCCTTTCTGGCCTGCCAGGTTTCTGTGGATAGGTCTGTTGGCAATCTAATGTTTCTACCATTGTAGGTTACAGATCTCTTCTCCCGAGCTGCTTTCAGGATTTTCTCTTTGTCTCTGAGACTCATAAGTTTTAGTATTAGATGTCGGGGTGTTGACCTATTGTTATTGATTTTGAGAGGGGTTCTCTGTGCCTCCTGGATTTTGATGCCTTTTTCCTTCCCCAAATTAGGGAAGTTCTCTGCTATAATTTGCTCCAATATACCTTCTGCTCCTCTCTCTCTTTCTTCTTCTTCTGGGATCCCAATTATTCTAATGTTGTTTTGTCTTATGGTATCACTTATCTCTCGAATTCTGCCCTCGTGATCCAGTAGTTGTTTATCTCTCTTTTTCTCAGCATCTTTATTTTCCATCATTTGGTCTTCTATATCACTAATTCTCTCTACTACCTCATTTATCCTAGCAGTTAAAGCCTCCATTTTTGTTTGCACCCCATTAATAGCCTTTTTGATTTCGAGTTGGTTATATTTTAGTTCTTTTATTTCTTCAGAAAGGGTTTCTCTAATAACCTCCATGTTTTCTTCAAGCCCAGCTAGTATCTTTAAAATCATCATTCTGAACTCTAGTTCTGACATCGTACTAATGTCCGTATTGATTAGGTCCCTGGCAGTTGGTACTGCCTCTTGTTCTTTTTGTTGAGGTGATTTTTTCCATCTTGTCATTTTGTCCAGAGGAGAATAGATCCATGAGAGAACAAAGTGCTAACAGGGTAACAACATCCCCAGAAAATATACACTAAACAAATCAGAAAAGACCTGAAACCGGGGGAAAAGAAAGGGAAAGAAAGAAAAAAGAAAAAGAAAAAGATAAAAACAAACAAAAACAAAACAAAACAAAAAACAGAATATGATCAAATATGATCAGGCTGGTGCATAGATCAGTGCCACACAGTAGATTTTGGGTGTATTTTGGTCTGTTAGAAGAAAGTGCGTCTCAAAATTTTAAAGAAAGAAAAACTTATGTATGTACAAAAATAAGGGTTAATACAATGAAGGGATGGAAAATGATTGTAAAGATGAAAATTATAAAAGATTTTATAAAAGGAATTGATAAGAATTTGGTTGAAAAAAGAAAGAAGAGGATTTAAAAAAAAAAAGAAAAAAGGGAGAGAATGTGATCAGGCAGGAGACTAGAACAAAGCCATACACTAGAGATTTAGGGTATATTTTGATCTGTTAGAAGAAACTGTATCTCAAAATTTTAAAGAGAGAACACTCATATATATATACCAAAAATAAGGGTAACTACTATGAAGGGATAGAATATGGCTCTAAAAATGAAAAATAAAAAATATATTTTTTTTTAAAAAAGGGATTGATAAGATGTTGGTTGAAAAAGGGAAAAAGAAAAATTCGAAAAAAAAAAAAGACAGTTAAAAAAAATTAACTTTGAAAGACTAAAGAATCATGGTAAAAAAGCCATGGATTCTATGTGCAGTGTTTCCCTAGCGCTGGAGTTCTGCCGTTCTCACTGATCGGTGAACTTGGTCTTGGCTGGCTGTTCTCGCTGATCTTCTGGGGGAGGGGCCTATTGCTGTGGTTCCCAAATGTCTTTGCCGGAGGCGGAATTGCCCCGCCCTTGCCGGTCCGGGCTAAGTCATCTGCTCGGGTTTGCTCTCCGGAGCTTTTGTTCCCTGCAAGCTTTCCGTACAGCTTTGGAGGCGGAGAGTGAAAATGGCGGCCTCCCAATCTCCGCCCTGGAGGAGCCGAGAACTCGGGCCCCGCTCCTCAGTGCGCCCCCAGAGAAAAGCAGTCAGTCACTCCCGTCTCCCCAGTCTCCGGCCGCACTCCGTGCTCACCCCGCCTGTGACCGCGCATTTCTATCTCTGGCCCCTGACCCCGGGTGGAGTCTCCAAACCCAGCAGATCCCTGCGGTGCGCTCCCGCACCTCTCCTCCCGGGGGAAGAAGGTGAGTCTCCCCGGATCTGCCGCTTGTTGGGTCCCTGCTGGATGAGCAGTGGCCCGACTGTGCCACGGGTCACGGTTTATGGCAACCCCGAGCTGAGAGCCCACGCCTGGGCTCCGTCTCTGCAGCCGGCTTCCCCGCTCCGATACCTGGGAGCTCTGCCGCACTCAGGCACCCCCGGTCTTTCTGTGACCCCGAGGGTCCTGAGACCACACTGTCGCATGAGGGTTCCACCCCCCGCTTAGCCGCTGGAGCGACGTCCCACAGCAGAGCCGACTTCTAAAAGTTCTGATTTTGGGGAGCCTGGGTGGCTCAGATGGTTAAGTGTCTGCCTTCGGCTCAGGTCATGATCTCAGGGTCTTGGGATCGAGCCCCGCATCAGGCTCCCTACTCAGCGGGAAGCCTGCTTTTCTCTCTCCCTCTACTACTCCTCCCTGCTTGTACTCTCTCACTCTCTCTGTCGAATAAATAAATAAAATCTTTAAAAAAATAAAAATAAAAAAAATAAAAATTCCGATTTTGTGCTCCGCTGCTCTATCACTTGCCAGAAGCAGCCGACGGAGGCCCCTCCCCCGCCGTCTATCCTCCCGAATATCGCCTCGGATTCACTTCTCCACACGTCCCACCTTCCAGAAAGTGGTCGCTTTTCTGTTCGGAGAGTGTTGCTATTCTTTTCTTCGATCTCCTGTTGAGTTCATAGGTGTTCAGAATGTTTTGATCCCTATCCAGCTGAATTCCTGGGACCAGACGAAATCTAGGTCTCCTACTCCTCCGCCATCTTGTTCCTGTTCCAATGGATATATAGTTTTGTAAAACATTGCCATACTCTTTTCTAGAGTGGCTGTACCATTTTATATTCTCACCAGCAATGTATGAGTGATCCAGGCTCCACATCCTCTCCAGCATTTGGTATTGTCACTATTTTTATTTTAGCCATTCTGATAGATAAGTAGTGATATCTCATTATCGTTTTAATGTCCATTTCCCTGCTGGCTAATCTTGAACATCTTCTCATGTGCTTATCTGCCATCCATAGCTTCTCTTTGGCGAAATGTCTGTTTGTCTTTTGCACAATTTCTAATTAGATTGTTTTCTTTTTACTGTTGAATTTTGAGAATATTTAATATATTCTGTTTGAGGTCTGTAGTTGAGTTAACAGTGTTGTACTGATGTCAGTTTCCTGATTTTGATATTGTAGTACAGTTATATAAAATGTAGAGACAGGGCTAAGGGTTCAGGGGCTTCCAGTCCTAAAGTGGTTAACTTTTTCAGATATGGGATTTGCAGATATTTTCTCCCTATTTGTAGCTTTGTTTTTCATCCTCCTGATGGGGTCTTTACTCTGTAAAAACAGACCAGAAGTTTTTACACAGTTTAGTGAGAAGAATAGACAAGAAATTGCAAGTGAAGTATGGAGAGATGTAAAACACTACTGTTCACCACATTCATCCCTTGGCTGATGCCTTTTTTGTAGTCTCTGTAAGCAGCTATGAAAACATTCCTTGTACCTTAGTGGTGTCGCACTGATCTGGCTTCATCTCCCGCTTCAGGCTGCAGGGCCTCCTCTGCTTTGAGAGTCCAGTCTTGGGCAGGAAATATATAAAGTGTCTCTGCCTCAGAAGGCCTTCAATTTCTTGTTCAGCTCCAATCTTTCTGCTAGATCTTTCTTGATCTCTTGGTGTATAAGCCTTCTGCCTGGCTTTATGCTTCCAGAAGCCCGGGTTCCCAGCCTCTTTTTGATGGCTGGCATTGGCCCTGTGCCATTCCTTTCTTTGCTACTCTTCTGGTCTTGGCTTCTAACAACACCTGATCTGTGGTGTCGGCTACCCTGAAGTAGAATACAAAAGCTGTCGTAACCCATAGCTGCACAGCCTCGTGAAAGAGCCATTTTAACCTAGGGAACTCAAGATAGGAGAAACTGCAAGATTAAGTTCTAATCTATTTGAAGGTAAAATCGAAGATGGCGTCTAGGCCGCATCCATCAGTGGCCAGGCATGAAAACACAAAGGGTACATGAACAAGGCACTGCACCCTGTAGGGTCCCGCCATTCTCTACTTGAAAGAAAAGAAAATGTGTGAGAAAGGGAAGAGAATAGAGGGAGAAAATGATCATATTTATTCCTTCTGAGTTCAGTTATCATGCATCATAACTAGAACCAGGATCTGCTTTTGTTTGATGAACATGATTAATCTTACAAATGAACAATAATTAATTAGAGGAAATGACATTCATTCCTCTTGCCTGTCCTGCAATTCCAGATTTAAAGTCATTCTGTGAATTGAAGAGATGTTTAATGAATGCCAGTGTCGGGCTAGAGCCTGCTCATACCTTCCAGCAAGAGCTGATTGCATGTACCTCTTCCTGACTCTGCCTTCGGTGACATAGTGTTAGTAGTCTGAAGTCAGCCATTGTAAGAATATTTATGCCATGAAATCAGCAAACACTACACATCAGGACTTTTTTCTCTCTTGGGGAGTCACTTGTTCAACATTAACCAGTTCACCACTGGGTGCCTACCATTGGGTGATTGTGTAGACTCTGGGAGATGAGACACAATCCTGCTCTCTGGGATCTCAAAATCTAAGAGTCACAATCCCCTTTTGGAGCCCAAACCTCTTCTGTCAGCTCTTTTCTTCAGTAGTCTCACCCTAGCCCACATTTTCCTTCCTTTCCCACTTCTCAGCCCTTCCTCTTTGTCTTTGGGAACTCGCATTTCACTGTTAAGTAGCTTCCTTATAATCTCATTGCTTTCTCTAACCACGTCTTGCCTTGCCTCGATTGAAGATTACATTTCTGAGGGTAGCCTTTTTTTTTTTTTTTTGCAACCCTCTCAAGTGGGACCCATGCTCCCATGCCCCCAGCCTGTAATGGGTCTCAAGGAGTGGCTGCCATTCTGTTGGTTTTCTGTGGCTGTTTCAGACTATTATTACACCACTTTTATTCAATTGCTCCTCTTCCCATACTATCCAATTAGACTATCTCCCTTTCATTAACCCAAAGAGGGAACGCAGTAGGAGGAACAGGTTTGGGAAGGAAGCTTTTTGACTAGGTGGTACTGGTGGGAGGTATTGCTGGGACATCAAGGTGGAAGATGTCCAGCTGGATATTGGAAATGCAGCTTTCAGGGGTCTTTGTAAGCAAGAGACTTTGTGGGATTTTCCTGGGCTCAGTACAGGGGTTCCTTTACTCTTCCTACTTCTTTTCTACCTACTTTACCTGCTTTTCTAGCACTGGATAAGGAAAAGACAACAGTCTACCAGAGATAAGACAAGATTTTGTTTTATCTTACAAATCATCAAATTAAAATGAATTTACACCTAGTGTACTTTCAGTAATATATATTACATTTTCACTTCAAAAATTGAGGATCCAATGGTGTATGGCATACAGTTGTGGTTTACCACATGCATAAAAACAATTTACGTGCTCGACAACAAAATCTTGTCAGCGTTCTCAAGTATTCAGTTAACCCCCAAAATCCCTTTCTGACTAATTAAAGTACGCTTTAATGCATAGGTCCAGGACAGCAAAACAAAAGCTTGCACTTTGGCAACCTTGATCTGTTTCACCATAAATAACAGGAAAGAAGAGAGGGGATCACAGCCTCCACTGGGATCTAGCTCCCTTTCTACATGTATAAGCCCGACCCGAGACTGCATACCCCAGTCTCATACAGGTACTTTAGCAATTCACCTCTTGTTTTCCCTGGAGTGCACTGGTTGACATTGGAACACTAAGAACTTTTTGACAGATTTCTTAAGAAGAAAATCTCCCCTAACAGCTTTATTTTCCCTATCCTACCAATTACTGTCTAAATGCTTTCAAATTCTGAAAAGAGCAAGGCAAGAACATGATACAGTTATCAGTCCAAGCACTTTCAATGCACTCTTCTAGAAGTCACCAAAGTGGTTTTTATTGTTCTTTTATCAGCAATCGAGATTTTTATAAAGTGTGTGCTGTATTAATTATAGACCAGGTTGATGAGTTACTTTGCTATCAATCAATTTACAGAGCAATCATCATTACCAACCACTTAATCTTCACTGTGACAGCTTGTGATAATGCCCGAAGAACTTTCATGATTAATTTACAGTTTGCAATCCATATATGTCAAACAGATAGTGCATATAGTAATATTTGCCACAGTTAATGCAAAAAAATGAAGGCAGCAAAACAGTTTTGTTATGATGTGGGAATGCACCTTTCTGGGGAGAAATAAGGATCTGAAGTGCATTCATGCATCTAGCTTATACGTAATTCTTCATAAATCTCTTGGGTTGTACATGCCAACCAGCCTTACACATCATTATGAATATTTAGCCAAATGCTAAAAAATGTTGACCCCATTTTACAGGTATAGAAATCAAGACATAGAAAAAAATGTGTCAACATCCTACAAATAAAGTAGCATATAATTCTACATTTCTGATTGTAAGCAACTTCTGAGTGGTATTGATGTGATGGAAATACAAAAAACAACAGTAGTGAAGGTTTGGAGGAAACCAGAGACATTTTATTTTTCATTTCTTTTGCCTAAATCTAGTAGGATGAGATGCAGTATAAAATAGTGGTTAAGAACATATGGTGAGCGCTGTGAATTGTGTAAGACTGTTGAATCACAGACCTGTACCTCTGAAACAAATAATACATTATATGTTAAAAAAAAAAGAAGAAGATAGTAGGAAGGGAAAAATGAAGGGGGGGAAATCAGAGGAGGAGACGAACCATGAGAGACTATGGACTCTGAGAAACAAACTGAGGGTTCTAGAGGGGAGGGGGGTGGGGGGTTAGCCTGGTGATGGGTATTCAAGAGGGCACATACTGAATGGAGCACTGGGTGTTATATGCAAACAATGAATCATGGAACACTACATCAAAAACTAATGATGTAATGTATGGTGATTAACATAACATAATAATAAAAAAGAACATATGGTGATTAACATAACATAATAAAATTTAAAAAAATGTTTCAAAAAAATAGTGGTTAAGAACAGGCCTCTAGCATGACACTGTCTGGGTTCAGATTTTGGCTCCAACATTTCTTAGCTGTGTGATACTCAACGAGTAGCTTAATTTCAATGTGCTTTAGTTTCCTCATCTGTAACAATAGGGATGATGATGATAATGGTAGTACATGCATCATTGGATGCTAAGAACATTAAACAGTTAATATTTAAGGTGCTTAGAACAGTGTGTGGCACATGGTAAGTGGTATATGAGTATTAGCTTATATATATAAAGATTTTGCAGAACTTGGTTGCAGATTGGTTAAATGTCTGCTGATCGACTTTTGTAGCATGTCTATATGGACTGTTGGTTTATTTGTCTTGTTCCACCCAGAATAGATAGCCATTCTCACTTCTGTGTAGTTCTCCTTCATTCACTACTTCAAGATTAAGTTCCCTCCTAGGCTTTCTTGCTTCAAGTTAAAGTAATTACAGATCTTTTCATCTTTTCATTGTAGCTCATATTTTCTTATACCTTAATCCCCTCTTTCCGGTGCCCCTAATTCATATCAGGAACTGTTTTGCCCATTGATGAGTATGACTCTAGATGCCCCCCCTTTTTAAAAAGATTTATTTATTTATTTTAGAGAGAGAGCAAGCAAGAGAGGAGAGGGACAGAGGGAGAGGAAGAAACTTTAGCAGACTCTATGCTTAGTGCAGAGCCCAACATGGGGCCCCATCTCAAGACCCTGAGATCATGACCTGAGCCAAAACCAAAAGTCCAACGCTCAGTGCACTGCACCACCCAAGGACCCCTCTGGATGCCTTTTATAATGGAATGATGGTCTCCTACGTTTTGAAAGATGCATGAGAGATTGTCTAAGGCAGTGTTCTTCAAACTGTGGTGTGCAGGGGTGCCTGGGTGGCTCAGCTGGTTAAGCGTCAAAAAAAAAAAAAAAATGTGGTGTGCTTCAGAATCACCAATGGCTCTTATTACAAATAAGGATGCCTTGTACCCACCCTGAAGATTCTGACTCAGTAGATCTGCTGGTGGGCTCTGACAGCTTATTTTTAAAAATCTTACAGGTGATTCTGAAGCAGAAGGGTTGGGAGCCACTGCACTAGGGCATATACTTCCCTCTAGATAGAACCAGCTAGATCTACTGGGTTCAGATCCTCAAAAGACTCTTTAATAGGAAGCTGGAGCTTAATACAGTCAGGTATTATAGTCCCATGTTCTCAAGGGGCTCTGTTATTATTATCATCATTAACAATATTTAAAATGGAATAATGAAGTTAACACTTATATAGCACTTATTATTTATCAGGCAATGTTCTAAATACATTATATTGACATACATCTATCAAGGTATTTAATCTCCCTAACCTTGTGAGGTAGAGGCTACCTATCTTACCTTATTCAGGAGAACTATCTACCATCCTTGTTTTCACAAACAGAAACAGAGATACAGAGAAGATACTAGCTAACCAGTATTGACTACTTACCCTTTGCCAGGTTCTGGGCTCAGTAATTCTTTTACATGCATCTAATCCTCAGAACAGTTAATGAGGACACTGAGATCTCAGTGAGGTAAGTTCTCTTCCAAAGTTCCTGCTGCTGGTGGGTGACAGCACCACAACTGGAACTCAGGTTTTTACTGATCTAAAAGTCTGTGAGCCCTAGTTGTCAAGCTAGGTTATTGGCTTTTTCTTTTCGTAATATGGAGAGTAATAATGAGTGTATAACCATCACTGATTTGTAGATTCTTTCATGATGAGATAAAGGAGTTGGGAAAGATGTCATTCTTTGAAAAGCCTTTTGAAGCCCTGTCTTGAAGAAAGTGGGAGGAGTTTCATTCAATATATTCTAGAGACAGGTCCACCTAAGTGCGAATCCAATAACTCAGGGCAGGAACCTCTATCATGCCTTCCTCAAAGGAGTCTTTATAGAAATGTCCATGAAGCCCTAGGTTTTTCAGAGAAGGAAATGGAAGAGGAGGGGTTAGTCAGAGGGGCTTCTTGGCTGAAAATTTTCACTTCCTCCTAAGCCTTGAAAATGTTCTGAAATAAACCTCAGAGCACATGAGAAAAGGTGTTTGTGATGCATCTAGGTATGAAAGGCAATGCCTTTGAGTGACAAAATACTGGAATTTAGGGGAACATTTTTGATGTATTAAGGAGACAGAAAACCCTTGAACTTGGAACTGGACTGGAAGTTCGCTCTCTCTGCACTGTTGGGAGGCTTATACAGATTTTGACTTTCTTATCTAGGAATTGTGTGATCCTAGAGATAAGACAGGAAACTTCTTGCTGTAGTTCTTTGAGTGCCTAGGAGATTAAGAATATTTTTCTCTTGGGTAGAGTTTTGGATTGCCCCTGCTCTTTGTAGGCAGCTGCATTTTGGGACTGGATGGGATTCTACAGACTCAAAGGCGACAACCAGTTTATTTGGGGTATACGTAGTTCCTGTCCTTCACTACAAATAAAATAATGATAAAGCACAGGCAACATTAATGAGAAGCAACAATAGATAAATA